>NC_044977.1:58291407-58891407 GCF_008728515.1 Papio anubis
AAACATCAGCTTTAAAAAATTTTTTTAAACCATGATACTGACTTCAAATGCATAAAGTAGGGATGGAGATGCTAATTTGTATGTGTGCCAGAATGTTATTTTCATTTACTATGGACACGTTAATTTATGAATGCCACATACAAATGTAGGTGTTTATTAGAGTCAGTTAGCAATGCATCCAAATATTTGTCATGATAGTTTTAACTAACATATGTTGGAACTGGACAGGAACTGTGAACAAAGACAGAAAGAAATAAGTGGGAGGAAAAGTGATAAGAATAATGGCCTCATTTGGGCATGGTGGCTCACGCCTGTAATCCCAGCAATGTGGGAGGCTGAGATGGGCAGATCACCTGAGGTCAGGAGTTCGAGACCAGCCTGGCCAACATGGCGGAACCCTGTCTCTAATAAAAGTACAAAAATGTGCTGGGTGTGGTGGTGTGCCTGTAATCCCAGCTACCTGGGAGACTGAGGTAGAGGAATCGCTTGAACCTGGGAGGCAGAGGTTGTAGTGAGCTGAGATCGCATTACTGCACTCCAGCCTGGGAGACAGAGCAAGACACCATCTCAAAAGGAAAAAAAAAAAAAAAAAAGGATAATGGCCTCAACAAATTAAAGAACTTTAAAGAATAACTCATAAGACTCCCTTACCTGGATCCAACCAGGAAGCTTGTTAAAAGGAATGGTGTGGTGTGGTGGAAAATGTCCTGGACCTTGGGCAAGTTGGTTTGGTTGCTAACTATTTAGAAATTGTGTGACCATTCACAATTGCTTCTCTCATCCATTTTATAGGAATAGTTTAGGTTCAAGCAAAATAATATACAAGTAAGATACTTATAAGTGATAGGGCATATGACAAAAGTAAGAGATAAGAATACTGTGTAGTAGGCCGGACACGGTGGCTCACGCCTGTAATCCCAGCACTTTGGGAGGCTGAGGCGGGTGGATCACCTGAGGTCAGGTGTTCAAGACCAGCCTGGCCAACATAGTGAAACCCTGTCTCTACTGAAATTACAAAAATTAGCTGGGCGTGGTGGCATGCGGCTGCAGTACCAGCTACTTGGGAGGCTGAGGCAAGAGAATCACTTAAACCTGGGAGGTGGTGGTTGCAGTGAGCTAAGGTAGTGCCATTCCACTCCAGCCTGGGTGACAGAGAGAGACTGTCTCAAAAAAAAAAAAAAAAAAAAAAAAGAATAGTTTGTAACGGTTAAGAACATGAAGTCTGGGACCATTCTTTCTCATCCATTCTAAGCTCACACCATATAAAAGTGATAAAGCTAGTTATTTAATCTCTCAATGCCTTAACTTTCTCATTTGTCATCTTTTTACACAGATTATAATCAGTGCAAATAATGATTACATGAAATAATTCATGTAAAATGCAAAGAATCATATTTAGTATAATAAGCATTCAATAAATCTTAGTTATTACTCATTTTGCTATATACTGCTAATAACTAGAGGTGATTACTTTTCTTTTTGTTTCTACACCAATCCAATCTTCTCTGTGATAAACAGTGAAGGGGTTTGACAATTAACTTTCAAATGTGTGCTCTTTATAAAAGTCAACCAGGTAATATAGCTAAGATTAGAATTAAGGACATTTAGAAAGAGTAGCACAAGATTTTTAGCATGAATTATTTGATTCATTGTTCTCTTTATTTTTTTGTAATATCTGTTTTGTTTGATTCTGATTTAACTAACATTCCAATTCACTTATTATCTTTTTGTCCTGGTTGAAGAAATATCTTAGTGGGAAACACCATAACTGAGCTGCAATTATCTCAAATAGTGCAAAGAGAGTTATGATTGTGTCTTCGTCCTTTGTTTGGGCTTAGCAGGGAGACAGAGAAAAAGAAGATGAATGTACATGATGGAGAGCTTCAGATATGAGCCTATAATTGTGTTGTTTATCTGTATGTCCATGTCTTAGTCCATTTTGTGCTGCCATAGAAAAATATCTGAAACTAGGTAATTTATAAAGAACAGAAATGCATTAATATTACTCACAGTCTGAAGGCTAGGAAGTCCAAAATCAAGGTGCTAGCATCTAGTATCTGGTGAAGGACTTGTTGCTGTGTCCTCACATAGCAGAAGCGGGAGGGCAAGATAGTAAACTAGCAGAACATTACCTGAAGCTTTTTTAATAAGGGTCTTAATTTTGTTAACAAGGAAGAAACCTTCATGACCGGATCACCTTTTAAAGGTCTCACCTCTTAATACTATCATACTGGTAACACCTGTATTTTGGAGGGGCTATATTCCAACCATAGCAGTTGCCTTCTTGGGAACTGCTCTCTCAGATCTCCCTTTAACAAGATTGACTTTACACTCTGGGTGTCTGCTATTGATGCTTTAGGGAAGGACAGCAGATTGGGGGGGTGGGGAGGGGCGGAGAAGGAAGGTTGCCAGTCTTGGATAACAAGAACCCACATGCAGCCATAAATCTGATTTTGGCCTGCCACTTTGTGATCCAGTGATCCTGGAGTCACTTATGTAGAGTCAGTATTGTGCTCTATGGTGACAGGCACACATACTTGCAAACATACACACATGTGCACTCATACACAGCTGCATGCACTCACACACTCACATACATGAGCACACATAGTCATATGGGCCTGGAGCTGATTCAGCAATAACTCCTTTCCATTCCATAAGATGGATTTGAATATTATGAAACAAATAAAATAAGTTTATCCCTGTTCTATTCTGATATTTTGACATTTATTTAGCTGTAAACGAGATAACCTCTTTATTCCAAAAAATCACTAGTATGTTGGGAAATTTTATATAAATATTGTCATTACATTTAAAGTTAATACTCTTTGATTTCCGTTTTTTTTTTTTTCACACACAGTCCTATTCACCAGTGCCATACATCAGAGGTGCAGCATACTAAGCAGAAGAAATTAAAACACCTTCCTAAGGAAACAGTTTATAATAACGAGAGTCAGTGGGAATCTCAGTCAAGCCACTGTGGTTCAGAGAATAGCAGTGAAGGTATTCAGTGAATTTTTAAAAATCAAACTGCTAAATAATTGTTTAAAGTTTCCATTTTCTCATGCAGTATAATCAGTGGACTGTGAATGACTGATTTATCAGTCCATCAGCAAGCCTTAGTTGTATCACAAATAGAGAAAGCCAAGCAGGAATAGAACTTTCTTACTCAAGCGTTCATGTATTTATACTTAAAAACAAGTATTTTTTTTCTTCTTTACATTTTATAGTTAGGTATTTTGAAAGGAGAATTGAAATAAAACATTCTTAAAATTTAAAGCATATTAGACTTTGAGCTTACCCAGCCTGGTTCCAAAAGTTTTCCATTGGTTATAAAAAGCAGCAGATAAAATCGTGTTAGTTGATCAGTCCAAGTGCAGATATTTCTACTCTAGCTCTGAATTTAATAGCATTCATTAAAGGAAAATGCAGCTAAAAAAAATTCAAGGATGTTATTCTTCTGTTTATAAGAGGTCATTTTCTCTTTATAAACTTATACCAAATAGTAAGAGCTAACATTTATTCAACACTTAGTAAATGCTGAGCACTTTACATGCATTATCTCACTGAAATTCCTGTCAGAGAGAAACTGTTATCATCCTCATTTTACAGATCAGGAAAATAAAGCATATGGGTTTAAGTAACTAGCCAAACAGCTTACAAACCTTATAAAGCAGGATTTGAACACAGGTTCTCAGATGTCAGAACTCAAGCCCCTAACTATTATCCTATACTATTCTCCTATCCCATAAATGAGTTTGCTTTTATTTTTTTTTTAAATGGAATAAACTGGATTCTAAATTGTTGTGTCATGACACTGTTTCCTTCCTTTCTTCCTGTCCCTTCTTACCATCCCTTTTCCTCCCTTTCTTTCTGTCTCCCATTCTAAAATCTTCCTTTCCTTCATTCCTTTTTCCTTTTCCCATTTCTTGTCTTCCTTCCTCCCTCCCTTTTCCTTTCCTTCCTTCCTTCATTCTCTTTTCTGCCTTCCTTCATCCTTCTCCTCCTCTCTCCCTCCCATCCTTCATTTTATTCTTCTATCCTTTCCTTCCATTTTTCACTTTTCCTCTCTCTTCATTCTTCCGTCTCTCCTTTCCTAAACTTTTTCTCCCTTCTTTTACTAATTTATTTCTTCTTTCTTTCCTTTGATTCATCCTTCTGTCTTTTCTTCTTTCTTGTCTTCCTTTCTTTTTTCCTACCTCCTTTACTTTTTCCCTCTCTCCTTTTTTCTTTTCTTTCCTCTTTCCCCTTTTTCTTGCTGGCAAAAGCAAGAGACTATAGCAGAGAGAGCACAAGGGTATAATCTCTGAAATCAGATGGTCTAGTATTAAAATCAAGTGCAACCCTGAATAGCTGTGTGGTCTTGAACAAGCTCCTTAAACTCCGTAAGCAAGGTTTCTCCATTTAGAAAATGACATTATCACCTTACGTTGTAACGAAAATTGGATAAGTCCATGCATATGAGCCCTTTATCACACTGCCTGGCACATGGGAAGTCCTCAGAACATTTCAGTGCTTATAGCGCTCTCTGGATTTAGAACCTCGCTCAAAGATCAGAATAGACATGATGAGAATGGCGTAAACAACACACTCCTCTGGGAAAAGACAGAGATCTCAAAGGAAAGAAACATTTTTGAGAAAGTCTACACCTGAAATTTTGTTTCATGTTTAGACAAAATCTGGTAACAACAAAAAGAAACAAGTTACAAAGAAAAATAAGTTAAAATTTGGTAGACATTCAAGAAATTTCTGGTACTCAAAGTAAAACATCTTCCATATAGTCTGTGATTTTTCATTATCCAAGCTCAGCATCTTCCGAATTGGAAACGTTGTGAGAATGATATTACATAAAACAATAATCAAGAGAGTTCAAGTGACACATGCAAAAGTAATAGGCAGAGATATTACTTGAGCTGCGTAAAATTTGGCTGGATGCTTAAATAGGAAGACGAGGAGTTTCCAGGGAGCTAGGCTTTGACTGCTGATTGACTAATGACTGCAATCTGTCTGCATCTTTCTGGAAACTCTACACCTATTTGTATTCCCTGAGAAAGGCATGTGAGTTTATGTCTATATCGTTTTGCTCATTCTGTTCTTTTCACTTTGAGATATGTTCTCATTCCACAATATGTAACTTCTTCATTTCTCAAATGACAGTTAAGATGTCCCCTTTCGCCATATTACACTCCGTTCATACTTTCTCACTGCAGGAAGTTAGTCATTCTTTCTTCTGTGTCCCCAGAAAATCCTATACCAATCCCTGTTGACTGTCTCCATGAATGAGAAAAGGATAAAAACTATTTTTCCCCATTTTTACTTCCCTAGTGCTTGACTGTCTGCTGAATAAATGAATCACAGGATGAATGAATGGAGAAATGAATGAAAGTAAGAGGATACAGAACACCAATTATGCCCACAATTAATTCCCAGATTCTCTATTCCATTTAGGACTCAAAATACCTAGTCTTATAGTTCTTTTTCCTGTAGATGGGGAGAAGGAGAATGGCAAGATCTCTAATGATTTTCAAGTCATTTCATTATCATTTTTCTTATATTCTCCTTAGAAGCTGGCACTGCATGAGATTTAGGTACAGTCTACAAATAAAACATCTCCTTACAAAATAAAACTTGGCCCCTGTTAAAGACTTGATTCTTTAGAGCTATTGAAGACTTTTAAGAAAGATCAAGAATGTAGTACTATCTTACAAACATCCACGTATGGTCCTTAATGAAAACCTCTAAACTAATTCCATTTAAATTGTACAAATTCTATGTTGCCATATTCCCATAATGTGTTCTAAAACACAGCATTGTTAATGAGCATAAAGTATGTATCAGTCCACATAATTGTTTCACACAACTATTATATTCCTCAGAAAATTCGTATGTAGAAAACTAAATGAACTGAAACTTCATTTTCTTCACACCTGACATCAAAGTAATAAAATTCCTTGAGGTGAAGCAAAAAATTCCTGAATTGATCATAAGATTTTGATTCTTCACTTTCATTTCTCAATTGTTTTCTCTAGGTCACCAAATACTATGGGTTATTAATATAAACTTGATTGGTAGCAACAAAAAATCAGAAAATACTAGAGATTTATGCTTTTTCAAACAGAGTCTCTCACACCTCTTCGTTTTCTAACATTTATTCTGTATTTATAGGTCTTTACATGTAAACCTGCTCTTGAACTCAAAATATATCATCCTTGGTTTGCTTTTAGAGGATCATTGGAATCTGTGTCTGGCTGAGTAGCCATTTCTACATCAGTTAACAATTTAGCTATCGGTGTCTTTTTATTTGAAAACATTACCTTTTTCGTCAGTCAATTAAGTGTGGTCTGACACTTCTAACCCTAGTAATAAAGTTCACTCTGAACGCTGTGTAGGATGTAAATAATATAAATGGCAAGTCTTCTTTCTGCCAGAGTTTTTTTTTTTTTTTTTTGATTAGTTGGAATCTAAGCTTATCATGCTTTCTTCTCTCTTACTGGTTCTTTTTCCAGAGCCATCAGAATTCTCTTAGCTCTATAGTCTCCTGAGTTGCTAATTTCTCATCTCTGAAGTTTCTGCAGATCCAAAGTGTTTGGCCATTAAGTAACATATACTAGCTTCAGGAGCTTTTCTCCTTGGTTAGACTCATATTCTGCATGCAAACTGATGCTAAGGGCAGCTGCTTGGTTCATTTCATCAAACATAAATTCAGCATCCAAATGTCCTTTTGCCCTAGTTTCTCTACATAAATAATTCTGCTTATGTCTTAATTGAAAATCAAAGTGGGTTTTCATGATTGGGTCTCATTTTTGAATGTCAAAGTTATTAAACAAGCTATTGAGTTCAAATCTATTTTTTTCCTCATTAGTGTGCCAATGAGAGGCTGATTTAGTGATTCCTTAAACAATCTATTTATTGATTTTGAAATAACATTGTAATATTCTGGAAATTTTAAGCCAGATTTTGAAAACTTAATTATAGAAATACATCCAAAATGTGCACGTGTGTGCATGCTGTGTGTGTGATAGTTCATTTTTAAAGAATTTTATATTTTGTTATTCTTGAACTTTTTTGCATATAGATTTCCCATGAGCTCTTGTTAAAATGGCCTCAGTGTAATTTTCTGTACTTTGCTCAAAACGGTATTAATGAAATGAATCAATGTCCAAAGTATGCTGCATGGTAAGTTGGGGAGATGATTCCAGAAATGAAATTAAGAGACATAAATTTCAGTCTTAGTGAATATTTTGTGTTGTTTCTCATTAAAAGGAATGTATTTCGAAGACGAAAACTCTAGACCAGTTGTTCTTAAAGTGTAGTCCAGCTCCCTGTGAGAGTCCCCAAGACACTTGCAGAAGGTCCAGGAGCTTGAGATTATTTTTATGATTGTACTAAGATGTTCTTTGCCTTCTTCACTCTCACCATCTCGTGAGTGTATAGTGGAAGGTGTATGTATAGAAAGAGAACATACGGAGGCTGCATAACTTGTGATGACATCATCACTGATACCTAAAGGAATGTGTTTGTGTATTCTTGCATTTATTCTATTTAATTTCTAATGCAGAAGAGTCCCACTTCTGGCGTAGCAGTGTCAGGATTTCCTTCTACCTATTCTTCAGAGAAACTGGTGAAAATTATGAAACGACAACAACAAAACACCAGTCGAAGGCTTTGGGACTAGTTCTAAAGAAAAACAGCAAATGAAGAAATATCTGTTCAAGAAAATCGATGAAAATTCAATAAGAAAAGTATGAATCTGTGGTATCTGAACCAAGACTACTTCCCCCCTCCACCTTTCTACCCTCTCTATTCAGAGAGATGCAAACTTCACTCCTGACTGCTGCAACCAAAAACACAGGGCTCCCTTTCTTCACAGTCCTCATCCAGAGAGTTTACTTCCTGAAAGGAGCAAGACTTCAGCATTTCTCATCCTACCTTCATGTGCCTGCTGCTGAGGCTAGGTCCCAGATTATTTTGAACAATTACAGAATCCCTTTTTCTACCCTATCTCCACCAATGGAATGGAGGCTCTATCTTGGACGCAGCAGTACTGAGAATATGGAAGCCCTGCTACCCCTTTCCCTGGCTCCTGAGGCAATGATTCCATGTCAGGAGAGGCAAGTCAAGAAGACCTCAGGCTTTTGCATCCCCTGATCCCATCCTTACTGCCATCATTCACATTACTCAGCTCCTAAGTGGAAGTGTCACTCAGAGAGAAACTTGTCATTGTCCCCACTCTTATATCCAGAGCCCTGACACAGAGATTTTTGTCGGGAATGAGAAACAAGCCTTAAAATAGGTAGTTCCCAATCTCTTCCCGGAGGAACTGACTTTGTTTAAAATAGATTGTGGAGAAGTTTAAAAGTAGGGACACTCTCAAGAATGGTAGAGTTAAGGTAAAAGGCAAGTAAGAAGACATATGTGGATATAATAAATGTACAGCCAACACAGTAGACCAGTTAGTTTGCAAGAGAGAATTGTGGAAGAAGACAGCTTGGAGAAACCCTCCTGGCAACAGAAAACAAAAATAAAAAACATTGAACGTAGAAACTACTTGAAGAAGCCACAATTTGACTGGATTGGTTTGTAGAGGAATTTATGCCCAGGACATTGTTGATAATAATAGAGCAATCCCAGACTGTTAATGGAGTTTAATAACTGTGTGTGTATAGGGAACACGGGAAGAGAGCCCTAGAAGTCCCAGTGTGGCCATGGCATACCCTAAGCTGCTCCCTGCTAGATTTTACTAAATTAATCCAGCCAGTCACTAAAGAAATAAACAAGCAAATAACAATAACTAGCTCTAGTTTGGGAAGAAGTGATATCCAGACTTGGTTGCTATAATATATTATCTAGAATGTTTAGCTTTCCACAAAAACTTACAAGGCACATGAAAAAATAGGAAAGTATGACTTATACCCGGGAAAAGAAGCGGGAAACAGAAACTACCTGTGAGAATAACCAGATGTTAAGCTTAATAGAAAACTATTTCAAAGTAGCCACTGTAAATATGTTCATACAGATGAAGGAAAGCATGATCAAAGAAATAAAGGTATGATAACAATGCTGTACCAAATAGAGAATGTTATAACAGACATATATAAATTATTACGTTTTTTAAAGGACCAAATGGAAATTCTGGAGTTAAAAAGTGAAATAACTGAAATAAGAAATTCAATAGGGGGCTCAACAGTAGATACACAGGGGCAGAATAAAGTATTAGTGAACCTGAAATCAGAGCAATTGAGATTATGCAAGCCATAGAACAGAGAGAAAAAAAAAATGAAGAAATAATGAAGGCCAGAAAGCAGTGGGAAAACATATTGAAAGTGATTAAAGAAAAACAGACAACCATGAATCCTACATCCAGTAAAACTATCTTTTAAAATTGAAGGGCAATACAAAAAGAGAGAGAGAGAGAAAGAATTTGCTCCCAGCACACCAGCTTTACAAAAAGTATTTAAGAAATTTCTTCATCCTGAAACCAAGTGACCTCAGATAGTAACTTGAGTCTACATAAACAAAGAAAGAGGCCGGGCGCGGTGGCTCACGCCTGTAATCCAAGCACTTTGGGAGGCCGAGGCGGGCGGATCACGAGGTCAGGAGATCGAGACCATCCTGGCTAACATGGTGAAACCCCGTCTCTACTAAAAATGCAAAAAATTAGCCGGGCGAGGCGGCGGGCGCCTGTAGTCCCAGCTACTCGGGAGGCTGAGGCAGGAGAATGGCGTGAACCCGGGAGGCGGAGCTTGCAGTGAGCCGAGATCGCGCCACTGCACTCCAGCCTGGGCGACTAAGCGAGACTCTGTCTCAAAAAAAAAAAAAAAAAAAAAAAAAACATAAACAAAGAAAGAGCATTAAGTAAAGGTAATTATGTAATTATAAAATATACTATAAATGCATACTTTTCTTTTTTCTCTTAATTGACTTAAAAAGCAATTATACAAATTATATATATATATATATAATATATAGAATATAGTATATTGTTGGGCCTGTAACATATAGAAATGTAAAATGGGAAATACATTTGCTAATAATAGCACCAAGTAGGTGGGCAGAGTCAAAACTATAACAGGCTAATGACATAATAACAGATGGTAAAGTGATAATTACAAAAATGTATTGCTGGATTTGTAACATTAATGGATGTAATATGTAAAATAATAATACCACAGAAAAGGAGAAAGCGCAATTGAGCTGTATAGAAATAATATTTCTGTAAATCACTGGAATTTATCTAGTATAAATTCAAGGTTTATTCTGATAAGTTGAGATGTATAGGGTAAACCTTAGAGTAATCATTTAAAAATATACCCAAAAATACAGTAAAAAAATCATTAAGAAAATTAATACCAATATTAAAGATATTTAATATAAAACAGTAAAGGAAGAATGCAGGAACAAAAAGGATATGAGACACATAGAAAATAAAAAAACAGGCTGGGCAGGGTGGCTCAGGCCTGTAATCCCAGCACTTTGGGAGGCCGAGGCGGGCGGACCACGAGATCAGGAGATCAATATCATCCTGGCTAACACAGCGAAACCCAGTCTCTACTAAAAATACAAAAAAATTAGTCGGGCGTTGTGGTGAGCACCTGTAGTCCCAGCTACTCAGGGGGCTGAGGCAGGAGAATGGCATGAACCCGGGAGGCGAAGCTTGCAGTGAGCCGAGATTGCGCCACTGCCTTTACTCCAGCCTGGGCGACAGATCGAGACTCGGTCTCAAAAAAAAAAAAAAAAAGAAAGAAAAGAAAAAATAAGATTATAGACATAAACCCAAACATATCAGTAACAACTTAAATGTGAGTGGATTACCGATCAAATAAAAATGCAGAGATTGTCAGATTGGACAAAAAACAATATGATCCAACTACATATTGTCTACAGGAGACAAACCTTAGCTTAAAATACACAAATATATTGAAAGAAAAAGGAGGGGGAAAAATAATGTAATACAAACAGAAAACACAAAAACGCCAAAGTGGCTATGCTAGTATAAGTCAAAATTGTTTTTAAGACCAAAAAACAACTCACTAGAGATACAGAGGGATGAAATCATGACAATTATAAACATACATGTACCTAATTACAGAGTGTCAAAATACATGAAGCAAAACTGACAGATACAAAAGAAGAAATAGATAATTCAACAATAATATTTGGAGACTTCAAAAACCCGTTGTCAATAGTGGATAAACAGACAATTAAGACATAAAATACTAGAACAACACTATAATCCAACTAGACCTAATTGGCATCTATATGTTACAGTGGGTAGCCAGTCAGCTATGAGCAGGGCAGGGCAGGGTAGGGCTCCCCCCGCAATACACACACATCAGGAATGTCAGGCAACCATTAGGTGAGGATCAGGCAGTTGTTAACTGTCTCTCTAAAATAATAATTGGTCACAGCCAGTACCAGGGAAAGGTAGTCTCATGATAGATAGAAAACACCTGAAACTGGTGATCAGCAGCTTCCCAATAAAACCTCAGGAGTTGGGTGAGCAGCTTTCCAATAAGATCTCAGGAGTTGATCTCAAGCATGCACATGCGGACAGCCCACCCCAAGGGAAGAATGCAGGGAGAAGTAACACAAGACCCCAGAAGTATGCCAACACATAAAACACCACGTCAAAAGGTCAAACCACACACTTGATCTCTCAAGTCACCCTCTTGGCCCTATTTCAAGTGTACTTTCCTTCTTTTCATTCCTGCCCTAAAGCTTTTTAATAAACTTTCGCTCCTGCTCTAAAACTTGCCTCGGTCTCTCCTTCTGCCTTATGCCCCCCAGTCAAATTCTTTCTTCTAAGGAGGTAAGACTTGAGGTTGCTGCAGACTCATATGGATTTGCTGCCATAACATATTGGATACTTCAACCCAAAAGAATAAAATATACAGTCAACTCTCCATATCTGTGGGTTCTGCATTAGCAGATTCAACTAATCACTGATCAAAAAAATTTTTTAAAAAGTATGGTTATATCTGTACTGAATATTTACAGACTTTTTCTTCCTGTCATTATTTCCTAAACAATACAATATAGCAATTTATATAGCATTTACGTTGTATTCGCTATTATATGTAATCTAGAAAGTATTTTAGGTATATATGAAGATGTGCATAGGTTATATGCAATTATTATATCATTTTATATAAGGGACTTGAGCATCAGCAGATTTGGATATCTGCAGGGAGTCCTGAACCAATTTCCCCCAGATACTGAGGGATGATTGAATATTATTTCCCAGTGCATATGGCACATCCAAGACAAACCATATGCTAGACCACAAAACAAACCTCAAAATATTTAAAATAATAGAAACAATACAAAGTATGTTGCCTGGCAGAAGAATAAAATTAGAAATCAACAATAGGAAAAAAATATGGAAATTCATAAGTATGAGAAAATTAAACCACACACTCTTAAATAACAAATGGATGAAATAATAAATGAAAAGGAAAATAAGAAAATACTTTGAGATGAATGAAAATGATGGTATAACATGGCAAAATATGATATGTAGCTAAAGCAGTGTTCAGTGGAGGAATTTATAGCTATAAATGTCTATTATAAGAAAAAGGAAAGATTTCAAATCAATAACCTAAGCTGCCACTTTACAGCACTGTAAAAAAAAGAGCAAACTAAACCTAAAGCAAGAGAAATAAAGGAAATAATAAAACAAAGTGGATGTTAATGAGATAGATAATAGAAAAACAATAAAGAAGATGAGTAAAACCAAAATCTGGTTATTTGAAAAACCAATAAAATTGACAAAGCTTTAGCTAGAATTATCAAGAAAAAAAGAGCAAGACTCAAATTGCTAGAATCTGAAATGAAAGGGGGGAACATTACTGCTATTTTTACAGAAATAAAATAGGATTATAAAGGAACACTGAACAACTGTACTTCAACAAGAGAACTTAGATGAAGTAGACAAATTCCTAGAATGATAGATTACTGACACTGACTCAGAAGCCATAGACAATATGAATAAAATTATCATTAGTGAGGAGATTGAATCAGTAGTCAAAAAACTACCCACAAAGAATAGCCTAAGCCCAGATGTCTTCATCACTGAACTCTACCAAAAATTTAAAGATAAATCAATACTGATTACCACAAATTTGTCTGAACAACAGAAGAGGAGGGGACACACTTGCTGACGATCATGAGCAGCTTTGGAAGAGTCTGACAGTCCCTGAAATAATTAATGACAGAGTTTTCATATGGCCCAACAATTACAATCCTAGGTACATAGCCAAGGTAATTCAAACATATCTACACAAAAACTTATATACAAATGTTTACAGCAGTATTTAAAAACAATTCAAATGCCCATCAACAGGCAAATGGATAAACAAAAGGTGGTATATACATACAGTAGAATATTATTTAGCCATAAAATGACTGAAGTGCTGATACATGTTACAGGGTGAATAAACCTTGAAAATATAATGCTAAGTGAAAGAAGCCAGTCACCAAAAGACACATATTATACAATTCCCATCATGTGAAAACCCAGATTAGGGAAATCTACAGAGGCATAAATTAGATTAGTGGTTGCTTAGGGCTAGGAGTGAGGCGAGGGTGGTGGTGGTGATAAAGGGATACAGGGGTCATAGCTAAAGGATATGAGGTTTCTTTATGAGATAATACAAATGTTCTAAAATTGACTCGGCTGTTGGTTTTCCATGTTGGTGAGGAAAAAAAATGAATTTTACATCTTGTATTGGTGTATTGTTTGGTATGTGAATTATATATCAATAAAGCTGCCAAAATTGCCTAATGCAGTAAATATTTACAGACATTATCTGTGTAAGCAAAGGCGCTTCAGGGTCTTCAATAATTTTTAAGAATGGAAAGGGGTTCTGCAGGCAAAAAGTTTGAGAACTGCTGACCTAGTGAATCCCATAAGACTTGGCCTGAGTTCTGTGTAAAACTTGATCATCTCAAGTATTTAAGCTGATATTGTTAGAAACATGAAGCAATGGCAATTAATACAAATAATTTCCAAAAGTAGAGGTTAAGTCTATTACTTCTGCATATTTCAGGGAATACTGACAATACTGTAGTTCAATAGAGTTGAAAGTCACAGGTTCTGGAGCCGGATTTGCCATTAACACACTTTCTGATTAAACAGGATGACTTTTCTTCTCTGAATTTCATTTTCCTCTTAAACAATAAGAAAACTGCACTTAAAGCCCTCTTATATCTTTTTCAGTTGTCAAGTACTAAAGAAATTATTGTTTTAAATTGACATGGACGTGGAAAATTAATATCTCCAGATTTTCTCTTAATCTCCACGTAACACACAAAGATCCAATATTAACTTTTTTGTTCTATGATTTACGTTTTAATTACTCATAATTGATCCCAAATTTATTTCACATAATGAAGATAAAATTTCTAGCACTATATCCCACAAATTATTTTTGAATATAATTAAGTAAAAAGGTCATGGTAATTACAACTAAAATCTAATTTCAGTCACTGAAGAAGGAAAAATTCATATTCATTCAGAAAATAGTGATTCATCTAATGTTTTCTAAGCTGTTCATGTCAGATTAGGCCCTTCAAAATCAAGTGAAGGAACTTGCCTTTTATGCATGTAAAATTAAACTCTGGGTAGTTAAAAGAAAGCAGAACGTGGCATATAATTATAGGGCTAATTCTAGAAAGGTTATGATAGAAATGTTTTCCATTTATTTTGTGCTGATTTAAATGTGTTCATAATTTGAAATGTATTCATGAAAACATATCATTTATTCACCCCAACAACTTTTTAAAGCAGGCATAAAAAATGCTCCTTTGTCCATTATCAATAGCTGAAGATACACAGATTAAAGAAATAGCCTATGATGGATAAATAGTAGGTGAACTCAAACTAGACTTGAGTTTCCTGAAATTAAGTTTTATTCTTTCTCTACCACCTACGATACAGTCATCTTTGCTGCTAAAAATTAAATTTGTATACATTGTGTATATCTGAAATCATAGCTACTAGAGACTCTGCCATCAAGGACTTACATGCTAAATTAATGCACCCGAGATAAAGATGGTAGACTGAAGGTTTTGGGGTAAATGTATAATTTAGCAAACTGACTTGATTTATATTTACTCTTATGTTATAGGTTGAATTGTGTCTCCCAAAAGATATTGAAGTCCTAACTCCCAGGACCTGGGAATGTGACCTTATTTGGAAATGAAGTCTTTGCAAATGATCAAATTTGGTTGAGGCCACTAGGGTGGGCCCTAATTCAGTATGACTGGTCTTATACAAAGGGGAAATTTGGACACAGAGACAGAGTGACAGAGAGGCGGGCATGTAAACACACAGGGAGTACACAATCTATAAATGAAAGAATGCCCAATGTCCCCAGGAGACAGCAACGTGGAACAGATTCACTCTTAGAGCTCTCAGAAGGAACCAGCCTTGCACCTTGAGTTAAGACCTCTAGCCTCTAGAACTGTGAGACAATACATTTTTGTTGTTTAAGTCACTCTACAGTATCTTATTACTGCAGTTTCAGGAAACCAATGCCTCTTACTACTAATTTTTTATTTAAAAAAAGACTTTGAGTCATTTTATCTTGTTTATAATTGTCAAGAAAAGATAAATAATCTAGGTGACTTATACATACATTTATTTTTCTAGGTGCTTTCTCGATTCAACTTAAAGAACTATTGCAATGTTAGTCATAAAAGCATAGTATAGACCACTTAAGGATCACTAGTTGTTCTTTTAAAATAAATGTTGTGGTCAAAAGTATTTGGCAGAAGCTGAATTTCAGTGTAGACACTAATGTGTATTTGCATTTTTAAAGACTTCCATATGTCCAAACGTCAAATTATTTTGTTTATAATCTATACATCATGGAGGCTGGACATGGTGGCTCATGCCTGTAAACCCAGCACTTTGGGAGGCCGAGGTGGGTGGATCCTAAGGTCAGGAGTTCAAGACAAGCCTGGGTTAAACCCCATCTCTACTAAAAATACAAAAATTAGCTGGGTGTGGTGGTGGGTGCCTGTAATCCCAGCTATTTGGGAAGCTGAGGCAGAGAATTACTTGAACCCGGGAGGCAGAGGTTGCAGTGAACCGAGATCGTGCCACTGCACTCCAGCCTGGGTGACAGTGAGACTCCATCTCAAAAAATAAAATAAAAATAAAAATTAAATTAAATTAAATTAAAATAAAATAAAATAAATAAAATAAAATGTAAATCTATATATCATGGTTATAAGGCCTGGCATGATCTGTCCTTTGCCCACTATTCTTGCCACTCTTCCCCTTGCTACAGTAGCAAGGCATTTTATTAATGGAACTTTGGCTATCTTAGTTTTGGCCAAAATACCCAAGGGCAAGTACATCCACATCCCGAAGTGAGTTGCAAACCAAAACATGTGAGACCTGCCAGAGTCCAGTTTTGTCAACCTGCCTCTCAGCATTAGTGATCATAGTCAAGACCCATGCAGGAGTGTGGGGTTAAGGACTTGAGACTTAAGTTTTCTTTGGAGCGGTTTATGGGAATGTTGAGAGCTTTCCTCCTTTTGTGAAATAAGGCAGGGGAGATAAGTGCTTCCAAAGCAATCAAAGACTGATTAAAACTGCAACAGCCACTAGATCTCCTAATTGGATGTCGAACTATTAGAACTGACAAATGCTAAGAAGATAACCATGCCACTCTGAGATGTCCAAGCCTGAGTCAGTTCACAACTAGGAAAGGGAGGGAAGGCTAACTTTAAAATGCTAACTTGACTTTACTTAGAAGTTCCAATTATTGCACCAGGCTGGATCTTTTCGTGACTGAAATGAGACTGTTCTTGTGACTCAGAGGAACAGAAAAAGCTTTGGGTCCTGTCTAAGAGTTAAAATCAGGGACAATGAAAAGAATCACACAGAAATAACAGTTTGAAGAACTTGGGGAAAGACACAGTTGGTTTATGCCTGAAAACTAGAGAGTCCAGTTTGTTCCATAGATGATTGCCTTTGTGGAGGAAGTATTGTTTTCTTAAACGGTATTTCATCATGGAAGGTACAGACTCCACCAGGCTGGATTTCTTTCAGTTTCTAAAATGCACCAAAGTGCTTTAGGTCTCAGGGCCGCTGCACACGTTCAGACTCTGCCTGGAGTGCTCCATCTTTTTCTCCTCTGCTCAGTTGACTAGTCAGCCTCTACTTGGCCTTCCCTTCTCAACCTCACTCTCAGTCTCTGGGAGAAGACTTTAGAGATCCTGCCCTTTTCCCAATATATCTCAGATTATCATGTTATTCATGCTCATAGTGCTCCATGTATTTCCTTCCTAATATTTATCAGGTATTTATAGTTCTGTCCAAAAGTTTTCAAGGACATTTTATTCTAGGTACAATACACCAAGGGTAACTTGTTAAATAAGAAACATGCCAGGGTGGGAACAGTGGCTCACGCCTGTAATCACAGCATTTTGGGTGGCCGAGGTGGGTAGATCACTTGAGGCCAGGAGTTGGAGACCAGCCTGGCCAACACAGTGAAATTCTGTCTCTACTAGAAATATAAAACTTAGTCTGGCTACTCAGGAGGCTGGGGCAGGAGAATCGCTTGAACCCAGAAGGCAGAGGTTGCAGTGAGCTGAGATCGTGCCACTGCACTGCAGCCTGGGTGACAGAGTGAGACTCTGTCTCAAAAGAAACAAACAAAAAAACATGCTAGTAGTTAATTGCTATTAATGCATATTAGCCCACAGTCACTCTGTAATAAAGCTGTCATTGTCTATAAATGGGCTCTCATACACACTACTTGTTTATTAATGATGAGAAATTACATTTTGCAGTTGATTCTAGAACTGACCAAAATACATTGATGTCACTACATATACATGAGAGGAGTCATAGGTATTTTTGTAAGAACCAGTCCAGGCTGAGATATCTGGCTTTCATAAGAAGTGAGGCCAACTGGTCAAATGAATGTTGCATGTTTGGTTGGGCTCCTCTCCACTAAAACCAGGGCAGGGTAGTGATTCTTCATTGAATAGATCAGCTCAGATAATCTTTAATGCTATAGTATTTCGGAACCAGAGGGAACTAAGCAAATGAGCAGGCCTCTGACTAAGCAGATTCACTGAGAGATGTATGTTTTTCTGGCATGCAAGATTGTGTCCCTGAAATCATGTCTATCAAATGTCTCTCTTGATTCATTTCTATTGCAGACAAAAGATGGTGGGATAGAATAGGGATAGTGGTACACATGCAGTTTTGTTTTATTTGGTTGGGTTTACTATATATTTTTTTAGTAACTCTTTTTTCTCTCAACAACACTCCATCACATTTTTATAACAATTGTCGTTCTTTTATTTGTCTTCTCCAACAGGATAAATTTCTGTCATGGCTGGATTCTCATGTTTGTCTTATTCATTTCTATGTCACTATGATGATTAATTTTATGTGTCAACCCAGTTCCTTTGTCAAACACGAGTCTAGATGTTGCTGTGAAAGCATTTTTTAGTTATGGTTAATATTTAACCCAGACTTTGAGTAAAGTAGATTACCCTCCATAATGTGGGCTGGCCTCATCCAATCAGTTGAAGGTCTTAAGAGAGAAGACTGAGATTCCCTGAAATGAAAGAAATTCTGTCTCCGGACTATCTTTAGACTTGACCTGTAACATCAACTCTTCTTTTGATCTATAGGCTACAACTTGTCCTACAGATTCAAACTTTCCAGCCCTCATAATCATAAGAGACAAAACCTTAAAACAACTTTCTTTCCCCCTTCATAGATCTACTGTTGGTTCTGTTTCTCTGGAGAGCACTGACTAATGCAGTTACCATATACAAGCCTAGCATAGAATCGGAATGAGTAAATTACCCAAATGAAAGGAACAGAGGGCCCACTTGTTTCTCTTGGTTTTGATCATCTAGATTACTAAAGGAAAGCATTTTTAGATGACAAATTTGCTCTTTATCAATAATCCATAAATAAGTCTACAACAAATTTGGATAACTAATGGTATTATTTAGAATAGTTATGGTAGGATCTCACTCAGAAAAAGAAGAGTCTGGGCCGGGCGCAGTGGCTCATGCCTGTAATCCCAGCATTTTGGGAGGTTGATACAGGTGGATCACTTGAGCTCGGGAGTTCCAGACCAGCCTGACCAACATGGAGAAACCCTGTCTCTACTAAAAATACAAAATTAGACGGGTATGGTGCCTGTAATCTCAGCTACCCAGGAGGCTGAGGCAGAAGAATCGCTTGAACCTGGGAGGCGGAGGTTGTGGTGAGCTGAGATCGGGCCATTGCACTCCAGCCTGGGCAATGAGAGTGAAACTCCATCTACCCCCACCCCCAAAAAAAATCTGTCTAAGGGACACTTTATCTACTCCTAGTATTCTACCAAAGACTGTGAATATCAAGGTAGTACTTTAATGCTTCAAATTTGGCTGCTGTTAACATCTACTATAAGGATTTCTTCCTCTTCTTCATTGTTTTTCCTCTCTTATTGTTGAATACGTATCTGCCTACCCCCCGACTCTAATATATACCATTTATATAATATATACCATTTATACCTACATTTACACCTTTTGCCCACAAGATAAAGGGTACAACAGATGCACAGATTTGGGAATAGCAAATTTATCATGAAATGTCCTAAATCTTTAGGATACTTTTAGTTTGGCTTAGTTTCAAAGGGTAAATATGACTCAAAGTTGTTGTGTCAGAACTTTGACACAGTTTAAAAACATCAACTTCAATACTTCTGAATACAAATATTGGTAAGTTCCTATTTCATCTCTAGTCTGGATGGTTCTAAACTATATAACTTCCATGATTCCGTAAGTATAAAGTATAAATCATTTTTAGGGTATAATTCCAGACACAGAAGGAGACTAAAAGAAAAAATACCATGATACCAGATATTCTCTAAATGGTGTGGCTAGCTACAGAAAAATGTACTAAAGTCAAACATAGCCAAATAATATTTATTAGTACTGAATGAAAAGGAAGTATCATATTCTAGTTTGTGACCTTTGAAACATAACAAAATAAGCACCTACCAATGAATATTTCGTCATTTACAGATACTGTCTTAAATAGGTAAGTGTTTTCTAAAATTAAGTTTTTTAAATTTCAAAGGTTGGAATTCCACTTGAGAAACCAATGAAATAGGCTGACATGTCTTCTTTAGACTCTTCACAAATTGGGTACAATCTTTCCTTTATAATGGTATATTTGGTTTTTGGAAAAAGAAAAATGTTACCTGGCTTTAATCATACTGAATGAGAACCATCTAGTAATTTTTTTAAGAAGTGATTTTTGTTTGTGAAACAATGAGACTAGTTTTCTAAGATAGTGTCTGACCCACATGCATGGAATTCCTCATTAGAAATACTCAGTATCCCAAAGAGTGAAATAATTATAATATTGAATTGTAAGTTTGCTATATTTAGTGTACATAAAAATTATGAAGGGATGACCTTAAACAATAACACTTTTCTCATTCTACATTTCTAAATATTTTCATAGTTAGTTCCTCTATTGTATTCTGACTTCAATTCAGGAGAGGAGAATACTGCTTAGTAAAACTTTTTTTGAGCCTAGAAGGTCTAATTTAACTTTGAGATACTGAAAACAGATGCTGAGAGTCGAGGAAGACACTTATCAGAAAGAGATGTAGACCTCTTTCCTTCCCATGTAGTTATAACTGCAGTGAAGTGTCCTAAACACTCAATTTATTTAATGAATAACTCTTATCTCAGCAATATTTCTTGCCCTAGAACTATGAATATGTCCAAAAGGCTTTATAATGTGACATCTTTTGGAGAGGTGAGAAATGATTCCTTTAACATGATTGGTAAAGATGAATTTCAGGACTCTATCCCCAGCATCATAAACCTTTCAGGAAATCTGATTGGAACTTTGATATAAGAGTATAACCTGATTATAATAAATCCAGTCCTCAAAAAGAGGGAACGTGTATAATCTCTGAAAGGAGATACTGCCCTTTCTGGGCCTATTTGGCTTTTCAATCAAAGACAAAGCTCAAACAGACTTTTACTGGAAAACCTTTTTTTTTTTTTTTTTTTAAATCCTGTCCACTATTTTGATTTTAAAACATTAACTGGTTTGCCATAAACTGGAACAGCACATTGCCTTATTAAGCTGGTGGTACAGTACTGAGTAATTAACTAGGAAGCATCCTACATACTTTTCTAAATTATGACTGACAATCCAAGCACAAATTTACATATAATCATGCAAACTGATATTTAATTCTGCATCAAAAAATCAAAAAAATTGGTTAAAATTTATGCTTTGTAATTTATAACCAATGTGAGTTTAGGAGAATTTACATTTTTCTTCTGAGCATTAGTCTCCTTATCTGTATAGAGTGATAATATGGTTATTCCAAAACAAGGTTTCTCATTCTTGGTGCTATTGACATTTTTGGCTTGATAGTTTCTTGGTTGTGGAGAGCTGTCCTGAACATTGTAGGATGATGAGTAATATTCCTGGCCTCTACCCACCAGATGCCAGTAGATTTCTTCCACAGTCGTGATGATAAAAAAAAGTCTCTAGATTTTACTAACTATCCCTTGGGGAAACAATTGACCCTGGTTAAGAACCACTGTTTTTTTTTGAGACAGAGTTTCAGCTTGGTGTCCAGGCTGAAGTGCAGTGGCACAATCTCGGCTCACTGCAACCTTCTCCTGCCTCAGCCTCTCAAGTAGCTGGGATTACAGACATGTGTCACCACACTCATATATTTATTTATTTATTTATTTTTAGTAGAGATGGGGTTTCACCACATTGACCAGGCTGGTCTTGAAGTGACCTCAAGTGATCTACCCGCCTCAGCCTCCCAAAGTGCTGGGATTATAGGCATGAGCCACCATGCCTGGCTGAGAACCACTATTCTAAAGAATTGTTGTGAAGGCTTATTTAAACGCCTCCTCACCAGAGTCACTGTGTACTAGGCCCTGAGAAAGCGTGGTGAGCATATACAGACAGGCCTCTGCCATGGTGGAACCTAGAGCCCAGGAAATTAAAGTTGGTAACAAAAACACAAACATCCTGTCCATGCTTGGCATACAATGCACACTCAGTAACAATTTGCTAAAACATTTGTGACTTCTGATAATAAAGCAGTGCACCTGGAATTTGCATAGTGATTTATTGTGTTAAACAGATATTACTGGAAGCCATTGTTTTGGACTGAGTTTCTGCACTAGGGGCCAACAGATCAGACGAAACAAAAAGGGAGTCACGTATGCTAAATGACATAACATCAAACTAAAAATGTAAGGAAACTGATCCATCCCCAAACAAACCAGTTTTTCCTGAAAAGATTCCAGTCTGCTTGAGTCAGCATATTAAGGAATTCCCTCTGCTTTAACCCTTATCAAAAAAGTTACCTCAAGTAACCTGATGTTAACCAAACAGCTATTCCCCTATTGTTCTGTTTCCTTGTTTCTACCCTTCAAAATCCATGTTCTGTCATTGTCCAGTGGGAACTCTCATTCTATTTTGTAGGATGGAGGCTACTCCAATTCATAAATCATGAATAAAAGTCAATTAAATATATAGCTAAATTTGCTGTAATTTTGTCTTTTCACAATAGGGAAGGAAAAAATGAACTATGTTTAACAGGCTATTTGATGCCTACTGTTATATGAGGCCCAGTAACAAACACTAAATGAGGATGTATAGAATAGATGAAGAAATTTTTCCTTCCTTCTGCAAGTAGCATATCATCTCCTAGGGCACTAAGGTAAGTACACAACTATTTATAATTCAAGGTAGCATGTGGTAAGTCCCACATGAGATCTTCAATCAAAGTGCCAAGAGAGTTCAAAGGTAGAAGAACTGACATCTAGTTAGGGCAAAACAGGACATGATACCTACAAATTCAGAGACTCTTTATAGAATTATTTTTCCCTGAGTTGCAAGTGATAGTGCTCAGTTTTTCTTGTTTGAGTTTCAGGCCTTTCCCATTACACAAATTGCGGGCAAACTGCCTTTGAATGTTCCATAATTTCTAATCTAAAATAATGAATTAAAGGCTATTTCAAAACATGAAATCAGGTTAACTTAAAATAGTTCATGTGATTTAAGTATGTTCTGCTTTTCTCATATGGGAGAATAATTTACAAAATGAACTAGCTATAGATCATATTCCTGAAATGGATAAAAAATATATATTTTTTCCTTTTACATACCTTTCTTTCATGGAACCACTTCTTCCCCACATGTGGTTTATATGGAACTAATATTATGCCTGGGTTTACCAGTTAGATGTATAATCCCAGCCTGGTCCCTCAGAATATTCTACTTTTCTGACCTTGGCAGTGATAGAGGCAGGAGGCAGAAAAACACTAGACAGACGGCGTACGTCCCTGGTGGGAACCCTATCTTCAAGTCAAAAGTAGCCTGAAACTTGTGGCTCAAAGTGAGAACTTCTATTTCTGTTTGCCTGCTGTCTCCCAACTGGTCCTTTCTGAGTAATGTCATGTTACCAATCAAATGTTGACTTTTCCAAAACTACCTATGGCCCACCCTGCCCCATATCCTGTGCCTATAAAGACCCCAGACTCAGCTGGCAGAGGAGAGAAGTGGATAGATGTCAGGCAGAGGCAACTTGACTTTGGAGGGGACAGGCAGAGAGGTGACCCGACTTCAGGGGAGAGCGACCTGCCTTTCCCATCCCCATTCCAGCTTCCCTCTCTGCTGAGACCCCACTTTCATTGCTCAATAAAATTATCTGCATTCACCATCTTTCAATTCATTCATGTGACCTCCTTCTTGGGCACCAGACAAGAATTTGGGACTCACCAAGTGCAGGTGCCCAAAAAGGCTGTCACACTGGCCCTTTGCCCTTGCTGGCAGAGGGCAGCCACATCACAGGATGAGGCAAAGGGCCCACTGAGCTGATAACACACCACTATCTGTGGATCACGGCAGTAAGAGAGCACTGTAACACACCCTCTGGAGCCTTGGGGTCACAGGTACCCCACCTGGATGCTGCTGTAGGGCCCTGCATGGAGTTTACTCCTGCCACTCTAAAGCAGCCCACTGGTTTCTGCACTGGCTTGCCTACACACTCCCTCCACAAGGGGTGGAGAGTGGCAGAGTCAAATAAATAGTTTGCTTCTACCAGCTCAGAAGTGCTCAGCCAGTTCCTGCACTTGTTCACCCGCATGCTCCTGCGAGGGGTTGAGCATGGCATGCTAAGTAAACAGGGCACCCCTGTCACGAGTATTGTGAAGGAGTCAAGAAAATATCCTGCATCAGTAGTGAGTTTAGAAGAGCATACAATCCCCAGGAAGGATACAGTAAGAGTTGACCCTGTGACATTTGCTAGAAGTTTCAGGGGAATTTTCCCCTTTTTCCTGGAGTCGGAATATGTGTCTGGAGAGGTCAGCTGCAAATAAAACCAACAGAGTGGAAAGCAGGGGAAAGAACTGCAGAAAAATTAGCCTCCTAAAAATACACAGATGGTACACATCTTGGATCCAGCATTGCTTAAATGGAAATTACTCCTTGAACTGTCTAGTCATAGGAAGTAATACATTCCCATTTTGGTGTCACTTGAGTTTCTATATTTTGTAACTAAAAGAGTTTCAATTAATAAATGTCTTAATTATACTAGACATTTGTGTAAGTAGGCCACTTTTCAACATAGTACAATGTCATGATTTTGATGAAATGCTAAATAAAAAAAATTAGAATGAATATCTAAGACACAATCTTTGTTGAATGAAAGAACAAGCGTCAATTGTGGATGAAAGGGTAAAAAGCAAAATAAGCAACAAGCTTTTCAAGAATTTTAGATCGCAATGAACAGAAATCTTTGAAAGTACATGCCCCGGAATACCACAAACAATGTAAGAATCACAGATATTTGTTTCCTCTGGTTTGTTCCTTTTAGACTGCACAGTTCAGTTAATAAATTTGCGTAACATTTTCTACATCCTGCATGATTATGATAATAACACTTGAACTGAAATGACCACATTAGTTCTTCCTCAGCTTTTCTCATTTAAGATTCTTCACAGGAAAAACAATCCTAGGACTTTTAGGAACCGATTTATCATCCTCTCTTACATGTCAATAGGTTATCCATGCTGAAAAAGGTCTTTCGATTGTTCTTTTCATTTGAATTCAAATTAAGTCCAATAGCTTTTCCTGGTGATAGGCTACTTACAATTTCACTACAAATCTGCAAAATACAAACCATGTATTTGGAGTTTTGGAAATGTCTCTATTTTTACCTGCTGGCTTTACATGGTGAAAGACCAAGAAATAGTCAAAAATGCTGTCAAATCTCACCCTACCCTACATCCATGGAATAGATTCAATTCTGATGACAACCAATCAATCATTTATGGAACTCTTACTGTTTTATGCTGGAGGATATGGCAAAATAGGGGGTTAAAAAATATAGCATAATGCCCTGCTCCTGTCCTCAAAGGTATTGAAAGTAACTGAAAGAGCAGAATTTTAGATATGATTTGGTATTAGAATTATCTGATTAATTGCATTTTGTTACAGCTGTATCTCAAAGCTAGTAACTGATGAGCATATTAAACATCAGAGAAACTGCCTTTCTCAAGTCTTGGAAGGAATAGTGAGTAATTTCTGCATTTGGCATTCAAAATGCTGCAATATGGTATGGCTAATTGAATAATGTAGAATGTTGCTTTTGTTTTTTTTCTCCATTCCCCTTTTACTGACATCCATTCATTTCTTTTATTTATTTAATGTATGCATTAAGCAGGTAAGCATGTGAAATGTTCCAGACACTGTGATAGGTTCTGAAGATATAATCAAGAATAAGCCCAGAAAGTTGCATTCAGAGAGATACAATTTGACTGGGACAAAACCATAGACACAACTAATTATATTACAAAGTGTTATAGGCAACCACAGGCAGTGTATGACAGATGCACGTAACACTAATAACTTAGGCATACCTTGAGGATGACTCAACTGTCTAAGAAGAATGTTTTTTCAGAGTCCAGAGCCAGGGAATCTAAGAATTGCCAACCCAAAGATTCACTCTTTGTCTATGAAGAACATGTGAATCCCTGTCTCATTTCTTGGAGCACAGGACTTTCAAGGAACCAAGACCCTTTGTTCTGGGTTAAATGGAGATTGTTAAGTGGAGAGTGCTGAGTGAAAATGCTATAGAAACTGCATGCTTTTTGTGAATAGCAGCAATTCTCCTGTCCAGCCTGCTGCCACTGGACTGTCACTGTATATAAGTCCTCACTAAACCCTATTTCTCATTGGCTGGCTCCAGGTCTCTTCTTCAGCTTCCTGAACTTAGTGCCATCCCTGTTGGGGCCAATAGGGGTCCGGCACGACAGAGGGGTATGCAAAAATGCCAAAGATGGAGCCACCAGTTCCACTGAAGATGGGGTGGTGGGGCAGAGGAAGAAGTGCCCCAAGTAAGGCATTAAAGAAGAATTTATATCTGTCAGGCTCCGATATTTTGACAGTGTGAATCATAACAGAAGTTCAGAGAAAAGAGAGGTCACAGCCTGCTGGATGGGTGAGACAGCATTTGAGCCAGCCTTCAAAGAGGAGTGCAATGTAGGTCTGCAGAGACAGGACAAGGGGAATTTCAGGCAAGGAGATCAGAAGAGTCAGGAAAGAACAGGGCCTTTTAGAGGACTTCTGTTTGCCTGGCACATAGAGTTCGTCAAGTAAAGCAGCAGAAGCTGAGAAGAAAGGGTGCACCTAGTCTGTGAAGGGCATTCAATGTCTCTTGAAGGAGTCCTCAAGGGCCATGAGGAGCTTTGAAAAGTTTTCAAGAAGTAGAGGGATGTGGGCAGATCTGTGTTTTACATTGATCACTTTAGCAACCTTTGGAAAAATGTAGAAGTGAAATTTCAGTGGGAAGACAAGCTTATTGAAATGTTCCAGAAAAAGAAGGCTGATGAGCACTTGGACTGGAGAGAAGGGGTTGAAAGGAAGAGACCCATTCAGGGGACATGATGATAGGAGGCTGGGACTTGGGGACTGACCAACTACAGCAAGGATGGAAAGAGCTCCAAGATTTCTAACTTTGGCAAATGCATGGACAATTCTGCATTCAGGAGAGATGGAGTACCATGCAGGAAGTATCTTTGGGGGAGGTAAAGAGGAGCAGAAGAAGGCTGGTGCTCTGCCAATAGGACAAGCACAAAGGGACTCTATAGTGTACCTAGTTTAATTTTGCATCTCAGACAATTTGGACTGAAAATTCATGTTAATTTCATGTTTGGAAGAAAATTCATCTTCTCTCCTCTATTTTGCTATAGCATCTGCTCACACTACCTTAGTTATTGGGCTTTGTTTCAGACAACACCCCTCACTCATATCAAATTTGCACTCACTTAGGTTGCTTTAGAATGGATTTCAGAGTCCACAGAAGACCCCCTGCATCTGACTCTATCCCCTTGTCCTCCCTTTCTCACACTTCCTCCCTCCTGGTAGTAAAACCAAAATGGATCCCTTCGTCGAGCAGAGAAAAGTGTTAATACCTTCTGGTTCCCTGAGTATCTTAGCTTCTTGCCCAGCAAGTTTATTAATAATTTCTTCCTTTGCACAAATGCAGCTCTCTTCCAGAAAAAAGACTGTGGCATATAATTTTTTTTTTTCATCTGGTAGCTCATGAGGGTGATACAGGAAGGAACGGCGCCACTCAAAGTCATAATCTACAGACAGTTACACCTCTGAGAATCCCAAGCACCATTTCTTAAAAAGCCTCATAAAGCTTTATGGGGCATTAAGTAGACTGATAGGTCAGAGGCATAAGTCTAGTTTTAACCATTTCAGGCTGTAGATGAAATGTGAAAAATTTTATATTTTCAAAGGACTCTATTTTTTTTCTATTCTGTGATCAAATATATATTTTACTACATCTGTATGCCTGTCTATTGATGTACTCAGGGGCTGAAAAGTGGTGTTAAGTTCCCATAACCAGCCTTTAAGCATCTATTGAAGGATAATACCCCAACCTGTCTACCCCAATACCCCAAGGGCTGTATGGTTTAACATGGTGGCCAATGGTCACATATGTGTTTTAAATTTAAATTGATGAAAGTGAAATGAAGTTTAAAGTTGAGTTCCTCAGTCACACTGGCGACATTTCAAATGCTCAGTTTCACACGTGGTGGGTGGCTACCATACTGGACATGCAGATAGGTAACATTTCCAAAAGCTCAAAAAGTTCTGGTCTAGGGCCTTGAACCCTTTTTGATTAGGTCATTTGGGTGTTATAAGGCATTTTATCCTTCAGTGATATTAAAGCTAGAATAAACTGAATATTTATTATGTGTCAAGCAGGATTCTAAGCATTTTATACATATTAACTCCTTTAATTGTGATAAGACGTGTTATAGATGGGGGTCATGGAAGCCATTTAATCATTTATCCCACATGTTGTCGCATTTTATAGATGGGGTCACAGAAGCCTAGAAAGGTGAGATAACTTGAAATAGTGTTATTGAAGCCACAAAACATATAGATGTAAACAGGATGGGGGCTGCAGAATGATACAGCCTTGCGGAGTATAAGACAAGTCTGCTGTAGTTACAGAAATAGTCAGTGAAATTAGGCTGGCATCCAAATTGGTCTTGTCTGAGGTCACCGATTTCCTTGATTCCATATTGTCCTCAAACTATTACTTAAGTCACGATGTTCTTACAGTCCCTTATGATATTAATAAATGTTTCTCAGCCAAAGGGTTCCCTAGTCATGTTTGAGAAACACCAGATTAAACAAAGCACCTTAAAAACCTGCAGGACTCCACAGAGGCTTTGACATATTCATGATTATTGGGAATCTGCAAGACTAGAACAGATAACAATGACCCCTAAAGTTTATTTGATCACAGCCTCCCTTTAAAATAGAACCTCTCTCACAAACTAGTGTTTTGGACAGTATTCTCTATGAACACAAACATTCTGTGATAAGAAAAATGACAGTTGTTTTCATTCTCATTCCAATTACTGGGATGATTAAAAGTCAATCTTTATAAAGCAGTCTTTTTAGAATGAAAAAGAGGATGTCTTAGCCGCTTGGAGCAGTGCTTCTCAAACTTTAGCGTACATATACATCCCCTGGTAAAACGCAGATTCTAATTCAGTAGGCTGGAGAATGTGTATTTCTAACAAACTGGACAGCGATGACAACACCGTTCATCCATGAACCACGTGCGCGGTTTGGAGTGGAAGAGTTTAGAGCAGTGGTGAACAAAGTATAAAGGGCTCACAGGCCCATCACCAGTTTTGGTATGGGCCTCAAGCTACAAAGGGTTTTTACATTTTTAAGTGATTGGTAAAAAATCTAAAGAATAATCATATCTTGTGCCACGGGAAATTCATATTTCAAGGTTCATAAATAGAATTTTATTGGAGCACAGGCCTGCCCATTGATTAATCTATCATCTGTGGATGCTTTTGAGCTGTAACAGCAGAGTTGACTAGGTGAGACAAAGACCCTGCAGTGCAGCCTACAAAGCCTAAGATATTTCCTATCTGGCCCATGACAGAAAATGGTCTGCTGACCCCTGGGGAAGAATATAAACTCTGGAGCTATACTGCCTAGTTTCAAATCCTACTCTGCCTCTTACCAGTTAAGAGATGTTGAGCGTGTGTATAGCCTTTCTATGCCTCAGGGTTCCCTTCTCTGAAAGAGCAATAACAATAGTACCTACCTCATAAGGTTATTGTGACATAAATATATAGAGATATATATAGATAGATATATATATAAAATCACATAAGCCAATGTATGTATGAGTCTATATATACATAAATCCTATATATAATTCTTATAAAGAATAGCACCTAAAACATCATTAAAAACTATAAATATTAGCTAAGAAACTCAGTAGTTGACAAGATCAGTTCACTGATAACACAATGAAACTATTCTAATATTTATGGTAAAACTTTGTTAGGATTGTAGAGCTAGACACATTTTTCTTTGTCTCACTATACATGTTTAGGCATCATTTCATTCAAGTAAATATAATGAACAGAAGCTAAGAGTCCTATTTCACAATTTTGAGATGGTCCTTTAGTTCTTTAGTTTGGAGAGTCTGATATCTGTCTCTCATTTGCTGAACTCTCAAAATTCAAAGTAGACTGTCAAACTCCTGAAAACTGGCTGGCCTGAAAGTACATGACCATCTATTTTATAATGTGATGCTCTTTACTAACCAAACTTGAAAAAGTCAACTGAGTCAAGAAAATTATAATACCTTCCAAAAAATATGACATAGCCCACAGCCTACCTGAGTACATTTTTCATCACTCAGCTAAAATTTATACAGTTCCTTGCCCCCAACATCCTCAATGAGAAGATTTAAGATTATTTGATAACCAGCAAGTATTTATGGCCACCTGGAGGAGAACATAGAATTCCTCCTCCATTCCAGGACTGCCTGTGTGAAGTTACTTTAGGTCAAAGAGGTCATTAATCTATCCAGGGCTTAAATAAATGAGGATCATGCCTGAGGCCAAATATACCTACAATATTTTACCATTTAATCACAAAAAGACTTTCACAGACAAGAAAATTATTCTAGAATATGAGTTTTCATGGTCTACTCATCTAATCCCAAAGTGAGAAGCAGAGTGTTGACATATTCATTACGATATAGAAAAGATCTATTTTTATAAACTGGACACACCATCACACAATTTGCACTTTTGTAACACATTTGTGTTTGTATTTTAAGTGTCAGAATGTTGTTTAACTATCCCAGCTGATTAAACTACTCTATATTGTATGACTTTTTGTAATTTTTTTATTACAAGATATTTGATACTGAGTCTTTGAGCAGACACACAACTCCCAATATTAATACTGTGTATTAGTCAGGGTTCTCCAGACAGATAAAACCAGTAGGATATATGAAATCAGATTTATTAGGGGGAACTTGCTCACAGGAGGATTGCAGAGGAAGAGAATTTCCACAATAGGCCAACTGCAAGCTGAGAAACCAGAAAAGTTAGCAGCATGGCTCAAAGCCAGCAGCATGACTCATTCCAAGCCTGAAGACTCGGGGAAGCCAACAGTGCAGCTCCCACTTACGCCCCAGAGTCCCGGAGGCTGCTAGTGCCAATCCCAAGGTCAAAAAGCTGAAGAGCCTGGAGCCTGATGTCCACGGGCAAGGGGAGAAAAAGTGTCCTGCTTTGGAAGGAAGACAGCACAGAGGGCCAAATCCTCCTTCTACCCGCTTGTTCCATCTGTCCCCAGCTAATTGGATGGTGACTGCCTACACTGAGGGCAGGTCCTCCCCTCTCAATTCACTGACTCACAAGTCAATCTCCTCTGGAAGCACCCCCACAGACACATCCAGGAACAATGCATCGAGAGCCATGTAGGCATCCCTCAATCCAGTCAAGTTGACACCTAAAGTCAAAAATCACTTATTTTCTTTATAAAATAAAATTATTTTATGATGTGTTGCCTAATAATTAATTACATGAAAATAAGGCAATTCCTACCTTGAAAAAAAATTAAGTTTTTAAGTGAACTGTAAGATTCTCCATAGACAAATATAAGAATATAGTTGACTGGTCACAGAGCACATCGGAAAAATATGAAGAAAATATGCTGAATATGAAAAATATCTTCTCCCCTCTAATTTTTTATTCACTTGAATCAACATGGCATACCAAGCTCATAAAATGCCCATGATGTGAGGGTACCTACTTGAAATATACGAATAACATAAAATAGGAAAAAGCAAAAGAGATGTTTTTGAGGCATGTACTTAGCTGCAGGTGATTTAAACAAATTATCAGTATCCTGAACAACAAGCCAATATATTTATACGGTAAAATCATTTAGATGTGACAGAAATTACTCTCAATGGCATTATCTAGTCTATATGAAAGCACAATACTATGAAACATCTCAGACCTTTAATTATGCTTGTTCACACTAAAACTGCAATTGCTTGTTCTGCTATGGAGACTGCAGGGAGAAGCAAACGAACAGATGGACAGAAATTTCTATTCTGTGCTCTACTGGCTGCTGTTCAGTGAATGGTAGTACGCTAATAAAGTGCTCAGAGGACTTCTGCCTCCATCTGCTCTTAATAAAAATAAATGAGGCTCTGAAGAAAGCAGAAGCTTTTGGAGTTCTTTGTGGAACCCTTTGATAGTGCAAAAGCAAGTGGATGGGTTACTCTAAGATGGCCCATTGCAGGTTATGACAGCGCCACTATCTTGGTGGTCCTTGTCTCCTATTCTCAGGTCTCTGAGTAGCACTCTTCTTTTTCCTGGCTATTTATCATGAGAAATTATCATGCTTGGACAACCTTAATTGCCTCTCAGGCCCATTGTTCCATGACAAGTCATGAAATTAGATTAGTGCTGCTCAGTTTAGTGAGCGGGGACTTTATGATTCTCTTATGTTTGGGGAAATAAATGTTTATGAAGCTCCTCTTATAGTCCATGAACGTGAAGCACATGTCATTAATAGTGATCGTCTTGTGCCTCTGGTACAAGATTCTGATTGCAGAACCCACTCCCCCCACTTCCATCATCCCACGTAGAAACCAGACACAGAGAGAAAGGTAAGAAATGGAAATTTCCCCATGGCACCAGGTCAGCAGATGTAGGGCAGCAGATACAATCTTCCTTCTTTAGAGGCAAGTCTGGGATTGCCATTATATACAGTGTATGAGTCTCCTTAAGTTTTAACAAACAAGTGGGAAAATAAAATTGGAGTAAAAAGCATTTCTCCAAATTAAAATGGTGAAAGTCCTCATGTCAGAGTATTTTGGGAAATTTCTGTTTTAGAGTTGCTGCTTTCAAATGTTCTATGTCCCAGGAGCCATCCTTGGAGGTTAATGAATAGTTTCAAAGATGCTATAATGGGGATACAAACATAGCAACTTCTGCTCTTCAGCAGGGATAATAATCCCTCGATTAGCATTTGCATCTTTCCATTCTGGAAGAAAAAGTACGGAATTAGTATAAAAGCAGAATAAATGGGTAGAAGTTACAGGAAGATAGTTTTCAACTCAATATGTGGAAAAACTTTTCAGATTTTCTCAAAAATGCATGAGGTGGTAAGTTCCCTTCATTAGTGGTAATCAAATATACAGTCAACATTCACTTGTAGGGAGGTTATAAAAGAGTCCATGTCTTTTGTGGCCTTTCCAACACAAGATTGTTTGAATTCCATATTAAAATATATATCTCTCTCTTTGCCCCTAACACATGCACACATACAGTAGTGGATTGATAAGCTCTTCAAAATTGGAATGTGGTAAAAACAAAGTCTGAATTAACTGTGCTAGTTGGTGTCTCAGTAAATTGGGACAATATCAACTCCGAGTTTGGGCTCCAATTACATTCAGAGGACAAGAAATAACAAGCAGTCCTTCGTGGTTAGGAAGCTATGTGGTCCTCTTTGTCCATTCATGCAGTAAGCATGCATTCAGGCCCACAATGTGTGATGCACAAGGAAAGGTACTGGGCATACAGATGTGAATACTCAATTTCTTATTCTGTCAATCAATCAATCTATCTATCTGTCTACTTAGGTCTCTATGCATTCAATTCTCTGTGGTCTCTCAGTGGTCTTATTACATCTACCTCTGCAGCATCTATTCGTATCTACATCTATGTACCAATAGCTGGAGCTGTGGAATCTGAAATAGGATAGTCAACACACAGAGGAATCCCTATCTTACTACCTGAGATAAGTCATCCTAAAGCCAAAGCTGACTTGTGGGGGAAAAAAACAACTTGAGATAGTCCAAGAGAAATACACTATGTTCCCTGAGGGTAACAGATGTGGAGTTCACGCCTCCTCTGCACATGTGGAGTGACACATCTTATTAATGTTTACACCATTGTAAGTAGTGTTCTTGGTCATAGCTAACAATCCTGACAGAATTGATGGAGTACAAAGAAATTTTTGTAGCTGGCTTTCATTTTTTATCATGCAGAGAAGAAACAACTGAGGACTGAAAAGCAGTGGGAAATAGTACCCTCATATTTTGATGTGTTCCAGTATGACCTTTATCGTGGGCAGAAGAGACGGAATTGAGAAAAATGAGGAACTGTAGGCAAGCAAGTGGAAAATTGCAGAGTTCCAGTACAAAGTGATGATTGGGAAGAATTCTAGCAAAAGAGAAAATGCAGCATTCCCCCACCCCCCAGTTACTGAAAGAGATTTTCACACTTTCTCCCTTTTTTGTTGTCCTTTGTAGGAAGGCAAACAGAAAGAAGATGAGATAGAGAAAAGGGGGGTAGGGAGTGAGAAGGAAGATGGAAGACAGAGGGAAGCAGTGAAGATACTTAAGAGTAGACAGAGCCTCCCTAAACCCCTGCCTTTTAAACTTTCCATCCAGCCTAAAATCCCTTAGTCACCTGGCAGTTATGTAATCCCCAATCCCCAAATCCCAGGAACCTCCAAATTATCCTTGGTGGAGGCTTGGGATTAGATGCTGAGGACAGAGGATTAGTGTCACACTCAGGGGTAGGTTTGTATACCAACTTGTTCCCAGCAGGAACCCAGATTCATAGGACCTATGCCTTCTTGTAGGGAGCAAAGAAACCTTACCTGACTTTCAAAATAAACCAATTGCAGGGCTTACTGGATTCATAACATAAAGAAACAAAATTTGTTTTATATCCAATGGTTCTGGGCCACTCTATTACTACGTAGATGTGGTAGTTTCAAACACAGAAGCCAGTAAATAAAAGCTTATATTTTATATGATTACAACCCAGGTGTGTGTTTTATCTTATGATGCTTTCAAAATATATTTTCTCTTGCAAGGAATATAATAATTAAAAAGCTTCTGCATCATATACTAATCATTTAACAAGTAAAAAGGAATTAAGCTCCAACTCTTTCATGTCTCAAATATGTTATCTTGAGTAGGTCATCTAGTTTTCCAATATCTGAGATTTTTCATACACAAAATGAGGATAATGCTAACTCCCTCTGGAAATGAAACAGATTATGATAAGCCATTAACAGGAATCTAAAATATATTTTGCCAAATCATACCAAAGTAGTTAAAAGCCTGGGTTTAGAAGCCAAGTCATAATGTGGAATAACTAGTAATGTATTTAATCTCCCTAGGTTAGTTTCTTTATCTCTAAAAAGGAGATCAATAGCACCTAAGTTACAGAGTTATTGTGAAGATTAGATGAGGCAAATCCCAAAAATGCCCAGCCCAATCCTACCTTGACATAAAAAACTCAATGAATGGACATAATGGCTGATGAGATTCTCTGAGTTAAGCTCTCCTGTTAATTTCAGTTAACTTTTATTATGCTTAAACAAAAGTTAGAAATACTTGGAAAAAAATCAATCCCCAGAAACATTTAGGATAACATGTTTCCTACAGCATGGATATATGTAATTGAAATAGCTGAGATAGCAAAGCACAAAAATTGAAAATACATTCTTGGCAGGCTTTGAGTTAGGGCCTAATTATAAGTTCTCAATATGGCACCAAGGCCTGGAAGGAAGATGAAGAAAAAGAAGCTCTGCATATGCTTGATAGTAGACTTCTCCCTCAAAATCCCTCAGCCATCCCAAAGCTTGTATTCATTTGTAAATAGTTAAATATTAGTATATAGGAAAGGCTTAATCCTGGTAAAGTTTGGCGTTTCAGAAATCATCCAGCTGTAAAGAATCCAACAAAGGTGACATGTTGATTACTTTCCCATTATGCTACCAAACAAAAAATAAAGTATGTTATTTAATGAATATTCTTTGAGCTAAATACAGATTCATTCTCATTTGCTGATGCATAATGATTGAGTGATGCACTAGATTTTCTACCTTAAGTCCACACGGATTATCTGTATCATTAGATCATTAGAATCTAGACACACACAAACGTATTTCCTACATATACGTTTCTTAAGGAAATACTTGGCTATGAACTCAGAATTAATTAGAGAAGACTGTTTATTAATGATAGCTAAGAAAATGCAATTTTCATTCAGTCATTTGACATCATCAGTAGATATCACACATTAATATTTAAGAATATTAGCTTGAAACTTTAAAAGACATGAGCTGAGACCCAGGTTTTTGAACTAGCTGCATACACCTAGTCAAGTCATGTAAAATCTAAATCTCATGTATCTTCTAACATGAGAATGATAAAACTCACATCATAGGGTTGTTGTGAATATCAGGGTAAATTATATAAGCCATATGCTCAGTACAGCTCTGGCACAGAGAAACCAATTAGTGAACAATCGCTACAATTCTTAATATCTCTTGCCAATGAAAACATTATTTCTCCAGCTTGGCTTTTAAAAAAAAATGTGTAATATAAACAAATACATAAGAACTCTAAGACCACTTTTCCCTTTATGATTTCATATCACATTGTATACATTCTGACTACCTAAAAGAATTGTGAAGGTGACTATCTGCCTTAGGTCAGAGCAAAATAAATGGATAAAGACTAAATGTTAAGCACGTGAATGGATATTAAGAGGTCTACAAGACAATGTGAGAGAGGAATACAGACAGAAGGACAAACTCTTCCACTTTTACATAAATGGGCTTGAGAGGTCACATCTCAGAACGTATAGGACGAGAAACCACTGATGTGAGATGACATGGCTATTGCTTTTCGTTGAGAATTTTCTCAGGGTAGAGGTTGGGCTTCACGTAGGCATTTCCCCTTTTTATAGTTGAAGAAAACCCTGTTTCCTTTAAACAACTAATCACCATTCATCGATTCTGGGATCTACCAAAGGCACAGAGGGCATCAATTTCTAAAGAAGCAGCTCTAACAATATTGGCTAAAAAAATAATAATAATAATAATAATAATTTATGATGAACAAAGCAATGTTTGAATAGCACATGAGTCCTAATCAAATATACATTACAAGAAATCCACTGAAATGAACAGGCCCTTTTGTAAGAAGCTTAAATAATGTAATTTGGAATGTATGGGACTAAGAGCTGACCCATGTACATGTGGAACTACAGGTTATACAGTTTGGTTCTGTGTCCCCGCCCAAATATCATCTTGAATTATAATCCCCACATGTCAGTGGAGGGGCCTGATGGGAAGTGATTGGATCATGGGGGCAGACTTCTCCTTTCCTGTTCTCATGATGGTGAATGAATTTTCATGAGATCTAGTTGTTTGAAAGGGTGTGGCACTCCCTGCTTCACCATCTCTCTCTCCTGCCACCATGTAAGACATGCCTTGCTTCCCCTTCGCCTTCCTCCATGATTGTAAGTTTCCTGAGGCCTCCCCAGCCATGTGGCACTGTGAATCAATTAAACCTCAGGTAGTTCTTTATAGCCATGTGAAAATGGACTAATACGACAAGCAATAAAATTATGAAAAAAAATTACATAAGACAACAAAATGATGACAAAAAATGACAGGATTCTCTATCATTTTGACCTACAACATGGAGAGGACAATTTAACACCCACACCCACAACCACACACACTGTATGTGTGGTTGGAAGTTCTAACCATGAAACAAGAGCTTTGCAAGATAGGGATTTCTGTGTGTTAGTCTCAAGTCCTCTGGCTATTCCTAGCTGTTCTTGATTACAGCTTGATGTTGTTTTACAGGTCACTGTTAATTTAAGTACAGATCCATCAATCAGTTGTTACTGGTCTTTGTCAAGAAGAAGCACCAATGAGAAGACACACTAGCTGTATTACTAAGGATACTACTCAGTTCAATTGACATTTTTTTCTGATGAAGGAAGGAATGCACTGATTTATATTTTGTCCTAATTTCTTATTTGATGTGGAGCAGTAATGATTAAGGGAACCACACTTTGAGTTGCAATGCACTAGGTTATTTTGGCAGAAGCCAGAGAAGAAAGTAATGTAGATTTTGAGTAAATGTTCCAGAAAATAATGAAGATTTCAGGAATGGTACAAACCAGACAGTAAGGAATAGAACAAGTTTAACTTTTAGCCTCTTTTTACCCTCAAAAAATGCAATTCAAAAAGAATCTGCCACTAAAAGCACAGACACAGAAATTATATACTGATTATTTACTACATGCCAGGTACTATGGTAGGCAATATATATGCAGAATTTGTTTGGGAAACATACCCATTAGTCCCCAAATAAAATAGAGATCCAGGGAATGCACTTTGGAAAATGCTGGCTAACATCTTACATTTTGGATAATCTTGATTTCTTTAAATAAAATGAATCACACCATCTTCCACCCTTCTTCATTGTTCCATGTCTTTCCTATTCCAACATTCAAATTCATGCAATTCATTTGTTCACCAAAAGACTTATGGAGGAATGAGTGTGTGCCAGGTTCATTGCGTGCTAAGCACTGCATATACAAAAAATGGATGAGTTATCACTACTCTCAATGGATGCAAAATTTAGTAGGAAATGTCCATTCATGAAAGACAAGTTCATTTAAAAACCAGTCCTTTTGAAGATGTAATTGATCTGAATATACTTTTATATCTGACCCCTGTATTAGAATCATTTAATTCGCAATGACAGAAACATACAAGTTAAGCAAAAAGAACATCCATTGGTTTATAAAATTCACTGGCCACTGGTGGTCTAGCCTTAGTTAGGGCAGAACTCAATGATACAATGTTCTCAAAGCAATTTTTCTCTTCATATTTCTTATTTCTATTTTTTCTTTTTTTTTGAGACAAAGTTTCACACTTGTCACTCAGGCTGGAGTGCAATGACACGATCTTGGCTCACTGCAACCTCTGCCTCCCAGGTTCAAGTGATTCTCCTGGCCCAGCCTCCTGAGTAGCTGGGATTACAGGTGCCTGCCACCACATCTGACTAGTTTTTGTATTTTTAGTAGAGACAGGGTTTCACTTTGTTGGCCAGGCTGGTCTCGAACTCCTGAACTCAAGTGATCCGCCCACTTTGGCCTCTCAAAGTGCTGGGATTACAGGCGTGAGCCGCCATGCCCGGCATACATTCCTTATTTCTAATTGGCTTATTTTCCCAACAGTTTTTTTTTTTTTTTTTTTTAAACAGTTCTATAAAATGAATGCTAGATACCTATGCTCCCGACATGCAACCCCAACCATAAAGGGACTTTCTTTGTCCTAGAGTTCATATGCAATCTCAGGAAAGGATCTAATTAGACTTGTTTGGTTCATAAGCCCATCTCTGTTTCATCACTGTGGATGGGGATGTAGGGACTCTCACGGGTCAACCTAAGTTGTATGTACACTCATTTGGTGGCAGACTGTGAAGAGGGGAGAGTGAGAATTAGGAATAGAGATGAAAATTAGCAGTAACACCAGGAACATGAAATTGTTAACTCCTTGAAGTCACCAGAGAAGGGGAAACCATACTTCATGGATTTATTTATTTAAGTTTATTAAAATAAATGGGATTTTATTTACCATTTATTATTTTTGGAAAATAATAAATTATTATTATTGTATATAAAATATACAGGCATGTATTCTTGGATATCTTTTTTGTTGCAAAATTATATTTAACATTATACATATTAGCATTCCAAGGAGTTTATGTTAAATGGTTACCAATCTAACCCAGTCTTCTCCATTCATAGATAAATAAGTGAACTAAGGCCCTTCAGAATATATATTTTTCAATACCTTTTAGCATCTCAGAAATTGCATTTTACAATTGATACTGTGCCACGGTTTCTTGATATTTTTCTTTCCTAGTGGCAAATAAAATAATGACACATCTACATTCAATGATATCTTTGGCAAGATAAAAGTCACTAAATAGGCCGGGCGCGGTGGCTCAAGCCTGTAATCCCAGCACTTTGGGAGGCCGAGACGGGCGGATCACGAGGTCAGGAGATCGAGACCATCCTGGCTAACACGGTGAAACCCCGTCTCTACTAAAAATACAAGAAAATTAGCCTCCCGAGTAGCTGGGACTACAGGCGCCCGCCACCTCGCCCGGCTAATTTTCTTGCTTTTTTCTTGCCAAAGATATCATTGAATGTAGATGTGTCATTATTTTATTTGCCACTAGGAAAGAAAAATATCAAGAAAATTAGCCGGGCGAGGTGGCGGGCGCCTGTAGTCCCAGCTACTCAGGAGGCTGAGGCAGGAGAATGGCGTGAACCCGGGGGGGCGGAGCTTGCAGTGAGCCGAGATCGCGCCACTGCACTCCAGCCTGGGGCACAGAGCAAGACTCCGTCTCAAAAAAAAAAAAAAAAAGTCACTAAATATCTTGCCCGAGTTCCCACTAAGAGCACAGCTAAGTGACAGAGCCTGGGGTTTGTGACATGGGATTTGTGACCTCCATCCAGTGCTTCTTCTATCTTAACACTGTGGCAAACAATGCCATTCCATTGGATATATACTTATTGACAGAAGCTAGCTTCTTCCTAAAAGCAAATGCTAAGAGTATTGCCCTGTAAGGCCTGCAATCCCATGCCTTAGACCTAACAGCTATAGGTATGTTTTTTGTTCTTAGAGGTTGTAAGTGACGTGAGTTAAAAAAAACAAAAACAAAAACAAAACAAAACAAAAAAAAAACACTATTCACTGACTACCATTGTGCCTACTTGAATTCTCAAGAATACATCCTAATGCCTTCCACTGGCAACTTCCTTGTACTCTTTTAGCCAACTTATTTTGGAAACTACTGCATTTTCTTTTCCAGAAATGATTAACTGCTTAAATATAATGCTGTTGTGTTCTGTACTGTTGACTGTCAGTATAATCTTTTGTACCTTTTGACAAGTTTTCAAGGGAGCCTCAATTTGGGTATTATAAATCCAAATGGATCCAATCAATATCTAAATTGCTGAAGTGACAAATGAACATAGAAACTTGTTTGGGAATCAACATGATAATTAATGACAATCAATGGGACACTTCAGTCAAGTAAATCTCAAGAGTATAGCTTTTACTAATAAGCATTTGTCAAATTGTATTGCTCAGTAAACTAACTTGCTTTAGGGAGTTATTAGCAACCCAGTTTTAACAAAAACCATTGTCAAAAGAAAGCAAACATAAAATATAGCTTCCCAGGAATTCAAGGAAATGGTGCCTATGCTTCGAAGGCATAACTACAGAATTACTGACAGAACCATTAATTCATGTCCATTCTTCATACATAACATTTATCAGCTCAGGGGAAAAAATAATCCCTTTGCCTTGCTCTTTTCTGTTACCAAAAACACTCTAAATACCAGCATTACAGGTTTTGCAATATGCATCTTTATAGCCTACAGAGTTTAGAATTAGGAACATAAAAGTACTTTGAAACTAAGATGGTACAGAAACAAACTGCATGTGATAAAATGAATTGACTCTAATTGGATTTAATTAAAAATCAGCAACACACTGAAGTGAAATTATCCATGAATTATTTACGATTTTTTATCATGAAAGATACTCATGTGGTTTTTTTAAGTTATCTATTTTGTTTCTAATGGATATTCATCACAAGAATGAATTCTAGCTATTTGATCAAAGTCTCTTTTTGAATTTTTTTTCACATTTATGATAGATTTTCCAGTTAGTACTTTAAGGAATAATTTGTTTTTCATACCCCAATCCTGTTAGCACAGGATTTTAAATTTGAATAATTTGATTTAATAAAATGTATCTTGACTAATATTAGACATCAGGAAAAATCTCTGAGTCCAAATGTACTTTCAAACTTTTTACAAAGCAAAGCAGTGACTGGCAGTTACTATCCTAATTATTCAAAAGCAATAAAAGTTTCCTTTTGGTTCCACTGTTATCTATCCAAGAGTTTGTGTTTTTCATGCAAAATAGCAATTTAGTTATTATGCTTAAGTCGCCCTATATATAAAATAAACATACTCTCAAGAGCAAAATATTTGACAGGAATTCTGGTCACAAGATAGAATGTTGGCTACAGCTCAGAGAGTTCACATACAGAATAGTTTTCCAAGCTTACAATAACCCATAGAGCTTAATAATTTTATCCTATTTAGAAATAAAGATCAGTAAAGATAAGTAACCAATTTAAAAACAAACACAAACTAAAAAGCAGTAAAGTAACCATTTAAAAACATAGAGAGCTAAAACGAGCTTTCATCGAATTTACTATAAGCCATCATGAGGTTCAAGGGAGTAACACTGTTCCTTGCCCAGGTTCTAAACCCTTTGAGAAATAAGAAAACAGAGTCAAAATAATGTATATGGATTAAACTATTGCTAGAGAAGCCGGTCTGTATGTGCAGGCAAATGACGTCCTGCTCAATGATAAAAATACGTGATACTTACAAGCAGCATACCCACAAGAAAAAAGAAAGAAGGGACCAGGATATTCATGCCTACTTTCTCCATTCAAGGTCACCATTCAGATAGATATCGTTGCTCCATCTCTAGGGCACAATATGTGAGAGTGCAAAGCAAGGCCAGGAGTTTTATGTTAATGGAACACTTAATAGGAAGAAACTAGGAGAACTGGGGAGAAAGCATGTTAGGAACTGTGTTAAGCTTTTACAGGCATTTTCTAACACAATCCTCACCAAAGCTCTATGAGTTGCTATTAATATTATCTCCATGTATACATTAGAAAAAGACGGTTTAGAGAGGTTAAATAATTTGCCCCAGATCATTCTGCTGGAAAACAAGTTAGAATTTCAGTTGAGTACCCAAAGTAGTATCCAAAGCCTGAACCTTTAAGTAGTATACAACAAGTGGTATCCATCCTTCAACATATCATTATGTATGTAATCAATACTCTAGAATATAGACGAATGTGAAAATAAATTCTCTCATATTTGAATATTCACAGCATGATTACTAATGGCAGGGTGCTGAACACAACATCCCAAAGTCTCCTACCTTGGCACACTGAGTATTTTTGAGCTGAAGAAGACCAGAGGGCCACAGAAGCAAGGTCCCTATGACCTTCTCCCACCTCCTGTCACCCACCCTTATCAGTCTCCTAAATCAAGTCCATAGAAACTAGAATCCCTGTCCCCCCAAAGCAAGCAATAAAACCTAGAATTGTCACTTTCTGACTTTTCTTTGTGAAGTGTAGGAGTGGAAAAGTATGGTACATGTCCTTAACCATCATAGTGGGCACAGCAGACACTTGTAACAAGACAGGTTAACAGAAAAAAAATTAACAAATGTATGCAATCGAAATTTTACATGACTCAGGAGATCAGAACTAAAGACTCAAAACTGCATGAAAACTGTCTATTTATATGCTTGGGTTAGATGAAGAATGGACAACTCTGTAGAACTGTGATTGGACAAAGGTATGATTTACTGGTAATAAAAAGACTGAGGGAAAACCCAGCGGGGCCTGTCTGCTTGGATTCTTCTTGGCCTCTCTGTGCAGCCTTATTTCCTCCTGTGTACAAGGCAGGACCCCTTTGGAATGAGGATTTAAAAAAAAAAAAAAAAGCGGGGGAGAATATTAGAGAATGACTTTTCTGGGTTTTAGGCTTGCTTTGGGGAAGAAGAGTTCTAGTTTCTATGAACTACCTTGGGGAAGAATTCTGTTTTCTACTAATCACTTTAGGAAGAGAAAGATGAGCAGGTGACAGGAGGACAGAAGAAATTCACAAAGGCTTTGCTTTTGATGTCCTTCCCGTCTCCTTCAGTTCAAAGCACTCAGCATGCAAGGTGCCAACCTTCAGGATATCACGTTTTGAGCCAGAAAGAAGCATGGTCATAATGGAATTTGGTGATCTATCTAGCCCTGAAAGTAGACTTGCCTAAGAGTTCTTTCTTCTTTTGGCTTCACATTTATTATTAATCTTGGCTCATACTCTGAAAAGTAGATTTAAACTTGTAGAAAATGAACACATTGAAAATAATTTTTATCTAAGAGAAAATAAAATTATTTTTGTCTAGCAGAAAGGCAAATAAAATATTTGAATGGTTAAACTGGAGAAGTGGCCTTAAAATACCAAGTTAGAGATTGGTTAGTAGCTTCTGACTGGTGAAATTTAAGTTTTGTTTCTCCAGGATCTGACTGCTCACACCGAGTTGGGTTTGGTTGGTTTACATAAGAACTCAGAGTGTTAGAGCCACCTGAGTCTAATTGGGAGGCCATTAGCCTCCCAATTCTCTTAAAAGCACCTATTTTTACAGTCATAGTTTAGCATTCTGTCTTTCGTTAATTCTAAATGCTTTGGTTCTCTTTGTCAGAGGTGTTTGAACCAGAGTGACTCCATCTTGAATAGGGCTGGGTAAAGTAAGGCAGAGATCTACTGGGCTGCATTCCAAGGAGGTTAGGCATTCTTAGTCACAGGATGAGATAGGAGGTCAGCAAAACATACAGATCACAAAGACATTGCTGATAAAAGTATGTGGTAAACAAACCGGATAAAACCCACCAAAACCAAGATGGTGATGAAAGTGACCTCTGGTTATCCTCACTACTCATTATATGCTAATTATAATATATTAGCATGCTAAAAGACACTCCCACAAAAATGCCAGGACAGTTTACAAATGCCATGGCAATGTCAGCAAATTATCCTATATGGTCTAAAATGAGGAGGAACCTTCAGTTCCAGGAATTGCCCACTCCTTTCCTGGAAAACTCATGAATAATCCACCCATTTTTTTAGCATATAATCAAGAAATAACCATAAAAATAGCCAACCAGCAGCCCATAGGGCTGCTCTGCCTATGGAGTAGCTATTCTTTATTCCTTTACTTTCTTAATAAACTTGCTGACACTTTATGGACTTGCCCCAAATTCCTTCTTGTGTGAGGTCCAAGAACTCTCTCTTGGATCTGGAACGGGACCCCTTTCCAGTAACATCTTGAATCCCCATTGGAACTAGCTTTATCATTCTACTGGGTCCTCTTTTAATGCGTTTTAAAATCTTTAACAAGTACATTATATCTGTATAAGAACTATGTGTTTCAATTTCTTGAAAATTATACATTGCCATTATTTAACTTTCTCAGTATCGGTTTCCTCATTTATAAAGTAGGAATAGTAATAACTTCCTTAGATTCTCTGAGATTATCAAATGAGAAAAGTCACTGATCCAGTTGTAGGTGTTACACAACAAAATGTTCCCAGAACAAACTGAGGGTCAGGCTGCTTATTCTTGCGGCCCAATAACAAGATGCAGATGAATGGGGAGGAAGAGTGTTTTTATTTCTCTAACCAGTTACAGGGAGAAGGCCTGGAAAATATTGCCAGACCAACTGAAAATTATGAAGTTTTCCAGAGCTTATATACCTTCTGATATGGTTTGGCTGTGTCCCCACTCAAATCTCATCTTGAGTTGTAACTCCCACAATTCCCAGTGTTGTGGGAGAAACCTGGTGGGAGGTGATTGAATTATGGGGGTGGGTCATTCCTGGGCTGTTCTCTCATAGTGAATGACTCTCACAAGATCTGATGGTTTTAAGAATGGGAGTTTCCCTGCACAAGCTCTCTCTTTGCCTGCTGCCACCCATGTAAGACATGACTTGCTCTTCCTTGCCTTCCACCTTGATTGTGAGCTCCCCCACCAGACACATGTAACCGTAAGTGCATTAAACCTCTTTCTTATGTAAACTGCCCCGTCTTAGGTATATCTCTATCAGCAGCATGAAAATGAACTAATACAGTAAATTGGTACCAGGAGTGAGGTGCTGCTGAAAAGATACCCAATAATGCAGAAGTGACTTTGTAACTGGGTAAGAGGCAGGGATTGGAATAGTTTGGAGGGCTCAGAAGAGGACAGGAAAATGTGGGAAAGTTTGGAACTTTCTAGAGACTTGTTGAATGGCTTTGCCCAAAATGCTGATAGCAACATGGAAAATAAAGTCCAGGCTGAAGTGGTCTCAGATGGAAATGAGGAACTTGTTGGGAACTAGAGCAAAGGTGACTCTTGTTATGTTTTAGCAAAGAGACTGGTGGCATTTTGACCCTGTCTTAGAGATTTATGGAACTTTGAACTTGAGAAGGGAAGATTTAGGGTCTGGTAGAAGAAATTTCTAAGCAGCAAAGCATTCAAGAGGTGACTTGGGTGCTGTTAAAGGCATTCAGTTTTATAAGGGAAGCAGTACATAAAAGGATGGAAAATTTGCAGCCTGACAATGCAATAGAAAAGAAAATCCCATTTTCTATGGAAAAATTCAAACCAACTGTAGAAATTTGCATAAATAGCGAAGAACTGAATGTTAATCCCCAAGACAATAGGAAAAACGTCTCCCAGGCATGTCAGAGGTCTTCCCAGCAGGCCCTCCCATCACAGGCCCAGATACATAGAAAGAAAAAATGGATTCATGGGCTGGGCCCAGGGTTCTCATGCTGTGTGCAGTCTAGGGACTTGGTGCCTTGCATCTAAGCCACTTCAGCCAAGACTAAAAGGGGCCAAGGTACAGCTCAGGCCATGGCTTCAGAGGGGGCAAGCCCCAACCCTTGGCAGCTTCCACATAGTGTTGAGCCTGTGGGTACACAGTACTCAAGAACTGAGGTTTGGGAACTTTCATCTAGGTTTCAAATGATGAATGGAAATGCCTGGATGTCCAGGAAGAAGTTTGCTGCAGGGGCAGGGCTCTCATGGAGAATTTCTGCCAGGGCAGTGCAGAAGGGAAATACGTGGTCTGAGCCCTCACACAGTCCCTACTGGGACACTGCCTAGTGGAGTTGTGAGAAGAGGGCCACTGTTTTCCAGACAGCAGAATGGGAGATCCACCAACAACTTGAACTGTGTGCCTGGAAAAAACACTCCACACCAGCCCTTGAAAGCAGCCAGGAGGGAGGCTGTACTCTGCAAAGTCACAGGGGTGGAGCTGCCCAAGACGATGGGAACCCACTCTTGCATCAGTGTGACCCGGATGTGAGACACGGAGTGAAAGGAGATCATTTTGGAGCTTTAGGATTTGACCGCCCTGCTAGATTTCAGACTTGCATGGGGCCTGTAGCCACTGCTTTGGCGAATTTATCCCATTTGGAATGGTTGTAGTTACCCATTTCATACACCGACATTGTATCTAGGAAGTAACTAATTTGCTTTTGATTTTATAGACTCATAAGCAGAAGGTCCTTGCCTAGTCTCAGATGAGACTTTGACTGTGTACTTTTGAGTTAATGCTGAAATGAGTTAAGGGTTTCGGGAACTGTTGGGAAGGCATGATTGGTTTTGAAATGTGTTAAGAGATTTGGGAGGGGTCAAGGGTGGAATGATATAGTTTGGCTATGTCCCCACCTAAATCTCATCTGGAATTGTAACTCCCACAATTCTGACATGTTGTGGGAAGAACCCAGTGGGAGGTGATTGAATTATGGGGTTGGGTCTTTCCCATGCTGTTCTCCTGATAGTGAATGAGTCTCATGAGATCTGATAGTTTTAAAAATGGGAGTTTTGGCTAGGTGTGGTGGCTCATGTCTGTAATCCCAGCACTTTGGGAGGCCGAGGCAGGTAGATCACTTGAAGTCAGGAGTTTGAGACCACCCTGGCTAACATGGTGAAACTCTGTCTCCAGTAAAAATACAAAAATTAGCCACACATGGTGGTGGGTGCCTGTAATCCCAGCTACACAGGAGACTAAGGCAGGAGAATTGCTTGAACCTGGGAGGTGGAGGTTGCAGTGAGCTGAGATCACACCATTGTACTCCAGCCTGGGTAACAGAGAAAGACTCAGTCTCAAAAAAAAAAAAAAAAAAAAAAAAAAAAAAAAAAAAAAAAAAAGAGGCAGGGAGGGAGTTTCCCTGCACAAACTGGCTGCTGCCATCCATGTAATCCATGTAAGACAAGACTTGCTCCTCTTTGCCTTCCACTATGTTTGTGAGTCCTGCGCCCCCCCCACCTCCCCCCCACCCCCCGCCCGCTGGCAGCCATGTGGAACCATTAAACCTCTTTCTTTTGTAAGTTACCCAGTCTTGGGTATGTTTTTATCAGCAGGGTTGAAAACAGACTAATACACTTTCTAAATTATTTGTCTATGTATAAGTATGCATTGATCAAAAGACATACGTGATTAACTTCTTTTAATCTATAACTAAGATTTAAGTCCTGAAGACCTTCCTCTGGAATCTCTGTAAATTTATTTAATCTGAATGGGTCCAGGTCCTGGGGTCACTACTTTTGTCTCCTCCTAAGTCATAGAGGTTTGCAGAGTTCCTTCAGATCTCCAATAAACTTGTTTGTAGAGGCCTGGGGAGTTTCTTCAGACCCCCAATAATCCTAAATGGGTCTTCTTAAGAATTCCTTCATAATCTAGTCATACTTCAAGGCCCAGGAAAGGCCAAAGCAAGACTCTTGGTGGGCTTTTGTTATATTCTAGCCTTTGTATAAGGTCACTGGCTCTTTCAGCTTTGAGTATTTAACTCAACCACACAGTTAGTGCTGAAATAGTTGTTATGAAGGCCTGTGTTAGTGAGAACTGGCCTGCCACAACAACATAAATTATAATATTACAAGCAAAAATGATGATTATTGTTGTAGTTGTTGCTGTTGATTTTATTTTTCCAGTGGGAATTTGCAATATACCAAAAATGTGTTCAGATTATTTCAAATGCTCTGTAGTAAAAGATCATTTAAAAATAAAATCTACCACATCTTTGAAAGGCAATTTTGTACAACATAATACAAAGGAATTAAGAAAATGCAATAAGAACAAAGACAAACAGGTTTTTATTAAAATTATTAGTTGCAAAATTACTGATTTGTTTAATGTCTCTAAACCTTTAGTGTCAAATTTGTAACTTCTCTTGCCATAGACCAGTAACAAATAACATGGGACTGACACTGGTTCACAGACTTCACCAAATAACGACGCAATGTTCCTAAAGAAAAAATAATTAGCTTTATAGCATTAACCTCTATCTGCTGCAAACACTGACGCAGTGTGATGGCATCATATTATATTTTCTCTGAATTTCAGTACTGGCGGGGACAGGGACTTTGGAAGCCTATGATGAGTGGAAGTTAGCTCACGTATCAGCAGCAACATACTCTTTAGTTTGAAACTACAAAGAAAGAGTAAAAAGGAAGATGGCTTACATATGTGAAAGCAAAGATAAACAGTTTTGTTCTTTTAAAGTTATACAGGTCTGAATGACAAGCATACCTCTTTCCCCTGGAGGATAAAGCCCTTGAAGGCCACAAAAGCTTGCAAGAGCAAATGTAAAATTTTTCCTGTTTTATATTCTCCTTTCAACTTTGAATCTTAATGGGACATTAATCTCGAGCCACTTTCTGTTTGCACTGCTTTCTTTGTCATGCAAATGCTACACTGGCCGGCTTTACCTTTTCTTAATTAGTGGTAGGAGAGCAAAGTTTTCATCCATTCTAATGCCACTAGCTTGTCATTCATTTTTTGTTCATTTCTTTCTAAGGAGAAAATTTTCCTCCTTTAGGCAACATTTTTAGTTAATATGTTAATAGTCACCAGTCTTTAAACTTGCTGTGATGGTACACTGGGTTTGTGAAAAAAGAAGTTTTTCTCCTCAGCAAAGACCTGAACTTTGGTTAGACTAATTCATAGGCTTCTTCCTAGTTTTCCTTAGTCCTTCTAGCATGCAAGTTAGCAAATGTCTGCGGCACCAATCTCCATGTTCTGATTCTGTGTCCCAGTGAGGGTCTACGCTGGGAACTGCCTGCTGGCCTGTGGGCAATCGTTCTCTTTCCTCTGTTTGCATCCTATCATTGACCTGACTGAGATACCAGAGATCGTCAAACTCTCAGGCTGCCGTTATGGAAGCACTTCTCTCATTTGGGGTTAGTGTCTGATTTAGCAGTAACATTATATCTCTCCATGTCAGATCAAAGGATTGTCCTAATCCTTGTAAAACATCAATATAGCCATCAGGGTTATCTGAGAATTTACCTACGTCTATTTTAATTTACTTTAAGTCTGAGAGAGAAAAAGGTACAGGCACTCTGGCTGGGCCGAATTCTACCCCTCCTACTGCTTGGAGGGGGCATAATTGGGGAATATTGGCACTCTTTAGTTCATTGTTTACCCCTTTGTCTATCTCCTTTTGGACCGTGGTTGAAGGGGAGTCCTTATTAGTTGGGCAAGGAGTCAGGGGGATGCTGGGGTAGGGAGATAGACTCTGAGGGCTTCCTGTAGGGCATAAATCACACTTTTTACATAATTGCGAGTTGTCTCTTAATGAAAAGAAAGTTTGTATACATGGCACTTCACTCCATTTGCCTTTTCTACAAAAGAGGTCTAGCTGTAAGATGGTGTTATAATTTATACTTCCCTCAGAAGGCCAGATTTCTCTCCCTTGAAGAGGATATCATGGCCAGGTGGTACTGCAGAAGAATGTAAGTCTTTTCTTTCTTAAGTGTCTGAGGGCCAAATTGGTCCCAATTCTCCAGAATACATCTTAGGGGTATTTTTGCCTTGTGGGGAACATTTCCCATCTGAAAAAAGAACATAGGGATGCCAGCACCCCTAGTCATTTTCCGATGAGCATTAGTCCTAGAGCGTCCTCTATGGTCCTAATGCTTGTTCCTTTCCAGAGTGTGTAACAACCCATGGACCTCTGCTTATCGGATTAGTTACGCTCACCGATGTAGCAGTCCTACACCTGTTTTCCCGCCTCTCTTGACCACAAAGAAAGGGGTCCGGGCTGCTGGATTTTAGTGGTCCTTTATCAGCATGCCCAACATTGCCTTTGTGCTCAGGGGTGAGTTCCTTTCCGGAGTGCGTAACCACCCATGGACCTCTGCTTATCAGCTTAGTTACACTCACCGATGTAGCAGTCCTGCACCTATTTTCCCGCCTTTCTTGACCACAAAGAAAGGGATCTGGGCTGCTGGATTCTAGTGGTCCTTTACCAGAGTGCCAACGTTGCCTTTGTGCTCAGGGGTGAGTCCTAGAGCTGGGCTGGGTTCCTGAGTATTTCATAACAACTCAGCTGCTCCATCAAGATGCATTCCCATAAACAACAGTTCTTATGCAAATTCATTTCAGAGAAGGTGTAGCGAACCTTTTGAGTCAGGATTGAGATAGTCTTTTGATTCTGTAAGTACTCTAAGGCTTGGCTCAGTGCAAACAGCTCGCACATTTGAGGAGACCAATTATTAGGCAATTTTTCTAACTCTGCTTCCACAAGAGTCTCCCTATAAATTACTGAATACCGATTGTGGTTTTTTCCTCAATCACCTGGGAAAAACCATCTATCGTCCTGTCTGTCCTGAAAGGAGTTCCTCCTAGGTCTGGTTGGACCTTTGTATGGTAATTAAGATTTAAATCCCCTGTTAGGAAATTTGCTGGGTTAAGGGAATTATCGGTGGTTGGAGTTACATTACCCTTTTGTAACAGAATAGCCCCATATTTTAAGATTTTTGAGTTAGTAAGCTATCTTTTTGCTTTTTTTGAATTAGAATAATTCTGAACTGGTGAGGTGTGCTCACAACGAGGTTTCCTCTAAAAGTTACTTTTCTACTTTTAGCAAAGCATTTGGACCATCCGCGGGTTACTGGGTTAAGGATTTTTGATAGGAAAGCTATGGGTTGTCAGTGGCCTCAGTGCTTTCAGGCTACGCCCTTATTTACACTGACAACAAAGTAGCAATGGAGTGTTACAGGGTCATGGACAAGACCTTCAATTATCAATTACAGGTTTTAAATTTACCCTGGCTTTTAAAAGAATAGGGCACTTTTTTTTTTTTTTTTTTTTTTTTTTTTACTATTTCTCTTTTTCTTTCTTTTTCTCTTTGACTCCCTCTTTCTCTCTCTCTCTCTCTCTTTCTCTCCATCTCTCTCGCTCTCTCTCTCTGTGTCTCTCTCTTAGCCATTACAAATTTGGGGCCCTGGCAAGGGTAGTGGGGAACGGGTCTCACATGTCAAGAGCTGTATACCTAAATCGGGAGTGACACCAGGGATAAGACTCCCTGGGTTACAGCCTAGGTGCCTAAGGACACAGCGTAGAGCTTCCTCAGATCCCTTTGGAGATACAACTTGCCAGAGGAAATGAAAGTCTGAACCATTAGTACCTAGGAGGCAGGGATCAGAGGAAGTAGATTCAGAGGTAAGGAGAATTTGCGGGCTACACTTTCAAGAAAGTCGTGGTCTAGATGCAGGAGGTATGGGTCAAAAGGAAAGGTAGGGCACACGCATGGGCGACTGTTGAGTAGAGACTTCTGGCTGCACCATGATCTCAACCACTACTGCCGGGAGTTCGGAATGACAGGTTTCTGCCTCTAGTCAGCCCTCAGCCTCCCCAAGAAAATTCAAAGTGGAAGTTGGCTCCAGGCAGACCAGTGTCCCCACTCCAGAAGGGTTGGGGGTTGTTAGAAAGCCCTTCCTCAGATAGACTCACACCTGAGTCTTAAGTCTGGCAGCCATGTTAATTGTTTTTAACTGGCGGACAGGTGCCCGGTATTTTTCTCCAATTCTAAGCAACAATAGGACAGAATAGCAAGCAAAAGTGGTCCAGTATTACTCACCGCTTTGGAGATCCCTTCATGGTTGCCAAAATGTTACCAGGGGGTCCTTGCTCACAGAGCTCCCAAGATGGCAGCGGCACACTGCCAAGATGGTGGTGGACTGCTTCCAAAATGGTGGCAAGCCTCGTGTCCACTGACCTGGGGTTCTTGGCCTCATGGATCCAAGGAATGGAATCTTGGGCCATGCGGTGAGTGTTACAGCTCTATTAGAAGCCATGGGCCAGGGAAGAGAACTGTGGAACCCAGTGACTAGTGTTCAGCTAGATTAGGACGAATCCGGGCACTCAGCCTTGCAGGAACAACGGCAAGCCTTTAGCCCGACTGGGAGCGGCAATGGGTGCCTCGCTGGATCAGAAGCACAGCAGACACCCTGCAGGATCCGGAGGGATGGAAGTCAGCAGCGGGTCTGCGACGGTGGAAAACAGCAGCTGTAGATGGGGAGCGAAAGCTCAGCTCGAGTGGTAACAAACACCGACCAGAAGCGTGAAGTTGCAAGATTTAATAGAGTGAAAACAGAGCTCCCATACAGAGACAGGACCCATAGTGGGTTGCCTTTGACGGCTCGAATGCCTGGGTTTATATCCCGATCCTTGTCCCTCCCGCTGTGCTCTCAGGCAATAGATGATTGGCTATTTCTTTACCTCCTGTTTTTGCCTAATTAGCATTTTAGTGAGCTCTCTTTACTATCTGATTAGTCAGATGTGAGCTAAGTTACAAGCCCCGTGTTTAAAGGTGGAAGTGGTCACCTTCCCAGCTAGGCTTAGGGATTCTTAGTCGGCCTAGGAAATCCAGCTAGTCCTGTCTCTCATAACCATGCAGTAAAGACTTCCATAATAAAACATCTGACCAATCTGAGCCAAATAGCAGAGTTTGGGGTCACCCTCCTGAACAGTCCTTATCTAAGCTTGCTGTATTCAGTTAAATTATTGTACTTTGTGTTGCATGGACAAAAGTCCTCTACTTTCCAATCACAGATGAGCTCATTTGCATACATACATAACAACAAAAAATATATATAAAAAATAAACTGTGTACCGTGCCAAAGAAGTTGAGATGGCTTTTAGAGCACGGAACACAGGTGTCTGAACTTTTTAGCTGCTTAGGCTAGTTTCCCCAGTGAAAAAGAAATGTCAGCTGAAATTGATACAATGAACAGTTCATTAGGTGAAGCTGGTTCTGCCATACAAATGACTTCCAAACCTAAGTAAGAAATGTTGTCTTTGCTCCTGGATTTCAGCTCTACTTGCTGAATTCCCTGCAAGACTTTCCTTTCAGTACGTTAAACTCCTAAGTCCAAAATGAGCCTTCAGAAACGAAATGTAACTCCCACCTTGCTCTCCCCTTATCATCATACCTCTTTAGATCGCTTACAGAGCCAGGTCCCAAACCTTGCTTCACACTGCAGTCACCTGGGAAGCTTTTAATATTTTTAATGTCCTGGTTACTCTCCATACTGATTAAATCAGAATATCTGAGGGTGACCAAACATCTGTAGTGTTCAAAGACCATCAAGTCATTACAACATGCAGCAACGTTTAGGAACCATTGACTATGTCTATGATGTAAGTAAAAATTACTCATATGGCCATTAAAGTACCACACCTGATAACTCTTAGTTATCTTTGAAGACCTATCCCCTAAACAACCTATATACCAGATAAATTGTGCTTTTCACTTTTTGTGAAGATGCCTGATGACATTGTGATGGTTAAGTTGATTTATCCATATAATGTAGGCTCTCTATCATTTGCAACTATTGGCATTCTGTCTCTAAGGATTACTTTCTCCAGAAAGCTCCCCCAAGGTCTAGATGAGACTATTCCCTCTAGAAACCTCAGAGAGTGGTTTGCATTTCCTTTAGAGATGTATATCGTCTTTAATTCAGTGTAACAGTTTTCCATTCAACACACACCTATTGAGTACTTCTTGCCTGTCACTTAGCTAACCATTACAGGAAATCACAATTACTATGACTTCAAGAAGCATATGGTCATCCTAGGTTACAAACTCAGGTCTTGGGTCCTTCTTGTCTTTATTTACTCTGCAATACTGAGCCCAATGCCTCTTTGAAGTAGACATTAAATATTTCTTGACATTAAGAAAAATGCTAAACTCTAAATTTAAAGAAGGTAATGTTGCACAGTCAGAGCATGGATATTGTTCTTCAAGAGGAAAATAATAATTTTCATCAGCAAAGTAAAATGTGATATGTAAGCCTGAAAACTGGTAACCTCAGTTTTGGGATTCTACAAAAATATTTCAGAATCTCTTAGTAAATAGATACTTTGCCTTCGGAGCCAATGTACCCATTACCCTCCTAATATCCAATATAAAACATGAGATATATTCAATTATTCATTAACTTATTCAGCTAACAATTATTAAGGATGTGCTCTCTTTCAGATAGTAACTAAGCTAGAAACAGTGGTGAGATATGGTAGTCATTAGGAAGTTACTCATGCATTTATTTGTTTCAACCAGTATTTATTGAGTACTTACTATGTGCCAGGTGCTATTCTAGGCACTGAGGATACTGCAATAAACGAATACTGCACTGATATTGCAATGAATGAAACAGACCAAAATACCAATTTTGAGATATGATTACAAGTTACTTTTGAACCATACCAGAAGTATTTATTTTCTAATTTAATCGCAACCAATTGGGAAGTGTAATGATATTAATAAAATTTAAATTTACTCAGTCCTCCTGATTCTATTAATAATTCTAGATTTGAATTTTACATAAGGGAGAGTAAGCAAAGGAAAACTCAAGAATAGCTTCATGAGCCACTCATTATTCTTCCATTTTCAAATGAGCAATGCACACGCATGCCTTGTACATAAGAATATGTTTCCCCAGGCAGTGCATTCTGTGCCCCTTCAGGCAGAAACAATCTATTTCTTTGGATGTTCCTCATCTGTCAAGTCAAAGGCAGAAAATGAGAAGATGACTTGCAAAAATACCGAGTCAGCAAGTTTTCTAAATTTTCTGTTATTCTTCTGCTGGAAGCAAAACATATTTCAGCACTGTCCAGAGACTATCTGAACAGTTGGATTGCATGACGTTTGGGGTCCTTTCTGTATTAAAAGTCCAGGACTTATGTTTGTTATTACAGAGTATTTTATATCACGCATTATTATTGTTATTATTCATCTATGGGATAAATATTAGCTACTAGGAGGCTTTCGGCAAAAAGCAAAAGAAAATCCAGCTAAAAATATCTTAATAAATAAGAAAAATTAGTATTTCAGAAAGGAGATCACAGACAGTTATGAAGGCTGGACAATTCAGCAGGTCAACCGTAACACAACTTCTGACCCACCTTCTGACCTCTCTGCCCAAATGTGCACTCAGTAACTCTGGTCATCAGTCATCTGCAGTGGCTCCAGGTATCACACAATGACATTCAACTGCAGGAAGATCAAAGAATGTACCACCTCTTAAAGTTCCCCTTTAAGAGTGAAGACCACTTTCCTAGACATCCTGAACCCATATTCCCTCTTTTGTTTTGGCCAGAAGGGCACCATGAGTCCATGTTTAAGTCAGTCACTGGCAGAGGAATGAAATTACCAGGATTGGTTTAGAGTGTGAATTAAGATACAGCCCTAAGACTTACAATTCCTGGAAAGCTGACTTCAGCATACCTTTTAGGTATTAGCAAAAGTATGGGAAAATCTCTTCCTAGCTAGGCAACATTACCTTCAATTGAATAACATGTTAGAAGATAGGTATAGATACAATGTTGGCCATTCCTCTCAAGAGAACTGGCTTTCAGGGTTGGCAGCAACCCCTTGGATGGGGGAGGGCAGTAACAAAATACTGAAACCTGGCCCCTCAGGGATTCTGATTTAAGAAAGCTGGACCACAGACCAGACATCAGAATTTTTTTTTTTTTTTTTTTTTTGAGATGGAGTCTTGCTCTGTTGCCCAGGCTGGAGTGCAGTGGTGCCATCTTGGCTCACTGCAACCTGTGCCTCCCAGGTTAAAGCAATTTTCCTGTCTCAGCCTCCCAAGTAGCTGGGATTACAGGCGCTTGCCATCATGCCCGGCTAATTTTTGTATTTTTAGTAGAGACGGGGTTTCACCACATTGGTCAGGCTGGTCTCAAACTCCTGACCTCAGGGGATCCATATACCTTGACCTCCCAAAATGCTGGGATTACAGGCATGAGCCACCTTGCCCAGCTGGACATCAGGATTTCTAAAAGCTTCCAGGTGATTCCAACATAAGCAGCATTGGAGAAGCACTGCCCCATAGCATTTCTAACATTTTATTGATAATGCAATACTGTAGGTCTGGGGACCACTCTTGTAACTGCAAGGCCCTAATACTGTGGGCTTCCAACTCCATGGTTCCATCATAGCAATTACTATAGTGTATATATTTAGGCTGGTACATGGCTGACTTCTCATCTGAATATAAGCATTTTACAAAGAACTGGAAAACTGCCCGCCCCACAGTAGGTATTTCATATTCATTGAATTCACATTGTTGAATATTACAGAGAGCTTGTTTCTGAGTGGTCATGTGTGCCAGATGGACTACATTAGAAAATGTAACTTTGAGGCTCACAGATGAGAAACTCTAGAATAGCTAATTTAATTTGACTGCCTGAAGGTATTTGGTGGGGGATAATTGGCTAAGTTTAGAGACTGTGGTATTATTTGCAAGGCCAATGTTAGTGTTCACATGCAGGTCTTACCTTGGCTTTGAAGACAGGCTGCCAAAAGTGATTAGGTGAGAGCTAACTGAGTCAAATCTGGACACTGACAGCTGCCTCTTCTCCCTCTGGCACTTTTGCAGAAGATAACTTTTTTATCTTAATTTTTATGTTTGAAGGCATAGTGCTAGTCTGCATGAGACCCAGGAGGGCCAATGAAAAGCTATCTTATATTAGGATGGCCATAATAGTCCTTGTCTAGCTAAAAAGAGCAAGTCTCGGCTTTTAAGCATAAGGAATCAGCTCCTTTTTGCACAAAAGCACAAAATTGTAGTCCACAGCACAGAGAAGCCAAGGATAATGCAGCCATTAGAGACACCTGTGAGTGGCAGTGAATTATATTCTCTTACACTACAAATGCTAATCATCCAAAAAAGCTGGATCCTCGCTGCTTGCCTTTTTCTTGCTCATAGCAATGTCATAAAGAATGGAATATCCATATAATTCATTCTCACGGGAGTGTCAAGGGATGAGATACTGTCCTAATACATAATATTGCCACCTGTACAATAGGCTGGTCCTGAACAGCACTCAGCTGACATAAACAAATCTTGTAGCAGGCTGTGTGCAGAAATGCATAAACACTTGATTGTACAAATGTCTCCAGTTCTATGGTTCTCATTTCAAGCTGTGTTTGTCTTGGTCACTGGAGACTTTTTTTAAAGCTTCACTTTCAAATCCCTCTGGGCTAAAACTGAGCAAAAGTGAAATGACAATTAAACCACAAAATAATATTCATTAAAAACATTTTTTTTTTTAGATGCAGAGATCTCACTATGTTGCCCAGGCTGGACTTGAACTTTTAGGCTCAAGTGATAATCCAGCCTCAGCCTCCCAAGGATCTGGGACTACAGGTGTGCACTGCTGAACCATCCTCAAAAATGTTTATTTTTAATGGTGAGATATTTTCCAAGGGTAACTGATATAATTTATCAGCCCTGACTCCTGTGAAACCAGCAAGCCTGCTCTTCTTTGAAGACCTGGAGTGATTCTCCATCCATGGCCCTACTTTAGTCCATTGCTCACTCTATTGTCTTTCCTGGACTGTAGCTGCCCCTTCATCTACCTGCATTTTATATGGTGCGTTGATGAGTAGAGGTCAAAGTGCAGCAGTACAGACTAGAGAGAAATATGGCCAGAGAGGCTGTAGAACAGAGCATTTAAAGACATTATTGTTGGAGTCATTCTTTCTGGATTCAATATGAAGTTTTAATCCCCGTTAGCTGTGTTACTTAAACTTTCTATGGCCCAGTTTTCCCATGTTTAAAATGTGCCTAATGCTGGTGCCTATTGCAGAGGGCTTTGCATATTAAAATACCTATGAAGCTTTTTTTAAAGACCAAATGTTTTTAGTCAAAAAATGTCAAGTATTTTTAAAAATCTCTTTTATTCCCCTGTGCAATATTTCACTCAGATCAAATCAGCAGGAGACATACATGCTGCTCAAAACACAGCTCCAAAGAGGATCCGGAAGGCATACTGTACAGAACCACTTTCATGTCTATTCTATACATACAGTCAGCAATATCTCTCAACCATGGAGCCCAGTACATGCAAAGTTTTTAAAAGATGCCTGGTACACAGGAAATGGTGCAAAGCATTAAAACGTTTTATACCATGTTTACTTCTGGGTGGTAGGATTTGGTGATTAACTTTTTTCTCTTCTTTTTACTCTTTTTTTGCTCTTTCCAATGAAAAAATGAATTGATATTATTTTTACAATATGAAAAAAAATTACATATAAAAAATTATCTGTATCAGTTAGCTATTGCTACCTACAAACTGCCCCACAAGTCAGTGACTTTTAAAAATCAGGTATTATTATAGCTTATGGATGTGTGGATCAACTAATCAGCAAAATACACTCATGCATCTGTTTTGAGCAGCATGTGGATTGGCTGAGGGTTCTGCTTGAGCCTTGGCTTAGTTGTGGGACAGCTCTGCTCCACATGTTTCTATTCTTCTCTGGACAGTGGAACAGCCCAGGGATGTTCTCCTTATAGCAATGGCAGAACCGCAAGAGAACAGATACATGCAAAAACCCTGGAAGCCTAGGCTCAGATGTGGTACAAAGTTCCCCTCCTACTATTGTTCCAATCAAGTCACACAGTTGAAATCAGAGTCAGAAGCTGGGGATACATATCTTGCCTTTTATGTGGCAGAAACTACAAAGAAATATAGCAAAGGTCATAGAGGTTGTGTATATGGGAGAGAGGAAAATTGGAACGGGGACCATTAATAATATCTATACTACTTTCTGTGCTCTAAGAACTAGTTCCATTTAATACTCACATATCACAGTGACAAGAATCATGATTCCTGAAGACAAACACACCTGGCTTCCAATCCTAACTCAAGTGTTTACTAACTATGTGACCTCAGCAAGTTGCTTCTCCTTTCAGAATCTGTTTCCTATTTGTAAAGGGGAGATAAAAGTAGTCCTAGAATAATTAAATGTTTAATAATTAAATTAGACAATCAGTATAAATCTCTTAGCATACCCCACGCATCGTAGCACTGAAATATTGGTTGATGATTTTAGTGTTGTTTAACATCGTCATCTTCCATAAATGCTGTCATAAGCTTGTCAAACAGAAGTGATCTCTTTCTGCTGAAGTCCTTTACTCCCATAATCACCTCTACTGGTCATTTGATGTGCATCACATACAACTTGGTATTGTGGGTACTGTGGTCATGTATGGGCCTTTCTTACTGTGCTGTAAACTAGATGGGGATGGACATATTTTCTGTATCTTTGCATTCTAAAATACTCTGCTAGTCTTCACCGCAGTTGGAATACCAAGAATAGCTTATATTTTTACAGTTCTTTGTAGTTGATACAGTGTTTTCTAATTTGATTTTCTTGTTGTAAGGTAGCAGGGACAGAGTTTATAGATAAGAAAACTGAGCCGGGCGCGGTGGCTCAAGCCTGTAATCCCAGCACTTTGGGAGGCCGAGACGGGCGGATCACGAGGTCAGGAGATCGAGACCATCCTGGCTAACACGGTGAAACCCCGTCTCTACTAAAAACAAAAAACTAGCCGGGCGAGGTGGCGGCGCCTGTAGTCCCAGCTACTCGGGAGGAGGCTGAGGCAGGAGAATGGCGCGAACCCGGGAGGCGGAGCTTGCAGTGAGCTGAGATCCGGCCACTGCACTCCAGCCCGGGCCACACAGCGAGACTCCATCTCAAAAAAAATAAATAAATAAATAAAAAAAAAAGAAAACTGAGGCTTAGAGACTTTGAAATTTGCCTGAGATCACATGATATGTGGCATAAACTTCACTCAATTTCTTATCTTTGACTTTTATCTAGTTAACTTTTATTATAGTTACCTAATATATATTTAGTGCAGAGAACAAATGAGGTAAAGTCAACAACTATGCCAAAAGAAATTTTCAATAGCCAATACAAAAGAGTGCCATAAAATCCAACCTGGGGTGAGTTATCCTGATAATTTTTTTCTGAGAGTATGTTAAAAAAAAAATAAGAAAAACAACTATCTTAAGTCTTATTTGTTTTTTTTCCTGCTTTTCCTTTTTTTTTTTTTTTTTTTTTTTTTTACCTCATGCATAAATCACATAATGCACACACATTTTTATAAAAAGTGAAATGATGGTTTTGTACCTAAAGGCTACAGTTGTCAACTCAGAATAGAAATGCAGGACGTATTTTATAAATGCTGTTTAAATTAAAGGTGTTGTATATTTAAAGCACACAATCATACAACCTAAGGTAGGCAGAGGAGAGAGGAAAGCAAAAGCTTAAGCTCCAAATCTGAAAGGTTAGCACCTCATTCAGAGTCATTTTTTTATCATCAAGGAGTTGAAATGTTCTCTCTCCAGAGAGTGAATAATGTTCCTGGTGGGGGACTTTCCTTATTTCCTTCCAGTGACTTCATGTTTACAACAGCATTCACTGTTAGCTACACATATGTAGCTAAACACATATGTGTCCAACTGCTTGTTCCCGGCTACAGAACTATTCTGAACTATACACATTCCCTCAAAAATATTTGTATTTATGCTTGGGGTATGTGATTGACATCTGCAGAAGCCTAAACGTTTAGATTTTAAACTCAGTAAAACTGTTTCTATGTTTATAAATATTAGCATAAACAAGAATCACTCTGATAATTAATTTTAAAAATAATGAAAATATTTGAATAGATGTATTTCTGTGTTTAAGGACCTGTTCAGTGGGGCAATGTCTACATGAATAAAATGAATTAACAAGTTAAATATGTATCCTCTTTTATACACACATGCCAAAAAGCTGATAAAACTTCCATTTAGTTCCAGAATTCCAGAAAGAAAGAGCAATAGAAAGAGAAAGGGGTAAAATTCTGTTACTGAAATATCAGGGGTTTGGCGTAGGTTCTGCTGCTCACTGCACAGAATGCCAATGACTGAGACACCAAGTATTGCCAAGGGAGAAGGATTTAATCGGGTGCTGCAGCTGAGGAATTGGAAGTTCAGTCTCAAATCTATTTCCCCCACTGACTAAAGCTAGGGCCTTATATAGCAGGGGAGAAATGTAACAATGTATAAGAAAGCAGGAACTAGGGAGGGACAAGGAAGCAATCATGAGAATGAGGGGTCCTGTCTGGTGCAGTGATCTGGTGAGTTTCTCTTCTTTGATACATTTTTGAGAGACCTGAAAGTTCTTTCCTGAGGAAGGAGTTCAGATAAAACAAATATAAGTTTCAACCTTTAAGACCAGAAAGGTTCATTTCTATGTTTATCAGAATGACACTCTATGGGACTTTTGGGTAGGTTTCAATTCTTTGTAGCTGATAATCTAATTTATGAAATAGCATCCCCTTTTAGATTATGAATCACTCTTACACCAAAGGAAGAGCCATCTTCCTTTTTTTCCAGGGGAGCTTTACTATGCTTGATTAGGGGAGCACCCCAGAAAATTACTAAAGAAACCTAAGCATGGTACAAACTAAACTCTACAATCTTAATCTAGGTCCTTGCTCAGTATCATGGATGATCCTGGCTGACAATTACCCAATTTTCTTTCTGTGAAGTTACCTGGTCTTTCCCCTGTAGGAGTGACTGCCAACCTATAGGCCACAAATTCCTGGTGGCTTATGGAGTTATGGCATGTAGCTGGTGAATCCATTTGCATACCAAGTAAGATCTGTCAGAAAAATGAGGTGTATATTCTGTTTATATAAATCTATTTTAATGATAATTAATTAAAATTTTCTTTTATGATAAATAATTATTTTCAAAGCTTATCTGTGAAACTATTTGATATTATAAAGTGATCTGGATATTGTAGTCCAAAAGTTTGAAAGAAAATTGCCCCAGGACTCACTACCTCTTGCTTTAACCAACTTATAATCTATGCAGAACTGAGTTAGAGTAATGGTCCTGCATTGCCAAGTGAGTTGGGTTCTATGTTTCTTAATCGAATGATTGTATTCTTCAATCATAGTTTTCCTCGGCTTTTTTCAGCAAAGATTTCCTTTTTTCCCCAGCAAGGGAGTAGTAGGAACTTGCTACTTACCACATTATCCCAGTGGTATCTTGAAATTTTAATAATGTGGCCTCAGGGGTGAAGAAATTTCATAATACACTTCATTCATCTTCAAAAGCACTTTTCACTTACATAATTTTCAATACTCAAAACTTGACAATTTTCATATGCTATTACATTAGTTGAAGAACAGAGATATCTATTTCACCCTTTAAAATTTTATTGGGCATTTATTGTTATATAGCATTGCTCATAAGTTTTTTCAGACTTCCCAAATTTATTATGCTCTAGACACATAGAAAGCAGTATTTTCTTGGCATGTTTGTCAAGAGATTTTGTAAAGCTATGTAACAGATAGTACTTTTATCAAAGCAAAAAATTAACATTTATCCAAAACAACACCATGAATTAATAATTTTCCTTGAAACTTGTAGGTGATGATGGCTATAAACTCGGGGATTACATAGAAATACCTAATAATGGTAATGACAACAATAATAGTAACTACCATTTATTGAGAAACTATTATGTTCCCAACAGTATATTAATAACATAACCATCATTATCTAATCTAATCCTCATGAGTATAATGAGATTTATGTTGTTAATATTATCATACCTCTGATGGTTAATCTTATGTGCCAACTTGGCTAGGCAGTGATGCTCAAATGTTTGGTCAACTAATCTAGATGTTGCTGTGAGAAGATTGTTTTGATGTGATTAACATTTAAATAAGTACACTTTGAGTAAGCAAATTACCCTTCATTATGTGAACACATATCATCCAATCAGTTGAGAAGCCCCCCTCCCCCAAGAAAGAGGTAATTCTGCTTCTGACTGTCTTTGGACTGAAGCTGAGGCATTAACTCTTCCTGAGTCTCTAGTCTGCTGCCCAGCTCTGCAAATTTTGAACTGGCCAGCCTCGACAATTGCCAATCGCATGAGACAATTTCTTAAAATAAATATCTCTCTCTCTACAAATGTACATCTTAGGCCGGGCGCGGTGGCTCACGCCTGTAATCCCAGCACTTTGGGAGGCCGAGGCGGGCGGATCACAAGGTCAGGAGATCGAGACCACGGTGAAACTCCGTCTCTACTAAAAATACAAAAAATTAGCCGGGCGCGGTTGTGGGCGCCTGTAGTCCCAGCTACTCGGGAGGCTGAGGCAGGAGAATGGCGTGAACCCGGGAGGCGGAGCTTGCAGTGAGCCGAGATCGCGCCACTGCACTCCAGCCTGGGCGACAGAGCGAGACTCTGTCTCAAAAAAAAAAAAAAAAAAAAAAAAAAAAAATGTACATCTTATTGGTTCTGCTTCTCTGGAGAACTCGAATACAATCTCCATTTTGTACATGTTTTACTAAGATGCTAAAGCTAAAAATGTCAGCAAGGACATCCAACCAGTGAGTGGTAGACCCAAGATTTGTGCAGATCTCTTAGACTCCACAGGCTGGTGTCTCTATGCTGCCTCCCAGCACAGATCTAATTTCAAGTGACTACAAAGTCCTTGAAACTCTTCTTCTTCCACTTAAAACTAAGGAGACTGAGGAGAGTTGGGGTTACCCTGAACAAGAATGACTTTAGGAACCGTAATGATTTTAGGTTTTTATGATTGCTAAGTTTTGAGATCATCTTTGGATGTTCACTTTACTAACATCTCCAGGATTTTATATAGGACCAGTCAGCTATTCAAAGGGAAAGTCACACGGATCACTATCCCACAAGAATAACTCTTGACCTTTCAAAAAAAGTTTTACTCCTCCAAAAGTTCTAAGAGGATTAAGTCTATTTGCCAAAATTATGCGTAGACAATATTTTTAACGCTTTAAGCTTGGACATAATTGAGTTGTCTAAGATTGCACTGCGTTTCCTTCTACTGCCTGGATACCTCTGGTGATTTTTGCTAATCAGTCTATGACTTTTGGATTAACTAAATGATTTAGGCAAAAAGTTGTATAAAATAAGAGGAAGAAACTATAATTACAAATTAAATAAACAATTTCCAAAACTTACATGCCACATATGCCACTTCTTTCCTATGGACACAGCTGGATAATTTCAGCATATGAAATAGAAGCCATCTTTGTAACAATTTGTATATACTGCAGGTGTTATTCAAAGAGAACTTCCTAGATATGTTAAAAAATGATATATTTCTGACTGTTCACTGTAAAAAAGACAGTAGGCTATTCTTTCTCATTGTAGTAAAAAAGTTTTAAAATAATAATTTTATCTGTCAAAGAAGAACTGCTTATGTGGCATGAACAAGAATGAGAGGTTCAATGACCCAGCGAAGCATTTGGTCTACTTGCCATCAAGTAATTAATCAGATTGATGTATTCTCCTTGAAATAATTAGTTTATAAGTTGCTCAAATTAAACTCTTGTACTGATGTTGCAAATGAACCTTTTTGGCATAGAAGTGAAGACTGTCCAAATGATGGATTCTTCACTTTCAAGCAAGTACTTTCTGAAATTTTAAAGCAGAAAAAGGAAACTGACAACTTCAGAAACGTTTAAAAGTAGCTACATCTGATTATTTTGAAAGTTCTGTTGTCACGTAACAAATTATACATCTTTCACGTCTCCCAAAGCACTACTGGAGATAACGATATTCTATATCTATTTTAGATTCAGAAAAATAAATCTAAAAGATGATTTCTAAATAACAGATAGTTGTTTCCCCACAGTTTTAAATTAAAAGTGAAGAAAACATAATCTTTCATCTTCTAGATTTTTAAAGAATACAAATACATACAGATAAAAATGTTTTAGTATAAAATACCTTTTACAAAGTTATTTATTCTAAAACATGGCAATGTTTTGTTGTGCTGACTTTTTTAGTACATGAGCGAATGTAAAAATGTAATATATAAAACAGTGTAATTTTTGAATAAATATTTCTTTGTAGCTGTAGGACAAAGTAATTGCTACAATGAAACTTTTTATAAATTGTCAATTTATATAATAAACATGAAAGATATTTTCTCATTTTATTTAATTGTGCAGGAAAACATCTTTCCTTAGGGCAAACAATGACATTTTCTATAGTTTTCAAGTTCTAAATTTACAAGTATATTAAAGGAGAATAAAAACAACAACCATGATTTTCAGAGGACACAGCTCTGTTAATATATCTATTATATAATAATAATAATTATAACAATATCATGAAGTTAACTTTTATTGAGTAGTAAGTAGGCAGTGTTCTAAATGCTACATTTACATTAATACAAGAGTTCTATGAAGTAGCTTCTTTTTTAAAAATTAATAGCATTTAATAAAATTCTATTAAAAACTTTTTTCATAGAACAGTTTGTAAACAGAAAAATTGAGGAAATCGTAGAGAGAGTTCCCATATACCAACCCCCACATTCACTTTACTATTAACGTCTTGCATTAATGCGGTGTGTTTGTTAAAACTAATGGGTTAATAATGATCCATCATTATAAACTAAAACTTGTGGTTTACACTAAGGCTCGCTTTTTGTGTTATATAGTTTTATGGGTTTTGACAAATGCATAATGCTATGTTTGCACATTGCAGAGCCACATAGAATCATGTAATTGTTCTAAAAATTCCCTATGCTTCACCCACTAATTCTCCCTCCCATAAACTCCTAGCAGCCAATGATCTTGTAAATATCTCTGTAGTACTGCCTTTTCTACAGTCATATTGTTGGAATAATATGGCATGTAGTCTTCTCAGACTGGCTTCTTTTACTTAACAATATACATTTACGGTTTCTCCATATCTTTTTGTCATTTAATATCTCATTTCCTTTTTATCTGAATATTCATTTTATGACTATAATACAATTTCTTTATGTATTAACTATTAAAGTACATCTTTGGTTGCAAAGAGGTCTGGGTGATTGTCAATGGAACTTCTATAAATACTCACGTTCAAGTTCATGTACAGACATAAAATTTCACCTCAACTGAGTAAATACTGGGATTATAATTACTGAATTGTGTGGTAATACTCTATCTTTGTAAGAAACTAACAAACAGTCTTTGAAAGTGCTTGTACTAGTTTGCCTTCAGCCCAGCAATGAATGAAGGTTCTGGTTTCTCTATATTTTACCAGAATTTGGTAACATCATTAAAAAATTAGTCATTCTATTGGGTGTGCGGTGATGATGGTAGCTCATCGTTTTAATTTTAAATTCCCTAATAATATCTGATTTTAATATATTTCCACATGCTTATTTGGTTTCTGTATATCTTCGGTGAGATCTGATCTTCTAAAATAGGGTTTCTTTCTTGTCAAGTTTTAAGTGTTCTTTATATATTTTGGATACAAGTCTTTTATTGGATACGTGTTTTGCAAATTTTTTTCCAGTCTGTGTCCAGTCCTTTTGTGTTTTTAGTGTGTCATTTGCAAAGCAGTTTTTAATATTAATGAAGTTCAATTTATCAATTTTTCATTCATGGATAATGCTTTGCTGTTGTATCAAAAACTCATCACCAAACTAAAGTCACCTAGATTTTATATGTTATCCTCTAACAGTTTAATGATTTTACATTTTACATTTAGGTCTAGGATCCATTTTCAGTTAAGTCTCAGATCTCTTACACGCGTCTGTGTGAAGAGACCACCAAACAGGCTTTGTGTGAGCAATAAAGCTTTTTAATCACCCGGGTGCAGGCGGGCTGAGTCCGAAAAAGAGAGTCAGCGAAGGGAGATAGGGGTGGGACAATTTTATAGGATTTGGGTGGGTAGTGGAAAATTACAGTCAAAGGGGGTTTTTCTCTTATAGGGAGGGGTGGGGGTCACAAGGTGCTCAGTGGGGGAGGTTTTGAGCCAGGAGAAGGAATTTCACAAGGTTAATCGCTCAGTTAAGGTGGGGCAGGAACAAATCACAATGGTGGAATATCATTCTTCAGTTACTTCAGGCCATCTGGATGTATACATGTAGGCTTGGGCCCAGAGGCCTGACAAGATTCATTTACGTTAGAGCTTGGATCCATTTTTGCGAAAGATATAAGGACCATGTCTGGATTCATATTGTTTTGGCATATGGTTGCCCAATTATTCTAGCCCTGTTTATCAAAAAACTGTTTTTTCTGGGCTGGTGCGGTGGCTCACACTTGTAATCCCAGCACTTTGGGAGGCCAAGGCAGGTGGATCACCTGAGGTCGGCAGTTCGAGACCAGCCTGACCAACAATAGTGGAGAAACCTTGTCTCTACTAAAAATACAATAATTGGCTGGGCATGGCAGTGAGTGCTTATAATCCCAGCTACATGGCAGACTGAGGCAGGAGAATCGCTTAACCCAGGAGGCAGAGGATGCGGTGAACAAAGATCATGCCATTGCACTCCATCCTGGGCAACAAGAGCAAAACTCTGTCTAAAAAAAAACAGAAAAAAACCCCTGTCTTTTCTTTATTGATTTATCGCTCCTTTGTGAAAGATAAGATGAATCTCTCTACATATATATATGTGTGTGTGTATCTATATGTTCTCTATCCTGTTCCATTGGTTTGTCCCTCACCAGTGTGGTGCCGTTTTGATTACTGTAGTTTTACAGTAAAACAAGTCAAGTAGTGTCAGTCTTCTGATTTTTTTTCTTCTTCAGTATTGTGTATTTTTTTCTTCTTCCGTATTGTGTTGGCTATTCTGAATCCTTTGCCTTTCATTTATACTTTGGAATCAGTGTTTCTACAAGATAATCTGCTGGAATTTTGGTGGCAATTGATATTGAGTGGAAATTATAGATCAAATTGAGAAGGAATGCCATCTCAAAAATATTGAGTCTTCCTATCCATGAACAGGCCATATTTATTTAGATCTTTGACCTTTTTTAAAAACAAGGGTTTTATAGTGTTCCTGATATAGATCTTGCCCATATTTTATTAGATTACACCTAAGTATTTAATTTTTTAGTGCTAATGCAAATGATACTGTTTTAATTTTGAGTTTCAATTATTCATTGCTGTTGTGTAGGAATGTAATTGATTTTTAAATACGAACACAAATCTTGAAACCTTTTTATAATCACTTATTAGTTACAGGAGGTTTTTGTTCATTTGTCTGTTTGTTTGTTTTTTCAATGTTTGAAGCTTTCTGAAGAGACAAACATGTCATCTGTGAACAAAGACAGTTTCATTTCTTCTTTCGTAATCTGTATGCCATTAATTCCTTTTGTCTTGTTGTACTAACTAGGACTTATGGTATGATGCAGAATTGGGAGTGGTGAGAGAGGACATACTTCCCTTCTTCCTTATACTAAAGAAAAGCATCCAATTCTCACTATTAAGTATGTTAGCTGTAAGTTTTTTCTAGATTTTCTTTATCAAGTCGTGAGAATTCCCTACTGTTGTTAATTTTCTAAAAATTTTTTAATCATGAATAGGTGTTAGATTTGTCAAATTTTTTGACAATTAATATAATTTTTCTTCTTTACTATTGTGTCCAGAATTTATTCCTTTCAGTGGGTTCTTGGACTCGCTGACTTCAAGAATGAAGCCGCAGACCCTCGCGGTGAGCATTACAGCTCTTAAAGATGGTGTGTCTGGAGTTTGTTACTTCAGATGTTCAGATGTGTCCAGAGTTTCTTCCTTCCAGTGGGTTTGTGGTCTCGCTGAATTTCAGGAATGAAGCCACAGACCTTTGCAGTGAGTGTTACAGCTCTTAAAGGTGGTGCATCTGGAGTTGTTTGTTCCTCCCAGTGGGTTCGTGGTCTCACTGACTTCAGGAATGAAACTGCAGACCTTCGCGGTGAGTGTTATAGCTCATTAAGGTAGTGCAGACCCAAAGAGTGAGCAGCAGCAAGATTTATTGTGAAGAGCGAAAGAACAAAGCTTCTACAGCATGGAAGAGGACCCTAGTGGGTTGCTGCTGCTGGCTGGGGTGGCCAACTTTTATTCCCTTATTTTAGTCCCCAACCATACCCTGCTGATTGGTCCATTTTACAGAGTGCTGATTGATGCATTTACAAAACTTTAGCTAGACACAGAGTGCTGATTGGTGCGTTTACAATCCTTTAGCTAGACACAGAGTGTTGATTGGTGCATTTTTACAAAGCGCTGTTTGGTGAGTTTACAATACTTTAGCTAGACACAGTGCTGATTGCTGCATTTTTACAGAGTGCTGAGTGGTGCATTTACAATTCTTTAGTTAGACACAGAGTGCTGATTGGTCATTTACAATCCTTTAGCTAGACACAGAGTGCTGATTGGTGCACTTTTACACAGTGCTGATTGGTGCATTTACCATCCCTTAGCTAGACACAGAGTGCTGATTGGTGCATTTTTACAGAGTGCTGATTGGTGCATTTATAATCCTTTAGTTAGACACAGAGTGCTGATTGCTGCAGTTTTACAGAGTTGTGAGTGGTGCATTTACAATCCTTTAGCTAGACACAGAGTGCTGATTGGTGTGTTTTTACAGAGTGCCGATCGGTGCATTTACAATACTTCAGCTAGACACAGAGTGCTGATTGGTGCATTTACAATCTTCTACCTAGACAGGAAAGTTCTCCAAGTCCCCACTCGACCCAGGAAGTCCAGCTGGCTTCACCTCTCAGTATGTTGATACGATGAATTACATTAATTGACTTGCAAATGTTGAACCATTTTTGCATGCCTGAAATAAATTTCTCTTGGTCATGGTGTAGAATTATTTTTATACACCGTTGAATATAATTGCTAACAAATTTTGAAGATTTTTTGCATCTCTGTTCATGAAGGATATTGGTATGCAATTTTCTTTTCTTGTAAGGTCTTTATGTAGTTTAGGCATTAGAGGAATGTACCTTCATAGAATGATTTAGGAAGTGTTCCCTCTGATCCTATCTTCTAAAAAAAGTGGAGAGAGTTGGTATCATTGTTTTTTCTGACATGTTTGATAGAATTTACCAGTGAAACCATCTAGACCAAATGCTCTTTTGGGGGAAAGGTTGTTTTCTACTGATACAATTTCTTTAATAAATATAGGCCTCTTCAGAAAATCTATTTTTGTGTGTATCATATTTTTGTCTTTCAGGAAACTGGCCTATTTAATGTAAGTTATTATATTTGCAGGCATAGAGTAGCTTATAATATTTCTTTTTTAATCAATTTAATCATTTAATGTTTATTAGATCAGTAGTGATGACTTCCCATTCATTTTTAGGGCAATTAATGTTCTGTCTCTCTCTCTCTCTTTCCCTTTCTTCCTCTTCCTTCCTCCCCACCCCCACTCTGGATTAGGGTTTTTAAATTTTATTGATCTTTTCAAAAAACAAAATTTTCAAAAAATTTTATTAATTTTTCTATTGATTCCTTGTTTTCAATTTAATTGATTTCTACTCTAATTTTAGTAGGTCTTTTCTTCTGCCTGCTTTGATCCTAGTTTCCTAATGTGAAAGTTTAGGTTATTGATTTTAGTATTTCTTCTTTTCTAATATATGCATTCAATGCTATAAATTTGCCTCTAAGTGTTGCTTTTTCTGTACCTCACAGATTTTGATAAATTGTATTTTTATTTTTATTTAATTAACAATATCTCTTTTTAATTTGTCTTGCAAATTCTTTGTTCCATGTGTTATTTTAAAGTGTATTGTTGAACCAAAAATTATATTGGATTTTTCAACTAGTTTAATTTCACTGTGGTCTTTCTAAAAACATACTTTGTATAATTTCTATCCTTTTAAATTTGTTAAGATGTATTTTATGATGCAGAATGTTGTCTATTTTGGTGAATATGTGAACTTGAGAGGAATATGTATTCTGCTCTTATTGGGTGAAATACTCTATAAACATTAATTAGATACACTTTATTTGTATTTATTGTTCAGTTCAACTATGTTCTTACTGATTTTCCACCTTTTGGAATTCTCAGTTACTGACAGATATATGTTGAACTCTTCAGCAATAATAGTGAATTTGTCTATTTCTTTTTGTAGTCCTAGCACCTTTTTGCTTTACATACTTTGACACTCTGTTGTTAGGTGCATGTACATTAGGAAGTATTTTGTCCTATTAGAGAATAAACTTCTTTATTATTATGTAATGCCTCTCATTATCCTTGATGGTTTTCCTTGCTCTGAAGCCTGTAATGCCTGAAATTAATATAGCTACTCCAGTTTTCCTTTGATTAGTGTTAACATGACTTATCTTGTCATCCCTTTACTTTTAATGTATCTCTGTTTTATGCCAAACTAGATTTCTTCTAGATAATATATCATTGGTCTTATGTTTTTACTTTTTTTTAATCTACTTTGACTTTCTATGTCTTTCATTTGGTGTTTTTAGCCCATTCACATTTAAAGTGATTATTGATATAGTTACATAAATATCTACCATGCTTGTATCTGTTTTTTATCCATTACACTTTTTCATGTTGTTGCTATTTTATAACTATTCCTCTTTTTTCTGCCTTCTTGCTTCATAAACTTTTGTGAAATTATCTTAGCAATATCTGCAGACTTTTTCGTTGTTTTTAGTGGATGCCCTAGATTTTTACCGATACATTTAAAATGAATCTAAGTCCACTTTCAAATAATACTATACCACTTCATAGGTAGTACATGTACTTTATAACATAGTATTCTCAAATTTCCTCTCCCATTTCTTATACTATTACTGTAATGCATTCTACTTATCTATATGGTATAATCCCCCAAAACATTCTTGCTATTTTCACCTAGAATAAGCAGTCATGTATTAGATCAATTAAGAAAAACAACATAAAAGATATCATTCTACCTTCACTTATTCCTTCTCCACTGTTCTTTCTTTTTAAAATGCAGATCCTATTTTATGACAACACTATATTTTTCTCTGAACTACTTTTTTTGAAAAACATTTTTTTTGCAATGCAGGTCTACTGGCAACACATTTTCTTAATTTTTGTGAGTCTGAAGCAGTCTCTATTTCTCATTTACTTTTGAAGCATAATTTCACTATATGTAGAATTCTAGTTTGTTGATTTTCTTTCTTTCAACTCTGTAGATATTTCACTTCATTTTCTTCTTGCCTGCATTATTACTGGTGAGAAGGCCAGCGTAATTTTTATCCACTTCTTCTATAGGTAAAGTTTTTTGTTTTGTTTCTCAATTATTATTTCTCAATTCTTTTAAGACTTCTGTCTCATTTTCTGCAATTTGAATATAATATGCCTACATACAGATGTTTTGGTATTTATTCTGATTGGTGTTCTCTGAGCTTCCTGGATGTAATTGTGGGTTGTTATCTGTAATTAGTTTTGAATAATACTCAACCACTGTTACTGCACATACTCCTGTTCCTTTCTGTTTTTTCTTTCTGGTATTATCATTATGTGTGTATTACAACTTTTTATTTTTTCACAGGTCTCAGATACTATCTTTTATTCTTTTCATTTTTTCTTATTTCATTTTGATTTGTAGAGTTTATATTGACATATCTTCAAGTTCAGTGATTCTGTTTTGGTCATGCCGACTCTATTGATCAGCCATCAAAGGCATTCTTTATTCCTGTTACAGGGCTTTGGGTTTCTAGCATTTCTTTTTGATACTTTCTTAGAGTTTTCATCTTTCTGCCTACATTAGTTACCTGTCCTATTGTGCTGTCTACTATTAGAACCCTTAACATATTAACCATAGTTATTTTAAAATCTCTGTCTGATAATTTCAAAATCATTACCATGTTTGAGTCTGGTTCTGATGTTTGCTTTGTCTATTCAGACTGTGCTTTTTGTTGTCGTTGTTTGTTTGTTTGTTTATTTATTTTTTGAGACAGAGTCTTGCACTGTTGCCCAGGCTGGAGTGCAGTGGCATGATCCCGGCTCACTGCAAGCTCTGCCTCCCGGGTTCACACCATTCTCCTGCCTCAGCCTCCCGACTAGCTGGGACTAAAGGCACCCACCACCACACCCAGCTAATTTTTTGTATTTTAGTAGAGATGGGGTTTCACTGTGTTAACCAGGATGGTCTCGATCTCCTGACCTCATAATCCACCTGCCTTGGCCTCCCAAAGTGCTGATATTACAGGTGTGAGCCACCGTGCCCTGTCCAGAGTGTTTTTTTAATTAATTATTTTTTGCCTTCTATCATTACTTGTAATTCTTTATTTAAGACTATATATGATGCATCAAGTAATAGGAACTGAAGCAACTGGGCATTTTGTTTGAAGTTTTATTTTAATCTGGTTAACAGGAGTTAGGGCATATTTAATATTTCCTACAGCTCTAGGTGCCAGCGGCTTCAGGTTCCTTATTGTTTTCACCCCTGTTCTTTTTATTGTCCTTAATAATTTCTTCTTTTTTGTGTTTTTGGGGCTAAATTTTTAATGTATACATAATATTTGTACATATTTGGGGGGCATGTGTGACATTTTCATATGTGCATACAATGTGAAATTATTAAATCAGAGTATTTAGGAAATTCATCCCCTCAAACCTTTATCATTTATCTGTGTTAAGAACATTTCAAAACTTTTCTAGCTCTTTTGAAAAAACAATATATAGCTGTTAGCGCTAGTCACCCCATTCCACTATCCAACACTAGAACCTATTCCTTCTAACTGTATATGTGTTTACCCATTAACCAATCTCTCTTTACTCCTCACCACACTCCCTGAATCCTTTCCAACCTTTAATAACTATGATACTACTCTTTACCTCCATGAGATAAATATTTTTAGCTCCCACATTTAAATGAGAACTTAGATTTTTGTCTTTTTGTGCCTGGCTTATTTTGCTTAATATAATAACCTCCAATTTCATCCACATTGCTGCAAATGACAAGATTTCATTATTTATGACTGAATAGAATTTCATTGTGTTTGTGTGTGTGTGTGTGTGTGTGTGTGTGTGTATGCCACATTTTCTTTATTCTTTAATCCATTGATGGACACTTAGATTAATTCCTTATTTTGGCTACTTTGAATAGTGCTTCAATAGATGGGGTGCAGGCATTTCTCTGATATATTTGTTTGTTTTTTTCCTTTGGATAAATACCAAGTAGTGAGATTGCTGGATCATATGGTAATTCTATTTTTAGTTTTTTGAGAAACCTCTTTTTTTAATATATATAATAGCTGTTTAGTTTATGTTTCCGTGGGCAGTGTGTAAGAGTTGCCCTTTCTCCACATCTTTGCCAGTATTTATTTTTCATCATTTCATTTGATATATTTTGTGATTCTATCTAGGGTAAGATGATAGCTCATTGTGGTTTTGATTTGCATTCCTTAAAGATTACTGATGTTGAGGATTTTTTCATATATCTGTTTGTCATTTTTATGCCTTCTTTTGAGAAATGTCTGTTAAAATCCTTTGCCCACTTTTTAACAGGATTATTTGTTTTATTGCTGTTGAGTTGTTTTGAGTTCCTTGTATAGTCTGGTTGTTTGTCCCTGGTCAGATGAAGAGTTGGCAAACATTTTCTCACATTCAATAGGTTGTCTTCTCACTCTGTTGATTGTTTCCATTGCTGTGCAAAAGCTTTTTAGTTTAATATGGTTCCCTTTTTTTGGACTGTTCTTTCAAGGTTTGGATTGTAAAATGTTTGCCTAGATCAATGTCCTGGAACATTTCTTCGGTGTTTTCTCCTAGTAGTTTTACAGCTTCAGGTCTTACATTTAAATCTTTCATTTTGGGTTTATTTTTTATATGGTGAGCAATAGGTATCCAGTTTCATTCTTCTACATGTGGATATCCAATTTTCCCAACACCGTTTATTGAAGAGAATGTCCTCAAAAACCAATTGGCTGTAAGTACATGAAATGTTTCTGGTTCTCTATTTCATTTCATGGATCTATGTGTTTGTTTTTATACCATTACCATGCGGTTTTAGTTATGATAGCTTTGTAGTATATTTTTAAAGTCAGGTAACGTGATGCCTTCAGTTTTATTTGTTGTTGTTCAGTAACGCTTTGGTTATTCAGGCACTTTTGGTGGTTCTATATAACCTCTATTATTATTTTTTTCTATTTTTTGGAGAATGTCATTGGTATTTTGATAGTAATGGTATTGAATCTGTACATTGTTTTGGCAGATTTTTTTTGTCAAGGTCTCACCTCTTTGGTTAAATGTGTTCATAGGTTTTTTGTTTTCTAAGGTTTTTTTTTGTGGTTTTTGTATTTATTGTAAATGAGATTGCTCTTTTGTTTGTTTTTTTTTTCAACTAGTTTGTATATTGGTGTTTAGAAATGTTACTGGTTTTAGTATGCTGATTTTGTACTCTGCAATTTTATTGATTTTGTTTATGAGTTCTAAGAGGTTTTTGTTGGAGTCTAGGTTTTTCTATATATAACATTACCTCTTCTGCAAAGAGGGACAATGTGACTTCCTCTTTTCTAATTTGCATTCCTTTTATGTTTTCTCTCGCGTGATTCCTCTGACTAGGTCTTCTTATATTATGTTGAATAGGAATGGTGAAAGTGAGAATCCTTGTCTTGTTTCAGTTAGAGAAAAGGCTTTTAGATTTTCTCCATTCAGTATGCTGTTAGCTGTGGGCCTGTCATATAAAAGTCCTTACTAAAGAGAGTCTTAGAGAGTCTTATCACTCTTTCAGTTGTGACCCGGTTTTTTTTTTTTGTTGTTGTTGTTGTTGTTGTTGTTTTATGAGATGGAGTCTTGCTATGTTACCCAGACTGGAGTACAGTGGTATGACCTTGGCTCAGTGCAAACTCCACCTCCCAGGCTCAAGAAATACTCCTGCCACAGCCGCCCCAGTAGCTGCAATTATAGGCATGAACCACCTTGCCTGGCTAATTTTTGTATTTATAATAGAGAAAAGATTTCACCATGTTGGCCACACTGGTTTCAAACTCATGACCTGAGGTGATACGCCTGCCTCAGCCTCCTGAAGTGCTGGGATTACAGGTGTGAACCAACATCCCTGGCCACTGCTATAATCCTAGTAATAACATAAAATATCACGGTTGTTACTGGTATATTATTACTAGAAGTAGATTGTTATTACCTGCTAATAACAAATGACTTATTGATGTGTTGATAGCAAGGTGCTTGGAAGGGGGATCATTGTTTAATCTATAATGTTTCTTCAGATATCAGAGTGGTAGTTTGCCCTAATACCTCAATTCTCTGATGGAGCTAAGAAAAGTAGTTGATTTTCAGTTTGTTCAGTTTTTCACTTGTGTGGATGGTACTGATTACTTTGAAGCAGTTTATATGAAAGAACTGAAAATATAAGCCTTAGCCAATTTTATCTTCATCCCTGCTTTTCAGATAAGGAAACTGAGCTACAGAGGTCTTCAGGCATGTCCACAATTACATGCTTACTAAGTAAAAGAGTGATATTCAACCCTACGTAGTCTTATACAGGAGATCACTTTTTAAACCATTGTATAGACTTCCTTTCTTATAAAAGGGATGCATTGTGTTGTATGCTGGATTGTGGTATTTTTATCATGATTATATTGGAAACTACATTTCCTGGAATCAACTTTGCTAGGTATGATCCAAGTTAGAAATAGCCAAAAGTGAAGTTACATAAGATTATGTTACACTCTGAAGGTTGTCATTGGTTAGAGGCTATAGGAGACAAATGCAGAATTACAGGCAGTTTCCAGCATGTCTTCCCTCTTCCTCACTCTGCATGTAGCTCCTCTTCCTGCTGCTGGTCCTACTCATCAACAGCAACTGGCTTGCTCCCCACTGGAGAGACTATAGTCACAGACTTAGCAGCCTTTCATAGACTTAACCATCCTTTTTCATGGAACTCTTCCAAAAGCTAGACACACACAGCTTCCAGATTTTCCTGCAAGCTCTGATTTGTTCAGATGCTCTAAGGCTGGATGGTGATTTATCTCCGATCCTTCAACTACTGCATTTAGACTTTTGAGTGTCTAATTTCTCCCACAATAATGCAAAATTGAATTCTATAATTAATTCCTTATTCCATTGCACTCGTGGTAGTTTTGTTTTTCTAATTGAAATGTGACCACTTCATGTATTGGTACAAAAAAGCAGTTAAGTTTTGCAAACAAATCTTAAAGCTGGGAACCTGGAATTATCTATTTAATTTGACTAAACATTTAAAGGCATGAAGCACCTCATTGTCAGTGGAAAAGAAGACACTGGTAGCCCATAGTATAAACTGACAAAATAATTTCTTATATCATCATCTATAATCAAGTTATTTAAAAAGGCAAAATACTTATTGTCATAGACTATTTTAGTAAAGATTAGAATTATAATGGGGTTGGCTTTATATGCCTAAGTGTTTCACAGAACCTAGGAAAATGAAATGATGTGCGCAGAAATTTAAATACCCAGTTTAGGGATCAAATAAGGGAACAAAAAACATCTGTGCTTTCTGTCTTTCAAGAGCCAAACTAAAATCTGATTCTGTAGATGGCTAAATTATAGTGCACCTTGAATCCGTAACTTCACAGGCTCTCTAATGTCAGGAAAATCAGCAGAAAGGAGTGGGGTCCTGGAAATTGGGATGAAGATTTTGAGCAGATTCTGATGAAACTGAGGAACTTGGACTCCTAAATCCAACAACCTTCTTTGCCAGGAGAAGTAGACCTTTTACCCCTGTCTGAGGAGGTAGATCTCACTTTACCTGAAGAATGTTTTTCCATGAGTTTGTTGCACTGTGACAGATAGCTGAACTTGTTTAAATTTTACTCCCACTTTCCACATAGTACCTCTCATTGAATGTACACCTATAATCATATCCAACTCATAGAAATTCCTAGGTGATCAGTTATACTTTGTGACCCTTAAGAAAATGCTATATGTTATGTGTCCAAAGGAATTGCAAGATGTTACCAATTTGTAGCAACATAAACCTGGAGAGTATTAATTGGAATGATATCTGAGGATGTGGGATCAAGGTGAAAGGTATAAAATGTTTCATTGGACTAAGTGTTTTAACATCCTTACACTAAAATGAGATTTTGTGTTCCTATGATGTGTCACCTTAAGTGGCTGGGAGTGGGCTCTGTCTGTAGTGGGGTCCCAGGTGCTTCACTGAAATAAACTGAAATGCCAGAACTTCTTTACTATACAAAGATTTACACTATGTGAAATGTTCAAGTGGATTTACTGGGCAAGAATTTCTCACCCATCCTCTACTCATGTCTCTCGAGAGGGTCTGCAGCTGCTTCCTTCACCCAAGAGTTGAGATTTACATAGATGAGGGGAGTACAGCATCCTGTAGTAGTTATTCTTTATGGTCCAGAAATGGCAGTGGGAACTGCTGCCATGATTTCTACAGAAATAGAAGGTTTCTGGGTCCAAGTGGTACAACAACTGCCAAGACTAAGTGGTCATGGTTACCGTAATGGACAATGGAGTCCATACCTTCATCAGAGTGATTTGACCCACAGAGACATCTGGTATTGGCTAAGTGAACAATCATGGCCCTAGGACTGAGACAGGTGAGTCAGTGCTCAGCCTATGCTGACTCAGCAAAATTCCCAGGTAAACCACTTACTTGGCAGTGAGGATTATCTTTGCATTTGGGCTCCTTCATGTTCAAATCAACATACCAGCCCACAGGTGCATCAAATGCTTTACTGGTTTTATCTGTATCCAGCAAAGATGTTCCTTCTCTGACAGGTTTCCTCTTCTCTCACTTGTGTAACCGTCATCTATAGGTACCAAACCTTCTTTCTCCCCTTACTCACTTAGCAATACCTTGTTCCTAAATTAACACATAATTTTAAAATTTATATAAAAATAAAAAGTGTCAAAAGTAGCCAAAAGAATCTTAAGAAGGACAAAGCTAACACAATCTGGGATGATATTCAGGATTTCTGACTATGCTGCTGTTTCTGAAGGCCAGCAGATACTTTTCTGCCATGATCTGAAACTTGTCTTGCCATGATGTGAAACTTGTCTTGCCATGATGTGAAATTTGTCTTGCCATCAGGGACGCTGGGGTTTATAATCTCCAGGAAGGCTAATATCAGTGTAAAGTCAAACCTTAAAGTTTTTCAGAGTCCACCTACCCCACTCCCCTCACTTCAGTAAGGCCATTTTTTATTTTACTTAATCATGTTTTCTCAGGCCATCCTAGTTTAAGGCATAGCTAAGTACATCCCCATTTGGTTTTAGATTTCAGTGTCGTAAAATTTCTCTAGTTTTAGTGGTGAATGTATTGGATCAGAGATTTACACACACCTATCAGAATCGCATTAAACCATTTCCATTATTGGTCACGACAATCATTTCCCATAAACATGTAGACTGTGTTCTATGTTTCTGTCATCCTTAGTAACACAGAGTAACCAAAACTCTAACTTTATAACCATCAACTTCAGTGACAACATGGGTTATTTTCTTATACATCTGCACATAGAAGCACAAAAGATGCTGTTAAAAACTACCCTAATTTAAAATTATTTGGTTTGATAATAAAAGAAAAAGCTAGATTGCAGACATATGGAATGAATGCTGATGAATTTATATTCACATCTGTATAAACATATTGATGCTATTATATTCTAATTATAAGTGTGCTTTACATTTGTCATAACAAAAATGATGCAAATGTCTAATAAACTCTATGATTTATAGTGCTCATGGAAAAATAGAAATGAAAAAACAATTACCTAAAAAATAAAAATTTGTTTTGTGCTCGAATCACAATAAAAATTATGACTGTGGATCTGTCCTCTAACAAACCTGTTAGGACTCCAATAGGTATTTAAATAGCTCGATAAATAGGATAATCAGCATCGGATTTAAGATCATGAATCAATAAGAAGCAGTGGGATTAATAATTTATACTTTAGTTATACTACTCTTATTTTGCATATTTGTGTCTCAACATAACAATTTAAATCTGAACGAAGCGATAGATTTATGCAAGCCAGAGTTTCGAGAGAGTCTGTATATCTAATACATTTAGGTAATTAGTAAATGAAAAATAATTAACACTAGTTGTTGGGTGTTATGCAAAACAAATAATAAACCAGTTCAATTTACAGCAGGGCATCAAGGAAAAAATCCAAATTAGAATACAGATTCAGCTTAAATTATAGAAGATTGTGATCAGAGAAGCATGATTCTGGGCAAATCACTCATTAAGACTCAGTTCCATAACTGTAAGAGAGGATGGTGGGTGTGAGACTAGATGTATCCTTATTAGTGAGGACTCTGAGTTGCAAGCAAAATAATAAATCAGACTTTCATTGCTTGAGTAACAAGAGAGAGTTAATTACTTCTTGAACAGAAACATTCAAGAGTTCAGCTACTTACAAACCCATCTGGCTCCAGAATTTTGAATAATTTCATGCAGAATCTGCTCCATCGCTCTGTCTTTGTTTCTAGACCCTCCAAATATTATCCTATTGTGTTCCCAATTCTAGTAAAAATTCTGCTTCCAATTGGTCCCCAAAAAGACATGAAATTGTTTACCATTGAATATCCTTTGAGTCATGAGCTTATATCTGCACCAGTTTCAGTAGCCAGGGAGGCCAAATATTCTAATGACCTTTATTCTTTAAATCCCTGGAGATGGATAGGGCAATGATTTGCTCACATATTGACTGGGAGTAATGAGCAGATGAATTACAGAGAAAAAGTGGCATTCTTCCTGTATGCAAGGCAATGTCCTAAAGGATTAAACAGCTACAGTCCACTGCTTTCTTGAATAAACCTTCCAGGTTTTACATCTGACACTTACATTCTCTTTATTCTGAAGCCCCTGCCTCCCTTCCCAGAAGTTGCAGACTAAGGAAAACAGAGAATGGGGATGACACTACCAGAATGACTTTTACGTAACACTGGCCTTCCTTGGATCACCATGGACATATGGATAATGCTGCATATTTAGTCTGTCAGGTATCTTCCAAGGAATAAAACAGGAAGCATTACATGAACTGTCCAAGTCCTTATGTAATTACTCCCATTTTTTAGTGAAGTACGAAGAATTTCAGAATCTCAACCCATAAACTTAACACCAGTTCCATTCCACAACACAGGTTAACAAAATATATTTCTTCTATGCATGCTAAACAATACATAATACACCTAAAAAAGTAGAGAGGCATATAGGAGAGCAATGGCTGGGAAGATATATTAGGCTTCAATCTACTAGATTTATAATAAACAGGTGGTCTACTCCCATTATTTGAAGACTGGCATTCTTGAGGGTGCAATTTTTATTATTTCTGTTAGTTCTTATTTTACCCAAGTGGGTTTTAATGAAGAGAGGGGAAGGAGGCAATTGTGTCCTTTGAGAGGATGTTTGGCTCTGTCTGGAGATATTTTTGGCTGTCATAACTAGAGGAGAAACTGCTACTGGCATCTAGTGGGCAGAAGCCATGGATGCTGCTAAACATTCTGCAGTGCACAGGATAGCCCCACTCAACAAAGAACTATCCCACCCCAAATGTCAAAAGTGCCAAAATTGAAAGATCATGCTTATCTTTTTCTTTTAACTTTTGAGATACTTGTCTCATCATTCCAATCTATTTTTTCTTTTACTCAGCAATAATGACCAATCCCATCAATGGGAAATGTTCCACGGTACTGTTCATTTCTCGAAAGAGAATGTGTGAGCCCTTAACAAAATGACAGAGTCTTTTTTATTTTAAAACCCTAGCAAGTGGAAAGAAATATTCCCAATTTCTGAAATATAAGGGAAGTTTTGATGCCCAGAAGTTAACATGGAATTAAAGGGATACTATATTAATTGGAAAAATCCATCAGCTCTTGGATAATTTATAATGGATCATTTTCTGTCTACATGGGATGGAAATTACTTATGGGGTGGTGCTTACACAGAGGGTTTGGATGGGGCAATTAAATGCTTTTTTATTGTTAATTCCCAAAATTTCTGATCTCGCAGTATTTCAGACAGATTATGGTCAGCATATACAGGTTATTCCTCTGAGAGTAAATTTTTAAGAGCTGCAAAATCTGCCACTTCAGATTAACTCTACCATTGACTTTCCCCTTTTGAAGAAAGATAAGGAAAACTTATTCATTAAAAAAGAAAAAATGCTTTTATAATTTACCTTTCAATACCTAAACATGAAAAGGGATAATTCCAAGAAAATTTTAACTAACTTCATAGGTCCCAGTGTCCACATGACTCACCAGATAGTTTTGGTAGTGGTTCTCCAAACCTTTGCATCAGCATTCCTTCCACCTAGCTCCTCAAGCAAAACCTTTGTGTTCACTGAGAACATTTTTGAAATAAGTAAAGTCGCATTAAAAAACCTAAAATGTTGATTTTTTGCATATTTTTTAAGTAATGGGACTAGGGATTAAGGAAATACTTTTACCACTATTGTGTAGCTATGAAGAGCTGAATAGACTTCTGATGGTTGAAAGAGTATATTAACTCAACTTATTTCCAGGAGCCTATCTAGCTGGGAAATGTCTAAGAATTCTCTCTGTTTCCCTTCAGTAGTTTTTGTTCTTTTGCAAATACTTTAAATGCATTATTTTTCCTAGGTACTTTATGGGTAATTAATGTTTAATTCTGAACATAAATTTAATATCCAGCTATACTGTACAGTGAATAAAATATTACCTTTAGAAGGCAGTGAGTACAAAATTTAAGTTGATAATGTGTCACTTACAAAAGTGTTTCTCCAGATACAAAAAAATAATTACAGCACAAGTTTGTTTTAACCAACTTCACTTAACCGGAATGCCTACAAAGCCAAGGTTTATCCTCCTCAGGAATTTTAGCAATGAGGGAAAAGCATGCCTCCCTGTAAGACATCTATTTGATTTTTCAAAACTTGATGTGATTACTTCAAAATATGTTTATTTCAGGTATTTTAGAAGCAACCAATTATCCAAAATAGAGGAGGAAAGGCATATGTACCTTTTTGCAAATCAAACCGAAAAAGTTTAAAGGATTAAAACAAATTACAAACAAACTGGTTATTTTATTAGCGTATTATTATAGTACTGGAGGCCAGAAGCTTCTCAGTACAGAGGTTGGAAGTCTCAGTAATCTCAGTATCAAATGCAAAGCAAAATGAACACCATATCTGACTCCAAGTAACAGTCTGAGCAAATCCTATGGCATTGGGATCATAAGGAACTATCTTACCCTCTATAGGCTGAGGTGTCCAGTGTAGCCCTTGCTCACATGGAACTTCGACAGTATTGCAGTTATACTGCTGAGAATCTTGATGTGTTTGGCTTAAGAATACTATCCGCTAGGCTAAATATTAAAATGATGATGCAGACTACAAAAATGCAATCAAATTGGGCTGAGCAAGTTCTGGCTCTTGTTGGCTATTTCTGCAAAATAATAGTCCTGCATGGGTGAGTCTATCTATAATGAGATAGACCCTCCAATTGCTCTTGCTTAACATAAATCATATTCTTTATCTTTGAGTATGAAAGTATAATAAGTAGTCAATCCAACTATAATTTTTGAAAATGCAAATATCATGGAATATAAACAGTTAGCTATAATAAGATTATAAATTCTCAAGAACAAAAATGAAAACTCAGAAAATTTGAAAATCTTCATAGAGTAATTGAATTGATGGAATTTAGTTTTCTCTTTTCCAGCTCTTCATTAAATATTTGTTTAATAACATTTCTTAATAGATAAATTGATATGGTGTTTATTTGTATATATTATTTTTGAAAAGTCATTGAAAGAACTTAGAATAAAGAATGCTAAAATGTCAATGCACTCTTTATTTATCAAGGAATGGCGGACCAATCAAGATAATGGAATTTAGTTGTTGTGCATTGATTAAAACAGTATCAATTTGAAAAGAGGTTAATCAAGAATTAGCTGCATTTCACTTCGAAAGATTTTGGTAAAATGTACTTATTGCAGGTATCACCAATATTGAAAAAATATATCATTTATGGTAGAGGCCATTGGCTTTACTATCAAAGATGTTAGCTTCCTTTACATAATGTAAAGGTGCCCCTGTCTGTCTAGAGAGTATATTTCTCAGTCACCTTTGTTTTCTGTTGTGACCATGTGACTTTTCCTTGCCATGGTCTATGAGGAAAATGATGTGTCTCATTTCTTGGTCAATAGGTTTAAAAAATATGGGGGATTGGTCACAGTGGTGGGACAAACTATAGGGAAAGGACGCAAACCTTCTGAAAGGTGGGAAGGTTCTGCAGAGCCCCAGGGGAGAATAGCTGAAGGCAACTGTACTATCACCCTGAGGCAGAAGGCAAGGAGTACGTACAAGGGAATGTGGAGGAATTTATCTTACACAGGCTTATTTACTTATGTTGACCAGGAACTCACCTTTGATCATCCCCACGTGTGACATTCCCTGAAAGGGGAAAAAATAAATGTTAATTACCTACAGGTTGTGTTGGCTCCAGGTTTTTGGCATGGTGCTTGCACAGAATAAAATCAAGCAGCTCAAGCTTCTCAGGGCTGCTCTCTGGCCACTACAGATAGGCAGTAACCTAGCTGCTCTTACACTACATACCTGTGTCTGAGTACTCATTTCACCTGTCAGCCAGGATCTGTGAGACAGACCTGGTCAAAAAAAAAAAAAAAAAAAAAGGAAAAGATGTGCCTCCTCCACTCATCTCCTTCCTTTTCTGGTTGCATATTGCCATTCAGGGAGATCTTGAAAGCAACACGAGCCAGTGAGTGTGCTGTGATGTATGGATAGCAGCCTTCCTGCTGCTACCACCATGTCAATTAGACTTTATGTGAGTAGGAAGTAAAACTCAGATGTTTTAATCTACTGTAACCTAATATTTTTCTGTTATAACACATGGTGTAACCTCAAATGAAAGTATACTATCTGACTTTCTAATACTATCCAACATTTTCTTCCCTCCCAGATCCTTAATCCATGATGGACATGCATTAAAATACTGCCAATGCCAGCATAGAATAAAAGCAGATTCTCTCAGTAAACTTCATAGTGGACATCTTCCTCAGAATAGAGAAATAATTATTTTACTGATTTAAATATTATCTGGGGAAAAAGGCATACATTTTTGGATAATTTCCCTAGATTATTGGGTAAAAACTCAGGCAACTTCTAAGCAGAACCAACTTAGATAAGAATCAACAGCAGAGTGGAATCTAAATCATTTGTTAAAGAGTAAGTGAGGGCCTGGCATGGTGGCTCACACCTGTGATCCCAGCACTTTGGGAAGCTGAGGCAGGCAGATTACATGAGGTGAGGAGTTCAAGACCAGCCTCACCAACATGGTGAAACCCCATCTCTACTAAAAATACAAAAATTAGTTGGGGGTTTTGGTGGGTACCTGTAATCCCAGCTACTCAGGAGGCTCACACAGGAGAATCGCTTGAACCTGGGAGGCAGAGATTGCAGTGATCCTAGATCATGCCATTGCACTCCAGCCTGGGTGACAGAGCAAGACTCCGTCTGGAAAAAACAACAACAACAACAACAACAACAACAACAAAAAAAAAGAGTGACTGAGCACATAGAAAGGGTAGGACCATGCTATAGATGCCTTCTTTAGATGTTGAATGGTCTTGCTTTCATGTTAGTTTATTAAATACACTTTTATTATAATCTTTAAAGCCATAATATTACCTTATTTATTTTAAAAAAGCATTTCCAGAAAGTCCCTATTTGAGATCAGGGCTCAATGGGAGACACTACCGTCACTGCATCCTCACCTCCCTGACTCTGTAGCTTTGCTTTTGCAGATGTGATAGGATGAAGCCCAAAATTTTGTTTATTCACAGTGCTTAATTGTAAAAAATTAAATCTCATATTAGATGACCTTCTTATAAATAATCAGAGATAGACAATATAAGGTATTCTGTATCAAAATGCTTACTCCTTCAAAAGGGCATGCACAGAATAGATATCACCAAATTTCCTGATGTGTTATAATTTCATATTGTAAAGAGCATAAGAGAAATGTTATTCATTGGAATACATCTGATAATCCAATAAAAGGAGAAGAAACAGGAGAAATAAAGTGAAAGTTAAGAAAATGTAACTTTTAATTAGGAAGCCATTAACCCCACTCGCTGATTAAAAAACTAAGTAGACAAATAGAATAAAAGTGCTGGTCTAGGCCCATTCCCTAGAGAATGAAGCAATTACCAGTGGATTAATTTGATTTCTAAGGAAAACATAAAATACACATTCCAGTTATATTTAATTGATTTGGGGTAAAAACAAACACTATCCTATCAACAAAATCATAAAATTGTTTCACTGTTCAACAAGGAGCAACTCAGCATTATTGATTTTGTCACTGCATTCCTCATCCTTCCACTGCATGCATTTGACCTACTCTAAGCACACAACAATTACTGTGGCATTTGAAATGGAGGTCTCAGCAGGGTAATCCTTCTCTTCTCCTACTGTGAAAAAAGGAATAACTGTGGAAAAGAATAAAAAATAAAGCTGACGGTATCAGGCAGCCACCATTCTGTCTGTTCAAGTTTGGCATCATATCGCTTTGATTCATAGCATAGGAGGTCACTCTTTTTTTTTTTAAAAAAAGAAAATACTCTGAGCTTCTGTATCTTATTACTGGGAAAAAGGGTGAAAGACAAAAATAAGAAATGGTAATTTAGTTTTCAGAGTATTGACATGAAGACGTAATCCTAAACATATTCATATTGCCAAATTGATGACATCTGCAGAACAACAAAAAAGAACAATTTTGCAATGGCGTCTGAGGACAATGATGATGAGCGAATATACAAAGGAGGAAGCAAAAAATAGAGACATCCACAGACTGACACCTGCAGCATTAATAGTGAGTTATACTCCTCTCACCCTGGAACTCACTGCATAGAGCTGCCCACATATGAAGTAGCTTAATAAAAAACACCTGCAATTCAAGTGTTTACCCCCGTAATTTTTATTTGAGGTGCAAATTTGAAAAGACAGCTTGATTTGTTATGCTTGTCATGTATTAACATGATGCCATTGTTCCTTATTAACAGTCACATAGACCTTAAGTTGTATTTGAGCTTCAGTTTCCATGGAAATGACTATGTATCTCTTTCAATACTCCTCTCCCCTGGACTCCACAAAGTGAATTTTATAACTTACATTAGTGCTTCTCAAACCATCTGTGGTCCAGGATTTTTTAAAATCTTATTTCCAGGCTATCACACCTTCTGCATGTCACCGTTACCCAGCTGATACCACATATGACCCATCATGCAAACTGGTCTGTATACTCTGTTTAATGACTCAAATCAATTCATTATAATGTGTTTGGATGTTGCAGCAGTGTCACATGACTCTGAAAGTTTCTAAAAACTAGTCTTTATTTTTGTGTCTACCTTATTATGGTTCAGAAACAAAGAGTTTCCTTACTAGCTCCAGTCTACAAATTATATTTGGATTAGCACTGTATTGCATGACTTATATGTTAACCCAGATCACACACAATAAATAGAAAACTAATGTAAAAACATTAAAACCACACATATTCATAATATTCAAAATTTGCTGAAAACTTATCTGGCATTTTGAAAATGGTAAGATACTAGACAAAAGTTATATTTATATAACAGTTAAGGTCTGGAAACTTACAGAGAATTCAGAACAAATAAGTGATGGTTGCTTAAAATATTCTTCACAAGATCAAATACTGGATTTTTTTTTATTCTTACAAATATTTTTTACCGTTGTCCTGGGAAGTCTTTAAGTTGCTCAGAGAGAAGTTGATCCAGAATGACATTTTGTCTAGGGTTAATATTTTTCACTACTGAGACAAAACCTTTCGGAATAATCTGCCAATATTCCCTGACTTTTGACATTCTTCACTCTTGGTCGTGGAAAAAGGAACTATTTTCAGCCTGTTCTCACTTTGAGGATTATTCCCTCCAACCTTTTCAAATAGTTCTTTTCCTGGCTTGGGGTAGTTTTCTCATGTGCATGTGCAATCAGTACCAAGTTGGAGACTAGGGTGGGACCTTCTGTCCATATCCAGAGCTCTCACTCTCTCTCATCTCTAGTACTTTATCTTGCAAGTTCTAGACACTGTGGCCCCTGAAGAATACCATCTCTGTGTCCTCACCTCATAGAGACTGCTAGACACTGCCTGGATTCCTGTTCCCCACACTGCATCCTGTAAACTGTAGCCAGGCAGTAAGTTAGGGCAATCGTGGAGCTCAACTCTTTCATTTTTCATCACTTTGGGGTCACTGACCTTCATTGCATGATATCCAAAGTATCAAAATTGTTTAATGTATCTTTTTAATTTTTCAGTGGTTTTAGGCAGGATATATCTTTTCTCTATTATTCTATCTTGGTCAGAAAAAGACCCATCTTTGTTTATTTCTCCTGGAGCATATTTTATATTCTATCTAAAATATTATAAATTTTATCTAACTTTTCATTTTTACACCCATCAAGTTGTTAATATTTAGTAAGAATTTTTGTTAAGCTTATTCCATAACTATAGATTCATTGCCTTTTTTCTCAATGATACTAAATATGAATAATGTTTTATGAATATTCCATATATATTTGAGGAAAATATATGTTATTATATACAGTGATAGATGGATCTATGATAACCATGTGAGAAATTGCTTTGTTAATCAATCTGGCCTTTGACAATAATATTCCAAATTTTATAACCAATCCTGTTTAAAAACATATGTAGCTTAACAAAGAAATTTTTAAGCTGGATAGTTAGTAAAACTAGATCTTTCTTGAGATATCCATTGCCTAATACCTATAGCATAATATAAAATACTGAACAGTGCACACACATATACATACTTGGTGTATTTTGTAGCTATGCAAATATTTAAAAATTCTTTAAGGATTTTTTCCATATATGATTATGGAGAATATACTATTAGTTCAATTGATTCTTTAAGTTTTAAATCCTAAATTTTCTGAGGGGAGCTATTTTATCTCTATCCACACCAATCTGACTTCTGCCTCCACACTCCTCCACCACTGAAACACTGTTGGAACCTCACTTCTGCCAACACTATTGAAACTACTCTTGCTATAATAAAATCACAAATAAATGTCATATTGTCCAACTTAATGCATTTTGTTTCCTTGTCTCATTTAATCTTTCAGTAACATTTGATATATTTGATTACTAATTCCTTCATGGAATACCCCCTTGTTTTTCTTCGATGACATTTCTTATGTTTACCACAAAAGAAGAAAGCTTCTTTACTTCTTCTTCTTCTTCCCCTTCCTCCTCCTCCTCTTCCTCTTCTTCTCCTCCTCCTCCTTCTCTTCTTCTTTTTAAATTCATAGACTTTATTTTTTTTGAGCAGTTTCAGATTTCCAGAAAAAAATTGGATAGCAAAGAAAGTTTCCTATACCTACTCTCCTGCACACAATATTTCCTGTTACTAACATCTTGCATTGGTATGGAACATTTGCTACAATCGATGAACCAATATTGACATACTATTATTAACTAAAGTCCATAGCTTACATTAGGGCTCACTTTGTCATATAGGTTTATGTACAAAGTTTTGACAAATGTATAATGTCATTTATTTACTATTATGGTATTATAAAGAATAATTTCATTGTGCTGAAAATCTCCTGTGATCCACCTATTCATCTCTCCCTGCGTTTCTCTGAACCCATGACAATTAATGATCTTTTTACTTTCTCTAGACTGTTGCCATTTTCAAAATGTCATATAGTTGGGATCATAGAGTATGTAGACTTTTCAGACTAATCTCCATCTAAGTAAATTCACTGTATTCCAAAGTGCTCTGTGGAGAAACTTGGAAGTCATAATTATCTCTCTCTCACCACCTACAGAAAATGCCTTACCAGTCTTACCTAGGACATCTCCACAATATTTGTTAAATCTCTTTACTTATGCCACTCTTTGGCATACTCCAAATGACTGGAACATCTCATTTGTACTAACAAGACATTGTTCCAATAGTCTTAAAAGTCTCCCTAACATACTTCATTAAACTCTCTCCCTAATACACTCCCTACCAAATATCCAGGACAATTTTTTAAAAGTGAAAAATAAATCTCACCATTTTCTTCTCAAAATACTTACATCCCCCATCCTGCACTTAAAATAAAATGTGAAACCCACAACATGATCTACAAGCTTCTGCATAACATAGCTTCTTTCATCCACTCATGTCTCACCCCTCACCAACTTTTACTTCTTCTTCAGCAATCTAATTTTGCTATTCTTCTTTCTCCTTTTTTTTTTTGGTTTTGTTTTGTTTTGTTTTTTGAAGGTCAATCTTTTTCCTGACATGGGCCTTTCCCTAGGCAGATTGTTCTATCTATATTTCACCCTATTCCAATAAAGATCATTTCCTCAGAGAAAAGTAAAATTAGCTCCCCAAATTAAATTAGGTTATTCTGGTATCTTCTCTAATGGTACCATGTACTATTACTTCATAGCACTTAGCACATTTTTCACATTTCTTAATTGATTATTGAAATATATCCATCTGATACAGATTTAAATAATTCCAAAGAAAATGTTTTCTTCTGAAGATTCTTCCCAGCTTTGTGACCCTAATACCATTTCCTTTCTTCAGAGACTACCTTTTTCCACCTCTTCCTTGATGTCGTTCCAGAGACACTCTACATATATGTGAGCATGTGTATGTGTTTGGATTAACATCGGTCTTTTCATCAATACTTGAAGTTCCATAAAGTCACAGTCAAGTTTGCTTTGCTCAACTTTAAATTCTTTATGTGCCTAGTATAATATAAACTAAGCCCTCCATAAATAGCCATGTGTGTTCATGAAACCTTTCCGAATAAATGTCTAAGCAGAGAAAAGAAGAACAAGAATTACAGTAGTTCTCCCCTTATCCATGGGGTATATGTTCCAAGATCCCCAGTGAATTCATGAAACTGAGGATAGGGATGAACTCTATGTACACTATGTAGGTTGATCTGACAGCTGTGACAGCTGCTAAGTGACTAATTGGGGAATAGCATACACAGCATGGACACACTAGATAAAAGGATGATTCAGGCTCCGGTAAGATGGATCAGGATGGCACAAGATTTCATCTCATCGTGCTACTCAGAAAGGTGCATGCTTTAAAATTTATGAATTTTTTATTTCTGAAATTTTTCATTGAATATTTTCAGACCATGGTTAACCATAATTGACCACAGACAACTGAAACCTTTGAAAGCAAAACTCCAGATATGGGGGCACTACTGTAATGAAATGAGGGTAGGGTGGAAGTTGTACATTTAGGACAAGGAAACATTAGGGACTCCATAAAAACTGCAAGTGAGTGAGTGTTTGGAGAATGGCAAACACCTATTGGTCTACAGTTAAGGGTGCTGAGAGGAGTGTTAAGAGAGAGGATGAGAGGCAAGCTGAAGCGAGATCTTGAATGACTTAGGATCAAATGGAAGTGAAATTATGCTACAATCGAGTTTAAATGGTCCCAATTAATCAGTTATCTATTCATTATGATGCCTGTTGTATGGCATGTTAGGTGTAATAAAATTCCAAATGGAAATGGGAGATAAAGAAAACTAGGTCAGTGAGAATTCCTCACGATTTAAAAAATGATAATAAAAGAAAATTGTACCTTCCTGAGAAGCAGCATGCTAACATTTACAGATCCAATATTCCCAGTGATGGTGTAAAGCAGAGATGACACCATACAATTACCTATGAACCATGCCAGTATAGTTGATGTAAAGAAACAAGATATAATTAATTTGCTTATCCATGGAAATTAACTGAAAGTAAGTGGTGAAAATTATACAGAGAACCAATTCAAAATTCATTTTTATGTGAGAACTCAAAGATGTAGAAAAACGCTGAAAAGATTAATTTCCTTTCCTTTCTACTTGTTCTGGTTGACATATTGAGGATCAAAGGCCAAACAAGCAATGTCAGCCATCCAGTGGCGGGGGTGGATTTAGCAGTGTTATCAGATTATGATCTCTGTGCAATGCTTTTCTCATTCATTTACTAAATTTTAGCAAGGCAACATTTTTCATCATTCTTGAGATCTAGCCACTTTTTTGTACCCACCATCAATTCTCCAGCTGAGACTACTTTTATGCCATAATTGGGACAAATGGAGTCCCTAACTGCTTTCCCTCTCTCATTTCCAGTGACCTTTCTAAAGCGAAAATCCGATCCTCTCACTCTCTGCCTTAAAACCCTTCATGGCTCCTTCTATCGGCCTTGGGATATGGTTCTAATTATCTGGCTGACTTTAGAATCCTTTTTGAGGTCTGGCCTCTACTTATTTCTCTAGCTTCGTCTCTTGTTTCTCCCTCGTTTCCTGTTTCTGCTCCAGCCAGCCTGCTGAACACCCAGTAGGTCTGCTCACATAATGTTTCCTCTGCTAGACACCACGTGTTCCCCATTTCTGCTGCTTGAGGATTCAGCTTAGACAGGCCTTCCGTGAGTCTCAGTGTCTAGCCTGGCATTCCTCCTATGTGCGCTTCCAAGAGGCTCATCAATATCTATTCATCTGTCTCTTCTGACTTTTGACTATTCCATTGAGAGCTCCCAAAGATAGCTATTCTCCCTTATATATCTTTTGAGTTAGAGGATTTCACCTAATTCCTGACGGCCAGTTTCTTAATTAAACAATAACATAGTAATTCTAGCAGCTACTATAAATTGAGTACTTATGTCAGTACTTTGCCAAATATTTTATATTCTTTTCCTAATTTAATCTTCAAAGTAACTTTATAAAGTACATATGATCTCTTTTTTTTTTTTTAGAAGACAAAACTTGAGTTCAGATAAATTTTAACTTTTCCAGCACCAGATGACTAATATTGGTTAAAACTGGACCCAACTTATATCTGTTGGACTCAGAATTCCATTCTTTTAGATGCTGCTATACCTCCTTTCAACATAGCTATATAGATAAAATAAAAAGGTGTGCAGGCCAGGCACGGTGGCTCACTCCCGCAATCCTAGCATTTTGGGAGCCTGAAGCAGGCTGATTGCTTGAGCCCAGGAGTCTGAGACTACCCTGGGCAACATGGAGACACCCTGTCTCTCCAAAAAACGCAAAAATTAGGCAGGCTTGGGGGTGTGTGCCTGTAGTTCCAGCTGCTTGTGGGGCTGAGGCAGGAGGATTGTTTGAGCCTGGGAGGTCGAGGCTGCCGTGAGCTGTGACAGTGCCACTGCACTCCCCTTAGCCCTACTGATACAACCAAGAGTCAAGCAAAGTTGAAGACCTGAGAAAATATGACCTGTCAGCCTAAATGTGCAATTTTGACTAAGTGTGAGGTACCAAAATCATCCCATAAAAAGTCCTATAAGGTACTTACATTATCATCTCTTTCTTGGCACTGTTCAAACAATGTGTGAGTCAACCAATTAGCAATTTTCTGAAATTTTGTTTTTTTATGTTGAAGCACTTTAACACATAGTTCTGCAAATTTTTAAAAAATACAAAAGGAAAATGTTCTCTGTGCTCTGTTTTGCTATCCCTTTTATGTTGAGAAATTAGCACCAAAATTAGTGAATTAATAATGCAGGTCCTTGACAATTGATTTGCCAAAATATGCTACACATCAGTAAACAAATACATGCATGAAGACAATTTTATTTCAGAAGATGATTACATTTATCTCTATCTCGGAATTCATGTAAATTGTACCTATTTAATACATGTATTTTTCATGTAGACTCATTATTTTCTATTACTCTCTACTTTGATGTTGATTATCATTGTGGTTTTGTGCTATTTTAATAATTTTCTATGTTAATCGTTAGGCCCTCTAACCATGTATTTCATAATATTAACTTGAGGCTTAGAGGTCATTTCTATTCTATGAATCTAGGCCGATTTATTTTTTAAATCTACCAATTAAAAGGAAAGCCTCTATCATTCTGAAAATATCAACTTAGGGAAGAGAATATGTAAAGTAAACGTTTGGGGGAAAACTGCATCCTAAAAAACTTTTCAAAGTTTAGAGAAAACTTTCCCTAATGACAGAAGGATTTTTGAGTCCTAAAACAATGGGATTTTAAGAGGTAGAAAATAGCTTGCCAAAGTCTATTAATTATGAATTAATAGTAAATAATAACAAATAATTATTAATCACACTAAACCTTCTCTTCAAGAAACTAAAAAAAATCGAAATTGTTTTAAATTTCAGGTTAGGTTTCATAGTTCTTCTGATTCTTCTGTTGTCCCTCTCTTCTCTTTCATAGCCCCAGAACTTCCATTTGATTTTTCTTCATAAGACTCATTATAAGAGATATAGAAGAAGGAAGACAACCTTCAAATCAATTTCAGGACGGATATTTTGTTTTTGGTTTTGTTTTGTTTTGGTTTGTGGTTTTAAGGAGTAGAAAGTTTAATAGGCAAGAAAGAAGAAAGAAAGAAGAAAATGGCTTCCCTATACAGAGAGAGGAGAGCTCTGAATGGAGAAAACCCTGTGTGTAGTGGAAAAGCAGTTGGCTACATTGGGAGGCTGGAGCAAGTGGTGTCTGATTTGCAAAGGACCCAGGGGATTGGTTTGACCAGGTGTGTCATTCACATAGCCAGTGAAAAACATGGCCCTCCCACCCTGGTCTTTTAATATGCAAATACAGGTCGCCATGATGTCCTGAATACACGGAGTCATCTGGAGGTGGCCATCATACCTGGCACATGTGTTGACAAGGAGAAGAGGGCAGGAATCACCATGTTGGATGGACCCAGTTTCTAATCACTGGCATTTGCATATAAAAGCTTGCTGGCCTGGCTTTTCAAGCTGCTTTCCTGTTAGAAAAGAAAAGTTTCAGGGGTTGATTTTTATTAAAGGAAAATTCTGCCAAGAACCTTCACTCTTTCTGGCTGCCTAAAAATTATTTCTGAATAATTCCTGTATTAGTCCCCCCTCAAGAGAAGTAAACCTAACTACTGTTACGGGGTGTTAGACAAGGATTCTTTCTGGCTGCTTCTGCTGAAAAAGAGGCATCAGGACAGATATTTTGAATCCTGTGAATGAATTTTTAGTGCTAAAGGCAAATTATTTGGCAAAGGCTTTACTCCAGGAATAATAACAAAAATAATACCAATAATAATATCTATCATTTGGTAAGTTCTTTCTGTAAGCCAGTTACTGTTAAAAGTTTTATGTACATTATTACATTTAGTTCTCTCACCTGCATGTTAAACAAAAGCGTTATAAAAATTATCCCCATTTGCCAAATGAGGAAACTAAGTATTTGTGCAAGCTCACAGAGCCAACAAACGGTGGAGATGGCTTTCAAAACCCTGTTAACAGACTCCAAATCTGCTCTCAACCAAGACCAAAAGGCTAGGATTTCTTACCTGGTGAGAGACAGGACTAGCTGGATTTCCTAGGCCAACTAAGAATCCCTGAGCCTAGCTGGGAAAGTGACCACTTCCACCTTTACACACGAGGTTTGCAACTTAGCTCACACCCGACCAATCAGATAGTAAAGAGAGCTCACTAAAATGCTAATTAGGCAAAAACAGGAGGTAAAGAAATAGCCAATCATCTATTGCCTGAGAGCACAGTGGGAGGGACAAGGATCGGGATATAAACCTAGGCATTGGAGCCAGCAATAGCTACCCTCTTTGGGTCCCCTCCCTTTGTATGGAAGCTCTGTTTTCACTCTATTGCACTCTATTAAATCTTGCTACTGTACTCTTCTGGTCCGTGTTTGTTATAGCTCAAGCTGAGTTTTTGCTCCCTTCCACCGCTGCTGTTTGCTGCTGTTTGCTGCTGTCGCAGACCCGCCGCTGACTTCCATCCCTCTGGATCCAGCAGGGTATCTGCTGTGCTCCTGATACAGCCAGGTGCCCATTGCCACTCCCGATCGGGCTAAAGGCTTGCCATTGTTCCTGAATGGCTAAGTGCCTGGGTTCATCCTAATTGAACTGAACACTAGTCACTGGGTTCCACGGTTCTGTTCCGTGACCCATGGCTTCTAATAGAGCTGTAACACTCACCGCATGGCCGAAGATTCCATTCCTTGGAATCCGTGAGGCCAAGAACCCCCAGGTCAGAGAAAAAGAGGCTTGCCACCATCTTGGAAGCAGCCTGTCGCCATCTTGGAAGAACCCGCCACCATCTGGAGAGCTCTGGTATCAAGAACCCCTGGTAACACTGGTATGCTAAGAATTGTTGTGCTAACATTATCTTTTATTTTTCAAATATTTTAGATGGCTCTATACATTTTAAAAATGCAGCCTCAAGAATCCTAATGAAGCCTACATTTAAAAGTTTTTAATGCAAGTGCATTAAAAATTGTTTAAATTATCTGCTCATTGATTTGAAGTCCTCTTCTACTACTCTTCTACTAGGGGAATAATGTCTCATGTTTTTACCATGCTCTAACTAGGGCCTTACTAGGGCAAGACAAACGAAGCTCCTTGGGCACAAAATTCAAGGAGATACTCACTCTTAGTGTAGGGCAAAGACAGTGTCCTCACCGAAGAATGAGAGCCTCCTTAAATTTTGGTCCCCAGGCACCTCACTTCTTACTTTGTTCCTAATAATTTCTTTTATTTCTTTTTTTTTTTTTTCTTTTTGAGACAGATACTGGCTCTGTTGCCCAGGGTGGAGTGCAGTGGCATGATTTTGGCCCACTGCAACCTCCACCTCCTGGGTTCAAGCAATTCTCCTGCCTCAGCTCCCCGAGTAGCTGGGATTACAGGTGCCCACCACCATGCCCAGCTAATATTTATATTTTTAGTGGAGACAGAATTTCAATATGTTGGTCAGGCTGGTGTTAAACTCCTGACATCAAGTGATCTACCCCATCGGCCTCCCAAAATCAGGGGAATACAGGTGTGAGCCACCGTGCCCAGGCTGTTCCTAATAATTTTGATGAAAAATCTGAATTTGACTCCCTTGGCTTAAAGGCACCAAAGGAACTTTGTGACCACTGACCAATGGAAAATAGTTTGTTTACTAAGACTTGCTCTTTTTTGTTTCCCTTCAGAATTATTTGCATATGCAGAAAAATCTCTGAGTCTTCATCAAAACATTTCATTTTCTAGAATGTTTTCATATAAAGAAAAATCATGATTATCTTGGTATTGAGTGACTGGTAGATCATATACATATTAATTAGACAAATGGGGTATTAACTGTCCTAGGACTTGCTGTATTTCACATACAATGCTAAGTAATGAAACATATTCACTAAATTTCCTTCATAAAATAAAATTCTGTGACACTAATAAACTTGGGATGAGTTTGGAGGGCATAGTGTTTGATAACATTTTTAAGTATACAAAGCATCTTCAGAGGAATGATCCTCTAGAGATATCTTTAAGATAAAAAGGTTATTGTTGCAGTTTTGCAAATTAGATTAAATGAGACCATGGGGCTTACACAGTGCAACTGTGTAGCTAAATCAGATTCTAACTGAGGTTTTCTTTCTTCAAGTCCTTTTAGTTGGTCTTAAAATCATTAATTAAGTAATTTAAACATTTTCTCTTCTCAGAATTTCAAACTAAGTAAATGTGCCTACCTGGAAAATTCTGCTTCTTCAAAACTTTTTGTATTCTATAGGTTTCCTGGATTTTAATCAATACAATAAAATGATTTGGATAGGTGGATATCTGTCCCTGGAAATTGTGCCAGCATCACTAGCCTGGCCAGATCATTCACAAAGTACAAAGCATGTCTTTGTATTGTTATGCAAATCTCCCATATGCTCATCATCTGTTAGGGTTAGGGTTTTGAACCAGTTGGGAAAGAGATACTAGAGTCAGAGCCAAATACCTGCTTTGATACAAGTGATACTGGTTGGGAAAACATGATTTGAAACTGTGGCCAAAGTATAATTCCTATTGATCAGTGCACCCAATTTCTATTAATTTAATGCACCCTGCTTTTCACGCTTCCTTATATCTCTGCCCTTTGGTAGTACCCTCCCGCACTTACTCTGGACTTGGACATGTAACTTGCTTTGGCAAATGGGACAGAATCAAACTTCCTGCAAACAAAGGCTTGAAAATAATGTTTCTACAATTCTGTTTATTTATTTATTTTTTATTTTTGCAATCCTTGCCATCACTGTGAGGAAATGCTGTTACTAGCTTGCTGGAACAATGTGAGAAACACAAGGAGAATGAGTGACCTCTGCCAAAGAATCCTAGACTTGTCAGCCCCATCTAGCCCTCTAATTGACCTCAGATATATAAAGGAGCCCAGCTGAGATCAGCCAGAGCTTGCCCAGATCAACAGAAGGAGCCAGCTAGTAGGCAGTTGCTATTTTAAGTAACAGAAATAAAAAGAATGCTTAACATTGGGGGTAGTTTGTTATGCAGCAATAGCTAACGGATACACTATTCTTTTTTCTGAATTAAGCACACCCCTCAATCACAGTCAGAGAAGCTAGAAAAATCCATAGTCAAGTTCTTCTTTTCCATCCTGTTCCTGAAAGGTCAAAGAGTATCCAGAAAAGTTTATCACATGGAAGGAAGAAAGAAGAAATAATAGAGTATTTTATAGCCCATTGTTGGCAATTCTAAAGAGATAGTCGTAGGTAAGTCAGGGCTCATGTAAGTATCAGCCATTACTGCCTTAACCCCACTTAGTAGAGGAATGTAACTTAATGGATGCCACACTCTGAACTAAATTCTGAGGCAGCAAATTTGTCTTACTTTGGGAAATGTCAAAGAGGGTGGAGAGAAATGAATGGCAGATACGGAAGGTGGATGTACCATTTTTACTAGAGTTGATTTTCCTGGGACACAAACACAGAAGAGCAAATGAAATTTCTATTTCATGAACTATCATCAGTTTGGAAGACAGCAAGCATATGCCATCTCTCCATTTGACCTTAACCAAAATATCAATTTATTGAGCACTTTCAATAAATTGTGCAAAGCACAATTATACGCAAAGCACTGTGCTAGAAGTCCAACAGATAGTCTGGCATTTGCTCATTGTATCACATACAAATTAGGCTTTACAATGACACAAAATGGAAAATTAAAATCCTTATTTACACATGAGAAGAAAATAAGTCTCAACAGATTTTTAATAACTGATCCACGGCCACTGAGGTAGTATATGCAAGAACCAGATCTGCAACATGTACTCTGTATGGTAGGGTCCAACCTTCTGTCTTATATTGTACTACATAAGTACAATTTATAGGCCCATGTACTGAAAGATATTGTAATGTGATGTGTGTATCTGTGTGTGTGTGCACGTGCACATGTGTGTATATTTCTGTGCTAGGTGCTGTAAGAACACATCCTTGTTGGTTTGAAAGAGGGTTTTTTTTGGCAGGGGAAAGCAAGAAATAGGCTGAGAGCTCTAAGATCAAGCTAGAAACTATTAGCACATACATACATGTACTTCCCATTGCCTATCTCAAGTCCCCATTGTGTGACGACCACAAAATTACCTGATACTTATTACCCTTTTATTACATAGTTTCTAGCCTGCTCATTAATTCACTACCCAAAGGCCTTCACCCTAAGGTAACTCCCTCTTTCTTCAAGTTATTTTCTCATCAAAATGTCCACTGCTTTCTTTCTTACAATTGTCTGAATAAATAACCTGCCAGTTTATAAACCAAACGTACACATTTTCTCTTGCCTTTCCTTTTTCTTCAAAACAAAGCATTCAGACTACTGATGAAGAGAGTTTGCCAAAAGGCCAGTGACCTGCATTTTTTGAGCAGAATAGCAATCACAATTTGCCAAAGGCACAAAAAAGTTAGTGTTTTATGTTTTATATCATGACAGAGGTGCTGCTTCCTATGCCTTATTTTAAGTTGTTCTGTCTAAACTGCTGGACGTGCCACACAAAGTCAGTGAAGCAATGAAAATAAAGGTAAGAAAATGAGTAATTTTTAAATAGATGTTATTAGGGCCACATAGAACCCTGGAACAGACTAAATAATTCTGAGTAGGAATGCAGCCCTAGACAGTCATGCAGATTGGGCAAAACCCTGTCAATGCATTTTTCTTAGTTTAATATCCTTCAAAGATCTAAAAGGCTTCAACATTGCATCCTTGGTATTTCTTGACAATATCATCAGCTGGTAATGAAAGAAAAACAATTAGAAGGAAAATATAAGCTTAAAGGTCTTATCTGGCATCTTCATATATTAAGAGTTAAAAGTATTTTAATAATTCCACATGTTACATTGTTATATTTGTACTTAATACATGAATTGGTGTCACATGACACTCAAGTTTTTATCAAATCCTCCAATTTAAATTAATTTCCTTTAATTTAAATCTCATTTTTAAAGCTTATACAGTAGAATTCAGAAAACTAGTGCCATTCATTCAAATTACTTTCTATTTAGGATTAGGAGCAGATTCTGCCCCTGATTCCAAATCTTCTTCTACAATCAATGTAAATATAAATAGCATATCTGAGACAAAACAAAGAGAAATTCTTTCCATATAAGATTTGTCTTGTGTTTCAATGACAACATATCATTCCATAATATCCTTTCATTTATGCATTTATGTAGATATTTTAAAGTAATTTAAATAATATTTTGCATACTGGAACTGAGATTACAAAGAATTCAGAGAGCAGCCCAGCACTGTGGGCTCAGTTGTACATATATGAAACAACTGAATCAATATAATTTTTTAATTATATAAACAAAATAAATGTTACCAAGACATATATATTAGACATAGTTGTTAACTCATGGATTTCTTTGTCTGTTCCGTATCAGACAGAGGCATGAATCTGTACCCCACTCACTTTATTGGACACTGTAAAAATGTCAGTATCGAATATATGCTTTACCAGCTTAAAGCCAAGTTATTTGAAAAACAATTTGTTAAGGAAAAGGAAGCCAATTATTGATTATCCAAGGTAATGTGAAATAGGGAGAATATGAATTATCTGATTAACCTACTCCCTAATGGATTTGGTAAGTGTCTTCACTTTCAAGAAGAGGTTTGATAAATTTATTTTAAACACAGCCATTTAAAATTATATATATGTATATGTAATTAAATTTAATTCTAATTATATATGTATATGTAATTAAATTTAATTTTAATTATTATACATGTGTATATATAATTTAAAACATTTTAATTATATATACATGTGTATATATAATTTAAAACAACATTTTAATTGTTATCTATAACATTTAACTTCTATTATCAGGACAAATTCAACTTCCCTTATAAGAGACCAGGCAGACATTCTAATATCTCCACATTTACTCAAGAAAATACAGTTAGGAAAAGCATATTTGGCAAATTGTTTTTCTTATAAACATTTGTAAAATGTTTATCTGAAAAAAAACATAAAACCTATTGACCAATTTATACTATGCCAAGATGAATAACATGGAAATCCTTACTTTCAAAGTCGAATTGAGTTAGTGTGATATAAATTTTATAGCAAAATAAATTTATCTTTAATAAATACTATATTTTCTAGTTTGAATTCCTGTGAGCCAATTTGAAAATCCACATATTGACAATATTATATGACTTTTAGCAACTCACATGAAATATAACGAAATGTTTAAGAAAGGAAGAATATACTATCATGTGCTGCATAATGTTTTGGTCAAAGGCAGACCACATATACAATGGTCTTATAAGATTATAATGGACCTGACAAGTTCCTCTCACCTAGTGACATCATAGCTGTTATAATGTTATAGTGGAAGGCATTACTCCTGTGTTGGTGGTGATGCTGGTATAAACAAATGTACTGCACTGCCAGTCATATAAAAGTCTAGCACATACAATTAGGTACAGTACATAATGCTCGATAATGACAATAAATGACTGTTACTTGCTTATGTATTTGCTATGCCATGATTTTTATCATTATTTTAGAGTATACTCTGCTTATAGAAAAGAAAGTAAGCTGTAAATACAGCCTCAGGCAGGTCCTTGAGAAAGTTTTCCAGAAGAAGGCATTGTTATCCTAGGAGATGACAGCTCTATGCATGTTATTGCCCCTGAAGACCTTCCAGTGTGACAAGATGTAGGGGTGGAAGATGGTGATATTGGGGATTCTGACTCTGTGTTGGCCTAGGTTATTGTGTATGTTTGTGTCTTAGTTTTTATCAAACAAAGTTTTAAAAGCCAAAAAATAAAAAAATAAAAATTAGGAATAGAAAAAACTTATAGATTGAGGATATAATAAAGAAAAGATGTTTGTACAGCTGTATAGTGTGTTTGCGACTTAAGCTAAACATTATTACAAAGGAGTCAAAAATTTAAAAACGTTTAACAGTTTATAAAATAAAAAAGATACAACAAACTAAGGTTAATTTATTATTGAAGAATAAAAGTTTTAAATAAATTTAATGTCATGTACAGTATTTATAAAGTCTACAGTAGTGCACAGTAACGTCCTAGGCCTTCACATTCACTCACCACTCACTCACTACCTTGAGTTTCTAGTCCTGCTAGCTCCATTCATGGTAAGTGACTTAGACAGCTGTGACGTCTTTTATCTTTTATGCCAGCAGGTCCTCAGCTTTTTTGGCACCAGGAACTGCTTTAGTGGAAGACAGTTTTTCCACAGGCCAGAGTGGAGGGATGGTTTTGGGATGACTCAAGCAGATAATATTTATTGTGCACTTTATTTCTATTATTATTATATTGTAATATATAATGAAGTTATTATATAACTCATCATATTGTAGAGTCAGTGGGAGCCCTGAACTTGTTTTCTTGCAACTAGACTGTCCCATCTGGGGGTGATGAGAGACAGTGACAGATCATCAGGCTTTAGATTCTCTTAAGGAGTATGCAAACTAGATCCTTTGAAAGCACAGTTCACAATAGGATTCACGCTCCTATGAGAATCAGGTGCCACCACTGATCTGACAGGATGCAGAGCTCAGGCAGTAATGCAGGTGGTGAGTAGTGGCTGTAAATACAGATGAAGCTTCACTTGCTCACCCACGGCTCACCTCCTAGTGTGAAGCCTGGTTCCGAACAGGCCACAGACTGGTATCAGTCCATGACCCAGAGTTTGGAGAACCCTATTTTATGCCATATTTTTACAGTATGTTTCCTATGTTTAGATCTGGTTAGAAATACAATTACTTATTTGTTACAAGTACCTACAGTATTCAATCCAGTAATATGCTTCTTACAAGCAACAGGCTGTCTCATAGAGCCTATGTGTGTAGTAGGCTATACTATCTAGGTTTGTGTAAGCACACTCTACAAAGTTCACACAATAAACTCACATAATGTCTCCTTTCTCAGATGTATCCCACCATTAAGCAACACATGCCAGTATAGTGTAAGCTTTAAATTGACTTTACATTTTAATTCTCAGAAGTACTTCAATCAAACTGTATCTATAAAAGCAAATTGAAGTGGAGACTTGGGTGAGCAGTTAACCAGATAATTCTTTTACCAGGGAGGAACTTTATTCTTTATTTCTTAACAAAATAATACATTTTGGGGGCTTTTCATGTCAGCTAATTTGATGTGCTAATCTTTGCTCAGTTTTCATTTCTCCCTAACTCTGCTGAACCCTTTTCATAGAAATGTGTAAAATGTCTAGCTATAGGAAACAAATTAGCTATTCATATGCATTTTTCTTGGGGGTGTGCGTGTGTTATTTGTAATTTCAGTCCATGTATGCAAAAAATGCAACAAAAATGGGTCAAATTTTCACATCGAGTGTTTTTCTTGAATTTTATTCATATTCTTGCTAAGAAAAAATCATGATGTTTCAACAAAGCCTCATGTTTTTCTAATCGCATTTGTGACCAGTAAGAATCCAAATTTCTTTGTGTTACTTTCATTAAATTAGTAAGCATTTTATTTATTTTCAAAATAAAAGTGCTCAAGGGATTTCGGTTGCACTGAAAAAATGCAAAAGTGTTAAATGCTTAGCAGCTCCAGAATAACTAATGAATGAATTTAGGATACTTGCAAATTTTGATTTATAATTAGCTCATGTTTTTTAAAACATCACCTTAATGTGATCTTAGAAGGAACTCCATGGGGAATATTTCACAAATGTACACAACAAACAGGGCCATTCCTTACTCAAAAATCAGAACTGATAACAGTCATCTGAGATGACATGAGCTATTTCAATATTGTCTTTTCTTGAAGTGAGAGTGTGAGACCATGTTGTTGATTTTCTCCTCCATTGATCATAGTCAGATATGTGGGTTGGTTCATTTCATATAATGCTTTTAAGTGCTCAGATCATGTCATTGGCTTTCATGTAGAATGCAAATAAACAATGAACCTGGATCTTTTATACTAAAAGTGGGAGGAGACTTATTTACTATGTGAACCTCATCCATGTGTACATTCATTCATCTGTCCATCCCTCTTCAATAACTGCTGAGTTTCTACTCAGTGCCCGGTAATATGTAGGCTATGGGCATGAAATGGTTGATAAGACAGACAGGGCTTCTGTCTTCTGTTCTGAAGGACAGTATAGTGTTGTGGGTTGAACTTTGTTAAACAAATGACACCAAACCAGTTACCACAGACAAACTTCCTATGTTTCTGTATGCAGCCAAATCCCCGACTTGTGCTTAAGCTTCCATTTGCTTTTGCTTAGTTAAGGACATCACCCTAGCAACTCTCTCCATCTGAGGATGTCACTGAAGCAATTATTTATTTATTTTGAGACACAGTCTTCCTCTGTCACGTAGGCTGGAATGCATTGGCGCAATCTTGGCTCACTGCAACCTCTGCCTCCCAGGTTCAAGTCATTCCCCTGCCTCAGCCTCCCGAGTAACTGGGATTACAGGAGAGTGCCACCATGCTCAGTTAATTTTTGTATGTTTAGTGGAGACAGGGTTTCACCGTGTTAGCCAGGCTGTTCTCAAACTCCTGACCTCAAGTGATCTGCCTACCTTGGCCTCTCAAAGTATGGTGATTGCAGGTGTGAGCCACCAGGCCCGGCCAGCAATTCTTATCTTTTCTCTTACATCATTTTTTGTTTTCCTCCTTTGAGGATCATTCTCATCAGCAAACAGCTGACTGTTACTTCATCGATCACATTTTTTCCCCATGATCCTACTTTCCCATTAGCTGCTGCTCCATTTCTCGGCTAGCTGGTACAGCAGAAATCCTGTAACAGTTGTCTAAACCCACTCTTTCTAATTCCTTTCTATTCATCATGCATTCATCCCATCACAACTTTTCCTAGCAATGATCTTAATGACCTCCATGAGTCTAACTGTGATAGTCAATGTTCGGTTTTCTCACTGGACATATAGACTATCAATTTCTTCTTCAAACACTTTCTTGATTGGGCTTTAGGACATTAAAGCTTGGTTTTTCTCTTACCTCCCTGGTCACTCATTCCCAGTGCAGTCTCGCATTCCTCTTTATGTCTCATACATCTTAATATTGGAGGACGTCAGGCTTATGCCTTGGATATCTTTTCTTTTCTTTCTATATTCACTCTTTTATGTTTCTCGTGACTTAGTTTGTAACAGTATGCAAATGACTCCAAAATCTATATCTGTATCTTCATCTCCCAACAACTCCAGGTATATAAATTTATCTCCATTCTTGAATCTCTTCTTACAATGTAAAATAAACATATCCAAAACTGAGCTTCTAATATTCCCCCTCAAAACCTGATTCACCTACCACCTTCCCTATCATAACTTAAGGTGACAGTCCTTCCAATTGCCCAGGCTTAAGACATTGCAGTCATTTTCAACTGTGTTTTTCTTATTCCAACTTCTAATTTATTTGGAAATCATGCTCTCTTCGAAACAGATGAGAAATCCAACTATCTTTTCTCATTTATTTTTCTAAATCCCTTGTCTGAACCTTAAAACTTGTCTCCCTATTCCTACTCTGGCACCCTCCCCTCAGTTTATTCTTGTCCAAAACCTTGTAACCATTCACCGCTTTATCCAGGATAAAGTCAGAGTCCTTACAATAACCCAGAGGGCCTTGTGTGATCTGTCTGTTTCTTATCTTTCTGATAATATCTCCTATTATCCTACAACTACGCATTCTTTCCAGACATACTGCCTTTAACATTTCTAGAACATATTAGATACACTCTTGCCTTAACACCTTTGCACTGAATATTCCTTATGTCTGGAACATCCTTTTCAAAAGAGATACAAGTTTCCTCAAAACCTGTATCTCTTTCTAAAACCTATCAGTTTGTAAAATTACTGCCTTAATCTGTATATGCTGCTATAACAAATGCCATAGACTACGGGGTTTAAAAAATTTATTTCTCACGTTTTCACGGACTGGAAGATCTAAAATCAAGGTATGAACAGATTCAGCATCTCGTGGGGGCCCACATTCTGGTTCATAATTGGTACTTTCTTTTTGTATGCGTACATAGTAGAAAGAGCTGATGAGCTTCCTTGTGTCTATTTTATAAGGACACTAATTCCATTCATGCAGGCTCCATTTTCAAAATCAAATCATTTCCCAGAGGCCTACATGATAATACCATCACTTTGATCATTAGGTTTCAATATACGAATTTTAGGACACAAACATTCAGGCCATAGCAATTACTGACTGTCTCTACCTATGAAAATGTAAGTGACATAATCAGATTTGCATTTTTAAACAATCCCTTTGACTACCGTTCCTGATCTACAATCAGGGGATATGATAATTCTATAATTTTGGGGGTGGAGATAGACATCCCAATTCTTCCAAAATATTTTTTTCTTATACAACTCTTGCTTTTAATTTTTTTTGTGCACATTATTTGGATTCACTAAAACTTTTGACATAGTTAAGATAACCTCATTTTGTTTTTTGCTATGAGTATTCTACAAACATATGAATGTATTTTTTCACCCCACCTATGCCTATCTATTCTCTATTACCAAAATTAGGATACCATGAGTCCTTACAACTTAGCATTAAATAGAATAAAGTTACAGCACTCAATAGGAATTACATGGGCTGGGGAATGGGAGTGGAAACATGGGAATGGAATGATGAAAAGATAAGCTGAAGAAGAGTAAAGGCAAATTTTGTCACACTGGCACCAGCTAACAGGTAGGAATTTTAAAGTCTTTGGCTTGTAAGCTTGGAATAAATACTTCTTAAATTTGTGACCTCTGAAAATCTATAGGCCATTTCTGAATCTTAATTTCTGGGAATGAAATAGGGATAATATCACCAACTTCACAGAGTTGTTGTCTTCCTAGGATAAAATGAGATTACAATGTACAAAGCATCTAGTTATTGCTGGCATTTGATAGGCACTAATAAGAGGGAGTTCTTGTTATTATTGTCTTTATTAGCAATTTTCTGGGGAGCAAGTCGAGCTAGTAATGTTGTGATTCAGTACTCTTCAATCATTTCTCTATTAGTCATTGTTATTACATAACAAGCAACTACAAATCTCCTTGGCATATAACTGTCTGCATTTATTTCTTGCTCACACAAATGCAGTTTTGGATGAGATGTTTCTGCTGCAGACTGGAGGCTGGAATGGCTGGAATTCACAAAGCAATCAGCTATAAAGGCTAAGCTCCAGACATCTCTTGTCTCTTCTCCAGGTTGGTGAGCCACCTGGGCATAACTTTCTCATGGCAATGAAGGAAATAAAGAATGCATGCCCAAATATACAAGCATATTTCAAACATCTATTTGCAGAGTGATGACTAACATCCCATTGGCTAAAGCAAGCCATACAGCCATATGAAAAACATGGGACAGGAAAGTATGCTCTGCCTTTTGTAGGGACTGGAAAGTTAGATGGCCAAGTACATCAGTGAGGGGGAAGGAGAGAAAGTGGAAGCAATAATTAAATTTTCCACAGTATCCTAGACTCAAAAGACAAAAGATTGCTATAAAAGGTCAAATGCTGCTCCCTTACATCCACACATGAGAAGCAAAATGGAACTCGATATATGATGCTAAGATCAAATGAACAATATACTTTAATATTCCTTTTAAAAATACTTTCAACTTTTATTTTAGATTCAGAGAGTACATGTGCAGGTTTAGTAGACGAGTATATTGCATGATACTGAGGTGTGGGATGTGAATAATCCCGTCACCCAGGTAGTGAGCATAGTATCCAATAGTTTTTTAGGATGAAAACCCTCCAAAAACTAATTAGTATTTCTAGTTTTAATCCTAAAAAAACTACCTATTGCTCCCCTCCATACCTCCCCATTCTATTCATCCCTAGTGGCTATTCTCATCTTTAAGTCCATGAGTACCCAATGTTTAGCTCCCACTTATAAGTGAGAGTATGGTATTTGGTTTTATGTTCCTGTGTTAATTTACTTAGGATAATGGCCTCCAGCTGCATCAATGTTGCTGCAAAAGACAAGATTTTGTTCTTTTTCATGGCTGTGTAGTATTCCAATGTATATATATACCACATTTACTTATTCCAATCCACCATTGATGGGCACCTAAGTTGATTCTATATCTTTGCTACTATGGATAATGCAATGATGAACAAGCAAGTGCATGTGTCTTTTTGTTAGAATGATATGTTTTCTTTCAGGTATATACCCAGTAATGGGATTGCTGGGTCAAATGGTAGTTTTATTTTACTTTTTTTTTTTAAATTTTACTTTAAGTTCCGGGATACAAGTGTGGAATGTGTAGGTTTGTTACATAGGTATATGTGTGGCATGGTGGTTTGCTGCACCTATCAACCTGTCATCTATGTTTTAAGCTCTACATGCATTAATCATTTGTAGTAATGCTATTCCTCCTCTCACCCCTCACCCCTCACCCTCTGGCTGGCCCCTGGTGTATGTCATTCCCCTCCCTGTGTTTATGTGTTCTCATTGTTCAGCTCCCACTTATGAGTGAGAACATGCAGTGTTTGGTTTTCTGTTCCTGTGTTAGTTTGCTGAGGATGATGCCTTCCAACTTTATCCATGTCCCTGCAAAGGACATAATCTCATTTGTTTTTATGTATGCAAAGTATTCCATGGTGTATATGTACCACATTTTCTTTATCCAGTCTATCATCGATGGGCATTTGGGTTGGTTCCATGTCTTAGCTACTGTAAATAGTACTGCAATAAATACATGTGTGCGTGTGTCTTTATAGTAGAATGATTTATTCACCTTTGGGTATATACCCAGTAATGGGATTGCTGAGTCAAATTGTATTTCTGGTTCTAGATCCTTGAGGTACTGTTACACTGTCTTGCACAATGACCAAACTAATTTACATTCCCACCAACAGCAGAAGAATGTTCCTATTCCCTCACAGCATCACCAGCATCTATTGTTTCTTGACTTTTTAATAATCACCATTCTGACTGGCATGAAATGGTATCTCATTGTGGTTTTGGTTTGCATTTCTCTAATGATCAGTGATTTTGAGCTTTTTTTCATGTTTGTTGGCTACATAAATGTCTTCTTTTGAGAAATGTCTGTACACATCATTTTCCCACTTTTTGATGGCACTGTTTGTTTTTTTCTTGTAAATTTAAGTTCCTTGTAAATTCTGAATATTAGACCTTTGTCAGATGGGTAGATTACAAAAATTTTCTCCCATTCTGTAGGTTGCCTGTTCAGTCTGATGACAGTTTTTTTTTTTTTTTTTTCTGTGCAGAAACTCTTTGGTTTAATGACATCCCATTTGTCAATTTGGGCTTTTGCTGCAATTGCTTTTGGCGTTTTTGTCATGAAGTCTTTGCCCATGCCTATGTCCTGAATAGTATTGCCTAGGTTTTCCTCTAGGGTTTTTATGGTTTTGGGTTTTACATTTAAGTCTTTAATCTATCTTGAGTTAACTTTTGTATAAGGTGTAAGGAATACGCCCAATTTCAGTTTTCTGCATATGGCTAACCAATTTCCCCAGCACCATTTATTAAATAGGGAGTCCTTTTCCTATTGCATGTTTTGTCCATTTTGTCAAACATCAGATGGTCGTAGATGTGTGGTGTTATTTCTGAGGTCTCTGTTCTGTTCCATTCATCTATATGCCTGTTTAGGTACCAGTACCATGCTGTTTTGGTTATTATGGCCTTGTAGTATAGTTTGAAGGCAGGTAGCATGATGACTCCAGCTTTGTTCTTTTTGCTTGGGATTGTCTTGGCCACATGGACTCTTTTCTGGTTCCACATGAAATTTAAAGTAGGTTTTTCTAATTCTGTGAAGAATGTCAATGGTAGTTTGGTGGGAATAGCATTGAATCTATAAATTACTTTGAGCAGTATGGCCCCTGTCATGATATTTATTCTTCCTATCCATGATAATAAGCAACTTCAGCAAAGTCTCAGGATATAAAATCAATGTGCACAAATCACAAGCATTCCTATATACCAACAACAGACAAGTAGAGAGCCAAATCATGAATGAACTCCCATTCACAATTGCTAAAAGGGAATAAAATACCTAGGAATACATTAACAAGGGAAATGAAGGACCTCTTCAAGGAAAATGACAAACCACTGCTCAAGGAAATAAGAGGGGATAGAAACAAATATTTTAAGTTCTTTGATAAATCTCCAAACTGCTTTCCACAGTGGCTGAACTAATTTATATCCCTACCAACAGTGTATAAGTGTTCTTTTTTCTCTATAGTCTCGCCAGCATCTGTTGTTTTTTTCACTTTTTAATGATAACCATTCTGACTAGTGTGAGAGGGTATCTCATTGTGGTTTTCATTTGCATTTCTCTGATGATTAGTGCTAACAAGCATTTTTCATATGTTTGTTGGCCACTTGTAGGTTTTCCTTTGTGAAGTGTCTGTTCATGTCTTTTGCCTATTTTTTAATGGAGTTATTTGTTTTTTGCTTCTTAAGTTCCTTATAGATTCTAGATATTACATCTTTATCGGAGGCATAGTTTATGGACATTTTCTCCCATTCTGTAGATTGTCTGTTTACTCTGTTGATCTTCTCTTTTGCTGTGCAGAAGCTCTTTAATTAGGTCCCACTTGTCAATTTTGGTTTTTGTTGCAATTGCTCTTGAGAACTTATTCAGAAATTATTTTTCAAGGCCGATGCTCAGGGTGCTGTTTCCTAGGTTTTCTTCCAGAATTTTTATAGTTTGAGGTCTTACACTTAAATCGTTAATCTATCTTGAGTTAGTTTTTGTGTGTGCTGAAAAGTATAAGCATCCAGGTTCATTCTTCTGTATATGACTAGCCAGCTATTCCATTTGCATTTATTGAATAGGGATTCCTTTCCCCATTGCTTATTTGTGTTAACTTGTCAAAGATCAGATGGCTATAGGTGTGCCACTTTATTTCTAGGTTCTCTATTCTATTCCATTAGTCTATGTGCCTATGTTGTGCCATGCTGTTTGATTACTGTAGCCTTATAGTTTGTTTGAAGTCAGGCAATGTGATGCCTCTGACTTCATTCTTTTTGCTTAGGATTGCTTTGGCTATTTTTGAGCTCCTTTTTGGTAAAATATCAATTTTAAAATAGTTTTTTCTAACTCTGTGAAAAATTATGTTGGTAGATTGATAAGAATAGCATTGAATATGTAGATTTCTTTGGGCACTATGGCCATTTTTATACCAGTTCTTTCAATACACGAGTATGGAATGTTATTACATTTGTTTATGTAATCTGCGATTTCTTTCAGCAATGTTTCATAAGCATCCTTGTAGAGAACTTTAATCTCCTTGGTTAAATGTGTTCCTTGGAGGCTGGGCACGATGGCTCACACCTGTAATCCCAGCACTATGAGATACTGAGACAGGCAGATCACCTGAGGTCAGGAGTTTGAGACCAGCATGGTCAACATGGTGAAACCCTGTCTCTACTAAAAATATAAACATTAGCGGAGTGTGGTGGTAGGTGCCTGTAATCCCACTACTCAGGAGGCTGAGGCAGGAGAATCGCTGGAACCCAGGAGGCAGAGGTTGGAGTGAGCCGAGATTGTGCCACTGCACTCCAGCCTGGGTGAGAGAGCAAGACTCTATCTCAAAAAAAAAAAAAAAAAGAAAAAGAAAAAAGTGTTCCTTGGTATTGTTTTGTTTTGTTTTGTTTTGTAAATGGCATTGTGTTCGCGATTTCATGATTTTGCTCTCAACATGAACATTATTGGTGTATACAAATGCTACTGTTTTTTGTATATTGATTTTGTATTCTCAAACTTTACTGAAGTTGTTTATCATTTCCAGGAGGCTTTTGGCAGAATCTTTAGGGTTTTCTAGCTATAGAATTATATCATCTGTGAATAGAGATATTTTGACATTTTCTTTTCCTATTTTGTTGCCTTTTCTTTCTTTCTCTTGCCTGATTGCTCTGGCTAGAACTTCATCTTAATATTCATAATTAGAAGTCCTTAAACAGTTTACCATATAAAAGTAAGATTGAATGTGGGAAGAAAAGTAGCTCAAGGGAATATTTCTATTGCTAGAAGTATTTCTTTGGAATGCAAAATAAAACATAAAGAAGTAGGGTATGTTATTTTATTACTTATTGAGTTATTCACCTAACAAATATTTACTGAACATATTTATATGTGCCAGGAAGCAGGTTGCATTAGTAGCTAATGATTTGTTAGCAGGAGTTTGAAATTACAAATGAAAAATGGAGAAGTAGGCAAATTTTAAAATAAATAAAAAATAAAAACTAAATGATGACACAAGAAATGTACTGGAAGGGGAGGCAATTACTTCTGCTGAGATGTGTACATACATGTTAGAGAAATCAGTGTTTAAAAATCTATAAATGTTGGCCATATGTGGTTGCTCATGCCTGTAATCCCAGCACTTTGGGAGGCTGAGGCGGGCGGATCTCGAGGTCAGGAGATCAAGACCATCCTGGCTAACATGGTGAAACCCCATCTCTACTAAAAAATACAAAACATTAGCCGGGCATAGTGGCGGGCGCCTGTAGTCCCAGCTACTCCGGAGGCTGAGACAGGAGAATGGCGTGAACCTGGGAGGCGGAGCTTGCAGTGAGCCGAGATCGCACCACTGCACTCCAGCCTGGGCAACACAGCGAGACTCCGTCTCAAAAAATATATATACAAATGTTTATAGAAAATGAATAAGACACGAAAGAGACTCTGAAATTTATTTAATGTCCAAATCTGATATTGCAACATAATTTCTTGATATATATTTCCAAGTAATCAATTAGATTAGGACTTTAGCCTTTGTAAATAAAAACAGAATCTGACCTATGAGAAATGAGCTCCTTTTAATGTAAACTGGAAAGGCAAAAGAATCAGAACAGGACTCAAATAGTAACCAATGATAAAAGATTTGCATAAGTCATCTGATTCAGTACAGCTATTATCTCAAAGTCATTATTTCCTGCCTGCCAGTAATAATTTTATTTGGTTGGATAATCACACACAAGTCCATGTTTTATACGAACATTTTTCATTTTTGCCTAATGAGGAACTGTAGAAGAAATTCATTTTTGTCCAATGAAAAGTGCTTAGAAAAATATAATTTTGTTTTTATAAGGTCAATCTTAGTAAAAAGAAACAGAATACTGTATATTTGATTTAGTGCTATTTCACCATTAGAAATTAACCAAGACATGATAGATTAGGATCTATGCTAAGAATGATTTCCCATTTTCTTCAAACTTGTTAGATTTTTTTTAAATTCTGATGTATAGTCTCATGTATGGTGAATTTTTAGCTAGGAGATAAAACACTGAAGCTGTGAACACATTTTTCTTTTCTTTTTTAGTTCTCTCCAATTTTTTTTGTCTTAAAAATAAATAAAAATTCTTGAGTTTAATTTAAGCATGTGTGATGGTAGCTAATAATGCTTTCTATAAAGAGAAGAACGGTTCTTAACTTGCAAAGTGCAATAGCATGGTTAAATTATATGAATCTCTTGGGGAAAATAAATCTGAAAATAATTGCACTGGAGACTTAAATATAATTCTGAAATTCCTGAGTATGTTCTTCAAATTTAAACACTTCAATATTTGATGTATAAAATTTATTCATTTCTTTTTTTTTTTTTTTTGTGAGGCGGAGTCTTGCTCTGACACCTAGGTTGGGGTGCAGTGGCACGATTTTGGCTCACTGCAACCTCTGCCTCCCAGGTTCAAGCAATTCTCCTGCCTCAGCCTCCCAAGTAGCTGGGATAACAGATGCCTGCCACCACGCCTGGCTAATTTTTGTATTTTTAGTAGAGACAGAGTTTCACCATGTTAGCCAGAATGGTCTCCATCTCCTGACCTCATGATCCACTTGCTGTGTCCTCTAAACAGATTTTTATCAATCAAATCTTATTTTCCCAGTGACCTATACAATCATTTTAGAGTTTTCTTTGGCTTAGTTTGAATTCATCTGTCATTAGCAGTGGTTCTCAACATTTTGATTGAAAATATTTCTCCCCTGTCATTCTGCTATTCAATGGTGATGTTTAGTTGTTAAGCTATTCATGATAAAATGTAAACTTACTGAAATTATGAACTCCTTTGGAACAAAACTCTTCAAACATATAAATGTTTCCTTGACAATTCAGAATGACTCTGAATTCCCTGTTAGCCTAATTATTTGGAATGGATCATTACCTTCTATGGTTACTAATCTCCATGTGGTCACATTTATTAATATATTTTATTTCTATTTAAAGTGCTTTTTTTGTTTACTGGTCCTATTCTCTGCTTTAGTACCTTGTAACAGTCCTGCTTCTTAGTTGCAATCAACAGAAGCTGGCTCACCCTAAAATAATGATAACAGAAACTTATTAAAAAGACATTGGCTAGCTCACAGAAATATTAGGAGGGCTAGACAACTATGCATACAATAAACAGCTGGAAAAATCACCCTAGATTTTATACCAGATCATATTTGCTGAGAAAAGTGCTGTTACTACAAAAATAGCAGGTGGGAGGGTCAGGAAGAGAAGAAGGAGAAAGGACAGGAGGTGGAGGAGGAAGAGTGGCACGTATTAGGTGGAGGAGGAAGAACGACGGGTAGGAGGTGGAGGAGAAAGGTGGGGAGGAGAGATATTTTCTTGTTTTCTTTTTGGCTTTCCACATCTCATGTCAAAACTCTCTGCAATCTAGCTGCAAGCCAGGCTGAGAAAGCAGGTATGCAGCATTCTCAACTCTTATTGCCGTAACTGAAACTTAATTGTCACAAAACTTCATAAATTGGATAATTTTTCATAGACAAAAAAGGATGTGCGGAGACCAAAATGAATACCACCTGCACACTACAGCTCTTTAGTGCTATTTCATAAGTTGTGGAATGCTCACATTATATGAGTTTATAACATAATGATAAAACAGTAGAAACAACAAAAATGTAGAACAGAAAGGGAAATGCAGCCTGTTATACCCCAACTTGTAGATTTATAATGCCCATGAGCATCAAAAAAGTACCCTAAAGTTTCCATAGCAAAGAAATTTTGAAATAAAATTAAACCCAAAATGTTCTAAATGTACTTGACTTTGAATTCTTATTTCTTTTCTTTCCTTTTTCTTTTTTTCTTTTTTTTTGAGACGGAGTCTTGCTCCATTGCTCAGGCTGGAGTACAGTGGCACAATCTTGGCTCAATGTGGTCTCCAGCTTCCAAGTCCAAGTGATTCTCCTGCCTCAGCCTCCCGAGTAGCTGGGATTACAGGCACACACCACCGCACCCAGCTAATTTTTGTATTTTTAGTAGAGATGGGGTTTCACCATGTTGGTCAGGATGGTCTTGATCTCCTGACCTCGTGATCCACCAGCCTCAGCCTCCCAAAGTATGGAGTTTTTTTTTTTTAAGACTGCTTTTATAGTAGACACTGCTAGATGTATATCCAACAACTAGTTCTACCCCCAACATTCCTTTTTTAACCTTGATTTGCAAAAGATGGTAACCTTAATTTGTGGAAGGTTTGTGGTATCCACCACCTTCCACATGTCCTTGTTCCCTTGAGGACAACTATCCCCAGATTCGAGCATACGTCCTACCTAAGATGATCATGGTGGTCCTTGGCCACTGATTTGTTTTGCTTGGGCATGTGATACATTGCCATCCAATGAGATGTGAATGAAAGCTTGCTGGGAGTTTCTGGGAAGGTTTTTTCAATAACAGATAATTACAAGTAAGAATTGGACTCTATTCCTATGAGCTTTGTCATATTTAGATGTGATGTCTTTAATTATTGTAGCCATCTTACAACCCCAACATGGGGCCAGCCTGAGGACCAAATCTATGTAAAAAAGAATGCATCCCCATGAACAGCAAAGAAGTAGTGTCAACATCTGCATTGTTTCTCATTATGTAAAAGAGTATATTTGGTTTTCCCCAAGCTTTTCAGAAACATCCTAAATGAAATATATTGCATATCACGTAGAACATGTTATTCAGGATTTCCTTCAGAAATGATGAATATAAAATCGTCTGAAGTTCTAAGCCTTGGTTTTGGATACCACCTTCCCAGTAATTTTTTCCCTATGTATTACCAAACAAAATATTCTCCTTCTTGCATCATACTTGATAGCCTATATTTATTTGAATGTATAGTTGTAGCTGACTAATCAGGCAAATGAAATCATTTTTGAAATCTCCTATGTTTAAGTCTCCCTTCTTGGCACAAATGTACACAAAACATCACATATGGCACCCTTTACTCAAGCCCTCTGGCACCAGACTCAGCATGACAGAGACAATATTGTTTAAATCTTGAATCAATATCTTATCATGCTGTTTGAGCATTCCCTGGTAGAGATGAGAGGAAAGCTTCTTTGCATGAAGGCAAAGAACTGTACACATTAGCTGGCACTTTACTTGCACATTGTAAATGCTATCTCAACATGTACTACCTTTACTTTGTTCTAGTATTGAATGGCAAACTCTTCATTGTCTGGAAGCACAATAAATTGCTTGAAAACTAATTGTGGTTTGCAAAAAAAAAAAAAAAAAAGCGCTGCATTTGTAAAAACACTACTTAAAGGATGAAGAATTAAAGGAATTGATTGTTTGCAACAACATAGTAATCGGCAGATATGGAGTCTATAGTGACATAAGAACATTCCCCCCGGCTCTCTGTTCCCAAACACAGCCTGCCACACTGTCCTTCTCGTCCTTCTCTCTACCTGCAGCTTCTCCTGGGAGTGGCATAACCCTCAGCTTAGTAAGGGTGTGACAGATTTCTGCATAGCTGAACACTAGTTAGGCTGTGAGGGTGGAGAAATTAGCCAAGGAAGCAAGAACAGGGAAAGGGAACAAGAATGCAGCAGGGACTAATGCTCCTGCCCCTCCCTTACTCTCTCTCATTCTCACTCTAGCTCTTTTCTCTCAACTATTTCTGCAACTCAAATTTTCTTCTAACGTTCATGAAGATGAATAACTAGATAGAGGGGAAGGGTGAGGAATTCAGCTACAAAAACAGAAGTTACAAGAGATTTATTTCTGGCAAGCTTTGGCTATTTTCTTTCAGTAGGTTTTTGCTACGTGTTCAGTGTTCACAAAATTCTGAATTCAATTTTTTCTGTTTTTTACTAAGTGCTATAATTTGAATATTTGTCCCCTCCAACACTCATGTTGAAATTTAATCTCCAGTATTGCAGTATTGAGAAGTGGGGGTGAGTGGGTCATGAAAGCGCTCCCTTTTTGGATGGATTAATTTATTTATGAATTCATGAATTGATGAATTAATGGGCTGTCATGGAAGGGGAACTGGTGGCTTTGTTAGAAAAGGAAGAGAGACCTGAGCTAGCACTCTCAGTCCCCTTGCATGCGATGCCCTGTGCTGCCTTGGGACTATGCAGAGATCCCCACCAGCAAGAAGGCTCTGTCTCACATGATGCAGCCTCTCAACCTTGGACTTCTCAGCCTCCATCACTGTAAAAAATAAATTCCTTTTAAAAATAAATTATCCAGTTTCAGGCATTCTCTTATAAGCAACAGAAAATGGACCAAGACACTATTTCTAAATTACAAATACAAATAACCCTAAATCCATTCAGTATCACATTTTTTTCCTTATAGTATATGAGTTTATCTGTACATTTCTTTACTCCTTCGTACTATTCTGACTTCCACTAATTCATATTTCCTTGTTATACCCCCAAAGTTTTCATTGCAGCACTTAATTCTACTTCAGCAGTCAATGTAGAGATATATGATGTTATGTGAGCATATATTTTATATTTTGTTTATGATTCGTCATTCAACAAATTTATATTGAGGTTTCAATCTTTGAGATATTGAAGCGTGAAGACAGTTTGTGAATTTGATATTTTGTTCTTTGTCCTTTCATCTTATTCTTTCTTTCTTCCATAAAATTCACCCATTCATTTTACAAATATTTACATTGTACAAATAAAGCATTAAAGGTGCTTTCTTTCTTTCCAGCTTTGGAAGTTTTTTTGAGCAACTAGAGTGATGACAAAGTACAGATCTGTCCATACTAAGCTGCTGCTCAGAACTCTTGTCACAGTCCTCAGAATTCCAGATACAATGCTTAAGAGTCATTTGAAAAGATAATGGGATAGGATGTTGCCAACCTGAATAGGCACTCAGGATTTAATTTATTTTGGGGACAGATTATTTACTGAATCTTTACTAGATATTCCAGGCTGAGAATGTGCTAGCAATTCTCAACACTCGCCTTCAACTAAAGTCCTCTTCTACCTCTTTCCCAACAACTCCAACAACCACAAAAGATGAGTTGCTCTTTGTGTGGGCTGCTTTATAAGATGGTCCCTAGTGATCCCCAAAGTCAGGTATTCATGCGGATGCTTGGGTGTGGGCTGGCCCCAGTGACTCACTTCTCATAAACAGAATGCAGCAAAAGTGACAGGAGGCTACATCTGAAAGTAAATTACAACTTCTCTTCCTCTGTCATTTGCTCACTTTTATAGAATACAGCTGCCTTGCTGTGCACTACCCCATGAGAAGCCCACATAGTAAGGAACTTAGAGCCAACAGCCTGCAATAAACTGAATCCTGCCAACAGCCGTGTGTGTGAGCCTAGCAGCAGATCCACTTCGGTGGAGGTTAAAGAGGACCCCAGCCACACTTGATATCTTGATTGTGGCCTTGTAAGAGACTTTGAGCCACAGAATCCAGTTAAACTGTGCCTGGACTCGTGATGCAAAGAGATTGTGAGACAGTAAAAATGTTGATTTAAGCCACAAAATTTTGGGGTAATTTGCTATACAGAAACACAGAATGTGTGTGTGTGTGTGTGTATATATAATGTATATGTGTGTGCATATATAGAATGTGTATATATGTATATATACACATATATACACAGAATGTATATACAGGATGTATATATGCATGTGTACACAGGATGTATATATGTGTATATACACACACATATATACCGATAACTAAAGCTAATGATTGAATGTAGACTATAAATAATATAATATATATAAGCTTATTAATACTTTTGTATGAGTATATACTTGTATACAAGTATATATTTGTATATAATTACTTAGCTGACTACATTTTTTAAAAATCTGAAGGCCTCTTTGTTGTTAGATTGAGGGGATGTTGGGGCATCTTTAGAACCATAAGACAGAGTGCCTGACACATACCAGGTGCCTAAAATGTTTAAGGAGATAGTTTCTCAAAACTTTTTTCCCAAAGCTTGAAACCTCACTAAATATGTAAGACACATTCTCAAAGAATTAGCTGTATATACAACTAGCCTTGCTGGAGCATTGTCAGCTTTAAGAAGATAGAATAGTAGATAAGAGTTTGAGATCAAGTCAGACAGATATGAGTCTCAGTTACCCTTTTTTGAATCTGCTTCCACATCTGCTAAATGATAGTATTTTAATAATTACTTCATTGGGTTTGGGGGAGGATGAAGTGAGATGAAGAAGAATAACATTGTGTCTTGCACAAAATAAATACCTAAATGCTAACAATTATTACTGAGATTTTAAAGAAGTTCAATATATATGATCTCAATTATTAAAATAACCATTTGACATTGTTTTATCTGATTTTATTTTATAAACAAAGTCAGAGCAATTAGGTTGCTCATCCATTGGCACAAGGCTAGCCATAGTCATGTTGCCTGAGAATAACTTTAGAGTTGAACTACTTTAGTTAAATGAGATAATGAATAAATAGGGCTTACCTGGCCCCTGGTGTGTACTCAATAAGCATTAACTGGTATCATTGGGGTGTCAAGACAAGAATCTAGACTTTTTGACTCCAAGTATAATGGCCTTTCTATAACATAAGACCCATTTTCATTCATTCTTTAGTTATTCTGATTTTCCAGATGCTAACTCAACTAATGCCAATAACAAAACTAAGACATAAAAATAAAGGCAAGAACCACTGATGCAAACAAAAGCTTTTCTTTGCAGAGATGTCTGCAGACACTTCAGTAAAATGCAATGTGAAAACATCGAAGCTTCAATTCCTTATTAACTGAGAAGGGATAGATATCTTAGCTATGTTAGAAATCGCTTTAGTTTTTTTCTATCTAATTATATTTGTCTGTATTACTAGAAAAATGTTGTATTTATTGGGATAAATAAGTCTTTGGAGACTTTACAAATGAAGAGGACTTAATAAATAAAGACAGACTTGATGGCTCAAAAAAAAAAAAAAACAAAAAAAACCCCAGGGATTCTATTTAGCATATGCATTGGTGGGTGTATTATAGTCTCTGTTACTGGAGAAAATGCTCTATAATAATTTTAAAGCCCTGCATTAATTTTTTTTAATAAAAAATACAGGCTGGGTGCAGTGGCTCACACTTGTAATCCCAGCACTTTGGGAGGCCAAGGTGGGCGGATCACTTGAGGTCAGTAGTTCGAGACTAGCCCGGCCGACATGGTGAAACCCCATCTCTACTAGAAATACAAAAATTAGCTGGGTGTGGTGGCACATTCCTGTAGTCCCAGCTACTCAGGAGGCTGAGGCAGGAGAATTGCTTGAACCCGGGAGGTGGAGGTTGCAGTGAGTCGAGATCACGTCACTGTGCTCCAACCTTTGCAGCAGAGCGAGCCTCCATCTCAAAAATAAAATAAAATGAAATAAAATAAAATAAAAAAATACAGACATACTTGGGAATGAAAACAACTGTTGCACTCCGGCCTTTATAAACATTTTATGGTTGAAAACAGAACATGAATCAATTAATAAATACTGTTTGTACATGTAATGTTATTTGGAAGTCATCATGGCAAAAATTTCATTAAAATGCTATTCAAATCTAAAACTCATTATACTTTTCACTTACTTGTAATAGCCAAATCCCTTACTCCTTTCTCATTTCTTCTACCCCATAGAAAAACTTCCCACATCCCACATCAAAGGCTATATATGTCATCATTAAAATTAAAGGCAGGATGGGGATTTAGCTCTCAAGAACACCAAAGCACCTCTTTATATCATGTATGTGGTATTCTGCATAAATTTTATCTGATATTAATAAAAAGAAAACTACTCAACAATTATTTACTAAAAACTAAAGACAAAATGTCAGGCATTATTCTGAACTTTTTAGAGGTAGTATCTGATTGATTTCTTATAGAAGTTCTGTGAATCAGATATTATTGTTCACAGTGTGCACATGAAGAGATCAAGGCAGATGGAGATTAAGTCACTATCTTAGAAGCACATGACAAACACATGGTGGAGTCAGGATTTGAACCGTAGGCCATCTGAACCTCAGAGTCCATGTTCCTTACCTGTCACAGGAGTGGCAGAAAATGATGGTTACTGGCAAAGTATCAATTTGTGGGAAGAAAATCACATTTAACAAATAAGCATCATTTTCTATTATAATTTTTTTCCCCAGATATTTAAACATCTGAATGTAAAAGAATTCAGGTATTGGAAGACTGCTGGGGGAGGCACTTGTCATAAGCAACAACACCATGACTAGCAAGGTGACATTATCTTTCCCACTGAAAACCAGAGCACAGGAGCAGTGGCAGAGACTGTGTGCTCAGGAGACAAACATGGGTGACAACATAGTTTTCTGGGTAATCAGAGCTCTCCAGCTTCACCCTTCTCTGCTCAGCCCCCACGAAGCTTTGGCAAGGCACAGAATAAAAAGGCATTTTATTTGAAAGAAGATGACGAATTGTGTCAGACTTTGTGAATTAAGGCATTCTGTAATGAAGCCAGAGCCTACACTGCATAGACTTTAGTGTAGATTAGGAAAGAATAAAGTCTTGATTATAGTTTCTGTTTTCTTTCAACCACCAGTCACACATTTCTTAGTGTATTTTTTTTCTTATGTTATTCTTGGTAGCTGATAATAAACCTGACAGCAAGATACACTAACTTATTGCTTCAATGTGTTCTTTATATTCAGACTTTTGTTTATTTTCTTCAAGGGGCAATGAGCATTAAACTGAGAAAGACCCTTTTAGGCAATGATCTCTATATCTTAGGAAGTATAATAAATATTTTTGCAGTTTGCAAAGTAAATATTTAAAATATTTACTATTCTAAAGAAGTAAACATGCAGAGATAAATTTCCATTGAAACCAAACACAATTACTATATATTTATATTTCTTTTATTTTGGCAAGAACACTTAACATGAAATCTACTCTTTTAACAAATTCTTAAGGTGTAATAGAGTATTTATGCTTTTAATCAACAAATGTATATTGTACACATATTGTGTTCTATGCTTACTTTGGGGGCTCTGGGGACAGTTAAGAATAACTTAGATGCTTTTTAACCTTACATTCTAATAAGTAGAAACGGATTATTAAATCAGTATGCACTAATCAATTATAATGTAAACTAATCAATAATGAGGCTTCATCAAGATTGAGGTAACTACCCCACGGAATTTGCTAGACAATAGTTTATTATCCCAAGTTGCCTCAATAAAAATATCCCATATCACTGTTTATTTGGACTTTATATGAAAATAGAATGGCCTTTATGAGGCTTCATTGTTGATTATTTTACATTATTATTGATTCATTAATCAATTTATCAATAATAGTGAAAGTGCTATTAAAAATCATTGCAATAAAAAAAAATCCCAACTTGACTTTTTATTTCTTCCTAAGAAACATGTCTTCTAATTGTAACTTGCGTATTTCTAAAGTCCATTCTATTTCCACATAAAGTCCAAATAAATGGTGATATAGGATATCTGTATTGGAGCAACTTGGGATAATAAACTATTGTCTAGCACTTTCCCTAGGGTAATTACCTCACACTTGATGTCAGTGATTCCATTGGCATAAAGAGTGCTCTGAATATCATTCAACTCCCAAACTAACATGTGTGAAATGTTTGGCAGTAGAGAATGGGAATTGTGGCTAAGCAAGGAGGTCTATATCCATAAATCAGATTCTTAGATGTTTGAAAACCAGTAATACTAAGCAAAATCAGTAATGCCATATCCTTACTGAAACTTTCCCTAATGCCATTAACCCATTTTAATGTGATCAAATTTTTACATTTTTTGAATGCCTCTGTCATCTCAATGGCGTAATTAAGAAGAAGTTTAAAATAAACAGACTGGCATTGCAGACCGGCAATGCGTTATTATTTTTGTTTCCTCCTCTTGAGTGTTTCTCACAAGCATGAAAGCACCTCACAACCGATATAGCAATGCACAAAATACACTAGGTGATTGATTAGTGGCTGCTACAATTAAGATGGCTTGTGAATGCATGCAACATCAAGACACATTATCGAATGAAAGGGTTCAGAAAACAGAGTTTACACAATCTGTATATTGTTTCATAAGGTCTAATTTGATTGATTTGATGCAATAAGAGGTGGGAAAAAGGTATCCCTCCAAAGCAAGCTGCAGTCCATGGTGGGATAGAGCCTGGCTGAGATCACAAAGGCCCATTGTAAAAATAAACAAACAAAAACTCCAACTTTGTACTACTAACACAGTAGGAACTCAGAAAAGAACCAGAAGTAGAGGGCAGAAGGGAGCAGAAAAACCATGCAGTGGGTTCTGAAGACTGAGAATTAGGTTGCTACTAGAGGTTGTCTGCATCAAAGACACCAAAGAAAGTAGTTTCATTAGAGTCCTCAGTAACCAAATAAAAGACTGAGACAGCATGGTGGCAGAGAGCCTGGCCTCTTAAGTAGGATTGCTTGGATTTGAATTCTGGTTCTGCCACTTACCATTATAGCAAGCTAAGTTGCTTGGCAAATTACTTAACCACTGCATGCCTCAATACCTACAGTTGTTAAGAAAAAAATGAGGATGTTGATAAGAGTGCCTATTTCATACGGCTTTTTTATAGATTAAATGAGATAGTCTATGCCATACTCTTAGAACAGTAACTCATACATAAGAAGATGTTGTTATGAGATTATATATACACACACACACACACACACACACACACACACATATATATATAATCACTAATTTGATGGCAGATTAAGAATGTTTGATGAGGTACATTGAATTCAAATCTCAAGTCCTGAATTTTAAGGTCAGGATGGAGCTTGATTCTTTTTTAAATCGACATTATTTGTGCTCAAAGAAACAAAAGAACTATCTAGTACTGTCACAATATTACTAGGAATAATCTTGATGAGAAGGACTTTTTTAAAAGTCCAGTTACTATAACACAAGCTTAAGAATCAGGAAACCCGGACAGGAATACTGGGTGAGTATGATCTATACTGAGCCACCAGGTTACTGGCAGGGAGTTGTTGACCTGGAGTAGGACTGGTCCGAGGTTGACCAAGATGCAAAAGTTAAGTGGCTTCAGCTGTAGTAATTTGCAAGTAGAAGGGTCTAGAGCTGGACACAGCACTGTAACATTCAGAGGAAAACGGTTCTTTATTTATGGTTCTCAGCTGCTAGTAGAACGATGGCATATTTGCAGACAGAGGGATGGCTTCCTTAGGTACTTTGCAACTTATGAAGCCAGAAGGTAGGTCTCGTCTTATCTTGGTGGCATCTACCCACATCTCCTTTTCCTTCATGCCAATTCAAGTCCTGTACAAAAGCTTCCCTGTGAGTTCCTTTATAAAACAATGACCACTTATGTCTTGTAGCATACATTTGGCAGTTCAACTTTTTGTCTTGTCATCTTATTAGCAATAATATATTATTTTTGCTGAAGTTTAGAGTTTGACCATGTATTTCAAACACTTGTAAAGAAAGCTATTTCTTAACCTTATTATTTACTGTATGTAATGGTTAATTTTATATGTCAACATAACTGGGCTAAGACAGCTGGTAAAACATTATTTTTAGGTTGGTCTAAAAGGGTGTTTCTAGAGATTAGCATTTGAATCTGTAGACCGAGTAAGGAAGATCCACCCTTACAAGCGTAAATGGGCATTATCCAATCTGTTGAGAGCCTGAATAAAACAATAATGTGGAGAAGGGGTAAATTCTTTCTCTTCTGGAGCTGGGACATCCATCTTCTCTTGTTCTCTGACATCACAGTTCCTGCCTCACAGGCTTTCAGTCTCTGGGACTTACACCGGTAATTTCTTTTTTTTTTTTTTTTATTATACTTTAAGTTCTAGGGTACATGTGGATAACGTGCAGGTTTGTTACATATGTATACTTGTGCCATGTTGGTGTGCTGCACCCATCAACTCGTCAGCACCCATCAACTCGTCATTTACATCAGGTATAACTCCCAATGCAATCCCTCCCCCCTCCCCCCTCACCATGATAGGCCCTGGTGTGTGATGTTCCCCTTCCTGAGTCCAAGTGATCTCATTGTTCAGTTCCCACCTATGAGTGAGAACATGCATACACTGGTAATTTCTAATCCCAGTTTTCAGACCTTCAGCCTAGGACTGGGAGCTACATCATTGGCTCCCCTGGTTCTCAAGATTTCAGACCTGGACTGAATAACACCATTGGCTTTCCTGGGTCTCCAGCTTGCAGGCCACAGATCATGGGACTTCTTGGTTTCCATAACCAAGAGACCCAATTCTCATAATAAATCCTCTAGTCTGCCTACCTATCTATCTATCACCTATTCATCCATCCACGATATTTGTTCTGCTTCTCTGGAGAACCTTGATTAATACACTTTCTCAGTTGTGGAGGACTCTTCATTTAAATTACAATACAATTCACTGAGGACAGGTCTCTGCAATAGATATCTTTGTATCTGTGTACGTAGCCCCCACCACTGACCACCATAGGGTCTAGCACAGTGATAATGAGAGACTAGTCCTGAATTAATCACAACTGAATATATATTATATATATATACACACACACGCACACACATACATATATATTAATCATAACTAAATTGAATTGTAAATTAATCCCAAATGAAAACATATATATATGTGTGTGTGTATACATACATACATACATACATATGCATATGCATATACACATACATTTTTCCAGTTAGGGACAAACTAAATTGTGTTACCAGTGCATATCTTGATCTACTGTGACTCATAGACTAGTGGGATTTGCTAGACAGAATATTTTTTTGTGACAAGTCCTAATCTCAGATTCCCCCCCCCCAACACCTCTATTTTAAGTCTTTGTTACTGTTTTGAAGTTTCCGAGTTAAAACTGATTGCACTATTATGGAATAAGAAAGCCAGAGGAGCTTTTTTTTTTGCTTTTTATTTTTAAATTTGTGTCTTGTTTAAAGGCCTAGGAAATGGCCCTGCAACGCTAACCCGGGCTTTCTCAATTGATTGATCAGAGCTTTAGCTGATTTCCTTTTCTGGTGTGAAGCTCTTTCTATATCCCAAGATATCAGTATATTCGTCCCTTTCTAATTTTCCAGGTCATTAGACAGCAGCCTTCAGAGAATTACCAGGTATTCACAAGACACCTCAGGAGATCTATACATTCCCAATGGAAGATCATCACTCAGGTCTTAACTCAGGTTCTGAAGTCACAACAAAGGCAAGGGATAAACAAAATCCTATTTCAGTTAAATAATTGGCTTTTATTAACAAATGATTTATTGAGGGCTGTAGTTTGGAATTATTCAAGTGTTTATGTAAAACTATTCTTTAAAAACATACATGAAAATATAACTACCCAAGATTTGACTTTATTCCAGGCAATTCAGTTCCAAAAACATTTACTAAATAGCTACTTTGCACTTGAAAGTTTTTTTCTTTCCTTATTTTGAATGTTGAAACCCTAAATATTCTAGTTATGCACTGTTGTTTGCAGGATAAGAGTAAAATATAAGTCCACGAGATTGGACCAACTCAAAAATTGAGTAGACCATGGATGATGTTTTAATGTTTAGAGTAAAGGCTTTAATTATTCTTTTAGTAGCAAAAAACACAAGACAAAAAATAAATATGAATTAAGGGATTTTGATAGTTGGTGACGTTTTATCTAAATAAAGCAGCCTTTTGTGCATTACTACTACTGCCCCGTTGCCTGGCATGAGGCCCTAGAATGAGGAGCACTAGAGGTCTGATTTAACAACTTCAACTGTAATCCCTTGCTTTTGAGCATAGTATGAGAATATGAACAAAATTTCGGGACAGTTCAGGATTAGAATTCCACTGTTTCTACTTATTCAGTGTTATCTTAAAGGCAGATTATTCAGATACCAGCTTCTGCTTCTCATTTGTAAAATGGTAAGCACTTATATTTCTCTTTTGGGATTAGTGTGATGTTTAGCATAATATTCATAAAGGAGCTAGCATGATGCCTAGTACATGAAAGTTTAGAAATGTTGTCACTTCTTTTAGTTAATGCCAAACACTTATGGCTACTTATAAATCTTCTCATGCATGATTTCATCGTAGTACATTTTTCTTGATCTTCTTTCATTCACATGTACTCTCCAACTTTCAAAGTGCAAGACATGTAGTCTGGTCTACATAGACAGATTTAAGTTTTAAATTCCTAGTATTGCCTACATTCTTGTCTCTTTGAACATGTGACTTAAAAGAACATGGGAAAATAAAGAGATCCAGATCCATACAAGTTAGACATTCTTGTCTTTGGAGTCAGATGGATTTGTATTTAAATCCTAGCTTCACTTTTTACTAGCTGATTAGTCTTGGGTAAACCTCTATACTAAGCCTTAACTCTCTCCAGTGGAAAATAGGAAATAAATGAAAAAAAAAGAATAAATATATGTAGTTCATCCATCACATGAAATAATATTCAGCAATTAAAAGAATAAACTGAATAACATACATATGGATATATATCAGTAAATATATACACACATATATAAGTATATACATATGACATATAACATATATTTATACATAGTACAGAATATATAGCATATTTACATAATGTCTATATATTTTTATATTCTCATTTTAAATATATCTCAAAATAACATTGAAAAATTCAAGATATAAACTAGCAAATATGGTTTGTTAAAATTTATACAAAACATCTATAAAAACACTAGTTATTTATAACTACATATATGTATTACAAGCACTAAAAAGTGCGTATTTTTAAAGTATCAGATATTTTAACGTATTAAAATTTTATGAGCCCCCAGAAGATTGAGGCAGGAGGATTACTTGAGCCAGGAGTTCAAGATCTGCCCGAGCAACATAGCGAGACTCTGTCTCTATAAAACATTTAAAAAAAAATTAGCTGGGGGCTGTGGCATCTGTTTGTAGTCCCAGCTACTGAGGCAATTGGATCCTTTGAGTCCAGGCATTCAAGACCAGCCTGGGCAATGCAGTGAGACCTTGTCTCTAAACAAAACAAAATGAAAACTGAGAAGTTTTGCTTCTGAGGAGAGTGGTGAAAAGGGAACAAGGGGATTATTAAAAGGAATTTCGATCTATGCCAACAATTTTATTTTTAAAAATGCAGGCAAGTAATAAAATATGCTGTAGGATGTCAGTTCTGGGTATTGGGTTATAAATATTTTCTTTAATATTCTTTATATTGTCTCAATTTTTTAAAATTATGGGAACTAATTTTTAATATGGTCTGAGAGGATTAATATAAAATGGTTAGTAAAGTACAGTTTACTAACTTTACTTTAACTTACTTCTTTAGTAAGAAGTAAGTTGTTGTCAAAAACCAAACAGAGTCATGGACCCCTCTCAGGAATTGTGTGAGGGCCTACTGAAGTGAGCACGCTGGGGAATCCTCCTGGGGCAAAGGAAGCAAGGATGCAAGGAATCACAGAGGCACCAGGACCAGACATCTATCTTTCTTGATGCAGGCATTGCCGCCTGGCAAGAGACTCCCAAGAATGGCCTCAGATAATGAAGGGCTAAGCGGGATATCAAGAACACAGTCCTAGAATTTGGGGCCTGAACAGCTTAGTAGCTGGAGGTTTTCCCAGACAGGTTCAGTAAATATCTACCATCTAACTTTGAGTCTGAGGTATATACAGGCAATATCTCAGTGAAAACCTGCAGGCTGCAACACCGGAAGACAGATGTCGTAGCCCCATTCCAGTGGTAGATATTGTGGCTGAGAACAAATCTCCTAAGTGCATTTAAGTCTCAACTTTCTCTTTGGGGACTGTTTTTGATCATGATTATTTCAGAGGGCTGCAGTACAGAACACGTGAAATAACAAAATATTAGAAAATTCTCCATAAAGTATGATGTACTTGGAGGCCTGATACTACTTAGTTTAAAAGCATAGGCAAGAACCTTATCAGGTTTGGGTCCACACTTCGATTCTCACTCTCAGCTGTGTTACCTTAAACAAGTTCTTAACATCTATAAGCTGCAATCTCTTCATAGGTAAAATGGAGATCATAATAACCCTCCCCTCCATACTGTTAGGATATGAAAAATATAATACATCAACACCTTCATTATGACACATATAGAAAAGTCCAGGTTGGGTGCAGTGGCTCATGCCTGTAATCCCAGCACTTTGGGAGGCCGAGGTGGGTGGATCACCTGAGATCAGGAGTTCGAGACAAGCCTGGCCAATATGGTGAAACCTCATTTCTACTAAAAATACAAAAATTAGCCAGGTGTGATGGCGGGCAACTATAATCCTAGCTACACAGGAGGCTGAGGCATGAGAGTCACTTGAACCTGGGAAGTGGAGGTTGCAGTGAGCCAAGATCGAGCAACTGCACTCCAGCCTAGGCAACAGAGTGAGACTTTGTCTCAAAAAAAAAAAAAAAAAAGTCCATAAAAAGTTAATTTTAGATATTGTTGTATTTATTGTTAGTATTATTATTAAAATGAAATCATTAATTAGGAATCAGAGACTTGGCTTATCATCAACTCCTATAAAATTTTGTTATTTTATTTTATTTATTATTTATTAAATTATATAATTATTTAATTAAAAATAATTATATAATTTTTAAGAAAATATATAATTTCTTCCCTTTATTATTGTTCTTGCTGCTGTTCTCCTCTTCCCCTTTCTCCTTCTTTTTTATCTCTTCCTCCTACTTTCCCTTCTTGAAATGAAAAACATTTAGGAAAAACCCTGAACTAGGCACTGAAAGACCACAACATTTGGACATACCAGTACTTCATCTGAGCCAGAACATCACAGATAACACCGCTTAACAAGAAAAACAAAAGCAAAGATTTAAGAAAATGCTTAGAGTTATTCACTGCATACTGATAAAAGTAAATCTAAGGCTGCAATTTAAGTTACTTCCTAAGCACCCACATGATTTGGCCATTTCTAGCCATCACCTACACTATTATATTTTTTGGTTTGTCATAAACATGATACAATTTTTACTGGAATAAGTGGGTTTTTCAAGACACTATATCCCTCTTCCAAAAATACAAAATATTATTATAAGCAGAAAGTAACAGTAAAATAAACACAATGAAATAATGTGATTAAATTATCATTAGATACCATTTCCTGCATCTGATTCTGAGCCTGAGGCCTCTTTCTTCTTTCAAAAAACACAAGATTATCACACACCACCAAATTGACTCCTTTTTGATATAATTAGAATGATGATTCACTGAAAGATTTAAAGTAATTTAGTATTATATCCACATATTATCTAACACTACTATTTATATACTTCAAGGCCAATCTCCCATTTGAAATTACTGCTCTCATCCAACACACAGAGTATTTGCTGTTCTATATCCTTTTTGTCATTTTCTGCACTGGTCCTGACACTTAGAATAGTCCTGGCCATCTTTTTCACTTAAAGAAGAATAAGGGGCCGATATCTCTAATATAAATAAAATTTTAAAAATTGGAAAAGTGGACAAAAGACATACAATTAATGAAGAAAGATATGAAAATGGTTTTTAAACATATGAAAATATTCTCATTACCTTATGATAGGATAGATGCAAATTAAAATGATACTGAAATACGATTTCATATCTATCATATATGCAAAAATTGACAAACTCCTGTAATTGCATAGGACTTCTGCAATGTCTGTATACATTTATATATTTCTGGCAGCCTCCTGTGTGACTTGGAAGTATCACTAGCCATGCTTAAATAAATAGTTTTCTGCTGCTATTCTTCCAGCGGCAAAACTGTTCTCAAACTTCGGTGTGTGTGAGAATCACTGGAGAAATTGGTACAGCTGCAGAGGCCAGGCTATATCAGCCTTCCACAAGCTAACCCAAGACTCTATATTCTCAGTTAGCTCTTCACGTGATTCTTATACGCCGTTATTTGAGAACCACTACCATAGACCCATGGAACAACTGAAACAGAAACACCTAAAATTTCAGATACCTGCTTCTGAGGTTTTTTTTTGAGACGGAGTCTCGTTCTGTCGCCCAGGCTGGAGTGCAGTGGCCAGATCTCAGCTCACTGCAAGCTCCGCCTCCCGGGTTCACGCCATTCTCCTGCCTCAGCCTCCAGAGTAGCTGGGACTACAGGCGCCCGCCACCTCGCCCGGCTAGTTTTTTTTTTTGTATTTTTTAGTAGAGACGGGGTTTCACCGTGTTAGCCAGGATGGTCTTGATCTCCTGACCTCGTGATCCGCCCGTCTTGGCCTCCCAAAGTGCTGGGATTACAGGCTTGAGCCACCGCGCCCCGCCCTGCTTCTGAGGTTCTTGATATGATATTCTAATTTGAAAGTGCTCCATGTTTCTCTCTTGCTCTCTCTGTTTTTCTTTCTCTCTTTTATGTGTTAAAATATGTATGCCAATCTTAGAGGCTACTTTTCATTCTACAATTTCTGCTACCGTGCAGGAATTTGGCTTTCCTGGAACTCTTCAAATGGAAATGTATATATTGTACATATAATACTATAAGACAGCCCATTTTAAGTATAACTCTATGTTTGGTGAAAATATACCCCAATTTTTAAAACAATGATAATAGACAAAACAATCTTTTTTAACCTAGTGGTATGTACAGATGTGCATACACATGCAAGCACACTTACATGTCTTTTTGAGCTAAAATATAACACTTCTAGAAACAGATGTACTATTATACAACTTTGCATCAGCTAAAGGACCTGGCAATTGTCTAGCTTAAAGTCAACATTATAGATAGCTTTAGATATAGAAATGTGTATATATATGTATAAATATGTTACATGTATTTATAAAATATGTCTATAGCTATATATTTATACATGTATATATAAAAATATAGATAAACACGTATTTTAATAAATGATCCCTGAATCTCCAGGGATCTTTTAAAACATGTCTAAAATACTTCAGAGGCTTCCATTTAGACTCAAACTCAATGTTCCTCAAAATGTAGTAATAAAAACATGTAAAGCCCAAATGCTTGATAAAAATTCCAGTTCCTGTGTTCCACCCTAGTCCTGCTAAACGAGAATCTTTCTAACTGAGGTCTGAAAACTTACAATTCTATTAAGCTTTTCCCCATTACAGACAAGCTCCTGGAGAGCAGGCATTTTTGTCTCTTATTTACCACTGTCTTCTCCATGTCTAAAACATTCTTGGCACAGAGAAGAGCAAGCACTTGATAAATATGTGTTAAATATATGAATGAAATAAACCGCCGAGATCATTAGGAGATTCTGATTCGCACTATTATTTGAAATTGTGATTCAGTCCTTCAACCTAAATGTAAGGGACTTTCCCTTACTTGACCCCACCCTGCCACACAAACACACACATATACAGGCAGGTTTCAAAATTAAGACAGTATAGAATTCATTCCATAACAGAAGATGTGGAGGCAGAATATCCAGTCAGCTTCTCAGCCTGTGGTTTCACTGGAACTCTCCATGTTTCTGAAATTGTTTTCCCTGCGTTACTGGAGTGAAGTTGAATGTTTATTTTCATTCCCAGCATATTGTTCCTCAGTAAGTCAGACACTAGACCTATCACTATGGAGAAGCAGTTCTTAAGTAGGGGAGATTTTGCCTCCAAAATAACGTTTGGCAATGTCTGGAGTCATTTTTGATTGCCAAGACGGGGGCCTGGGCTGGGAAGGAGGTGTGCTGCTGGCATCTTGTATGTAAAGGCTAAGAATGCTACAATGGAGAGGACAACCCCAAACACAAATTGTTTGTCAGTAATAAAATGTCAGTAGTGCTGCTGTTGAGAAATTTGGCTACAGAATAATAGGTAAGTACTCTGCATCATGTCCTCAAAGAGGACGAAGTTTTAGCTAGAATTGTTTCTTTAATAAGAGCTCCAGTGTATCCAGTTCTCTCCATTTTCATAACCACTCTCCCTATACAAGATACTATCACATTTCATCTGAACTGTTACTAGTTCATCTTCGGTGGCTAAACATAACTCAACACATATTCCTCCACAGTTGAAAATAAAACTTCATGCTTTTAATTGCCTTTAGAATACAATTCAAGCTTTTAACCATGAACTATAATGCTCTTTGTAATTTGACTAATACTTATATCACCAAATTTATACAGGGCCACTTTCTCCATGTTCACTATTCTCTAACCACATGACCTTTGGGAATTAACAGAATATGTTAAAGTCTTTCCTGATTCAAAGTATGTACTTTTTCTCTGGAAAAACCTTCCACTCCCACTTTTGCATGACTAATTTATAGTCAGCTACCCAGTATTAGCTTAATGCCCCCAAAGAGATTTCTCTACTGAATCCAAAGTGACTGCCTCTATCTATTAGTTAACACAAAGTGATTTTGTATATAATTATGCTTTTACTTATGTCATTTTAATGACATAAGTAAATTTTTTTAATTCAATGTAAGTTTCATAAGAAAAGACACCCCTATATCCTTTTTACCATTGTATCTCCTACATGCAGCACAGTGCCTGGCTTGTAGTCATAAATAATTATTTAATGAGGGAATGACTTATGCAAATAGTACATGTATTCAAAATGAAACAGAAAAATTAAATAATGCTTCTGAGACTAAAAAACAAAACAAAACAAACAAAAACAAAGAACAAAAGCAAGGACATACAGATTATTCATTGGGAAAATGACTAAAGCAACTTACTTTCAAAGAAGCAAAATTAACACTTCCTAGTGTGATTCCACTTTGGAAATCTAGATCACTGCTCAACAATTCAAAGGCTCAAAATTGCAATTCAAAACAAATAAAATTATTGGAAGTAGTCCCATTTTTAATTAAACATCATCTCTACACCTGGATATGCTTCATACTGTTTAGTTTGCTAATTATGTTGTGTGAAGAGTAGAGCAAGGCATTCAAACTGAATGATTTATTGATTCAAACAATGTAAGCTCCATGTTTTTGAAGACACTTTGAATATGCTTGAGACAAAAGAGATAATTGGCCTGCCCAAAGCATTTTTGTTTCATTTGTTCTTTACTCTCACATATATATATGCACACAAAAGAAATCGTTTTGTTTCATTTCTATTAATAAGTCCAACGTATAAGCTGAATTATGTTCTTTGTGCCTTGGAAAGAAACAACATTCAGACCACTGAAGAAATATTGTCTTACACAACTAATGAAAAAATATATATAAAAAACTAACATATAAAAATTTTATGCCCCTGTACCTAATAGTGATAAATACTGCTATACTACATTCCAGATTGTCAACTGGTACTCAATAATAGAGATAAAATAAATTATGTATTTAAAATTGTTGATATATAATATGTAATGAGTTTAAAAGGAATTCACTTTTATTAAGAAAAAAGGATTTATTTTTGAATGTGTAAATGTACTAGTCAATTTTCACACTGCTGATAGACACACCTGAGACTGGGCAATTTACAAAATAAAGAGATTTATGGGACTTATAGTTCCGCATGGCTGGGGAGGCCTCACAAACATGGTGGAAGGTGAAAGGCACGTCTCACATGGCGCCAGACAGGAGAAGAGAGATTGTGTGGGGAAGCTCCCCTTTTTAAAATCATTAGATCTCGTGAGATTTATTCACTATCATGAGAACAGTATGGGAAAGACTTGCGCCATGATTCAATTACCTCCCACTGAGTTCCTCCCACAACACATGGGAATTGTGGGAGTTACAATTCAAGATGAGATTTGGGTGGAGACACAGCCAAACCATGTCATTCCACCTCTGACTCCTCCCAAATCCCATGTCTTCACATTTCAGAACCAGTCATGCCTTCCCAACAGTCCTCTAAAGTCTTAAATCATTTCAGCATTAACTCAAATGTCCACAGCACAAAGTATCATCTGAAACTTGGCAAGTCCATTCCACCTATGAGTCTGTAAAATCAAAAAGCAAGTTAATTACTTCCTAGATACAGTGGGGGTAAAGGCATTGGGTAAATGCAGTCATTGCAAATGGGAGAAACTGGGCAAAACAAAGGGGCTATAGGCCCCATGCAAGTCTAAAATCCAGCAGGGCAGTGAAATCTTGTATCTCCAAAATGATCTGCTTTGACTCTCACATCCAGGTCACGCTGATGCAATAGGTTCCCATAGTCTTGGGCATCTCGACCCCTGTGGCTTTGCAGGATACAGCCTCACTCCCACCTGCCTTCACGGGGTGGTGTTGAGTGTCTGTGGCTTTTCCAGGTGCATGGTGAAAGCTGTCAGTGGATCTGTCATTCTGGGGTCTGGACAGTGGCCCTCTTCTCATACCTCCACTAGGTCGTGCCCCAGTAAAGACTCTGTGCGGGGCCTCCTAGCCCACATTGTCCTTCCGTACTGTCCCAGCAGAGATTCTCTATGAGAGCCCCACCCCTGCAGCAAACTTCTGCTTGGGTACCCAGGCGTTTCCATTCATCTTCTGACATCTAGGCAGGGGTTCTCAAACCTCAATTCTTGACTTCTGTGTACCTGCAGACTCAACACCATGTGGAAGCTGCCACGGGTTGGGGATTGCACCCACTGAAGCCATGGCCTGAGCTCTATGTTGGCCCCTTTCAGTCATGGCTATAGCAGCTGAGATGCAGGTCACCAAGTCCATAGGCTCCACACAACACGGAGACCTTGGGCTCAGCCCATGAAACCACTTTTACCTCCTAGGTCCCTGGGCCTTTGATGGGAGGGGCTGCTGGAAAGACCTCTGACATGCCCTGGAGATATTTTCCCCATTTTCTTAGGGATTAACATTCAGCTCCTCATGACTTATGCAAATTTTTGCAGTTGTCTAGGATTTCTCCTCAAAAAATGGGATTTTCTTTTTTTCTTTCTCTTTTTTTTTCTTCTTTTTTTGAGACGGAGCCTCACTCTGTTGTCCAGGCTGGAGTGCAGTAGTGCAATCTCAGCTCACTGCAACCTCTACTTCCCCAATTCAAGCAATTCTCCCTACCTCAGCTTTCCAAGTAGCTGGGATTACAGGCACCTGCCACTACGCCTGGCCAGTTTTTTGCATATTTTTTTAGTAGAGATGGGGTTTTGCCATGTTGGCCAGGCTGGTCTTGAACTCCTGACCTCAGGTGATCTGCTCACCTCAGCCTCCCAAAGTGCTGGGATTACAGGCGTGAGCCACCATGCCCTGCCGGGATTTTCTTTTCTATCACATTGTCAGGCTGGAAATTTTCCAAAGCTTTATGCTCTGCTTCCCTTATAAAAATGAATGCCTTTATCAGCACCCAGATAACCTCTTGAATGCTTTGCTGCTTAAAAATTTATTTCACCAGATACCCTAAATCATCTCTCCAAGTTCAAAGTTCCACAAATTTCTAGGGCAGGGGAAAAATGCCTTCAGCCTCTTTGCTAAAACATAACAAGAGTCACCTTTTGCTCCAGTTCCCAACAAGTTCCTCATTTCCATCTGAGAGCATCTCAGCCTGGACTTGATGGTCCATATCGCTATCAGCATTTTGGGTAAAGCCACTCAACAAGTCTATGGGAAGTTCCAAACTTTCCCACATTTTCCTGTCTTTTCTGAGCCTTCCAAAATGTTGCAACCCCTGCCTGTTACCCAGTTCCAAAGGTGCTTCCACATTTTCGGGTATCTTTTCAGCAGCACTCCACTGCTGGTACCAATTTACTGTATTAGTCTGTTTTCACTCTGCTGATAAAGACATATCTGAGACTGGGCAATTTACGAAAGAAAGAAGTTTATTGGACTTACAGTTCCACATGGCTACGGCGGCCTCACAATCAGGGAGGAAGGTGAAAGGCAGATCTCACATGGTGGCAGACAAGAAAAGAGAGCTTACAGGGAAACTCCCCTTTTTAAAACCATCAGATCTCGTGAGACTTACTCATTATCACAAGAACAGCATGGGAAAGACCCCTCCCCCGCCCCATGATTCAATTACCTTCCACTGGGTTCCTCTCATGATACATGGGAATTGTGGGAGTTACAATTCAAGATGAGATTTGGGTGGGAACACAGCCAAACCACGTCAGTAAGTAAGGACATATTTTTAAGGAAGGTCGTGGAAAGAAAACCACTTCTATTGTGCTTGTTGCTTCCTGTTTAATGCAAATGATTATATTTGAACTTATGGAAATAAAATTGTAGCCATTCTAATAGGTGTAAATTCAAAAACTAATGAGACACGTTCACTTGTAGTGGAAGCTGCAGAAGGGCTGGGAGATGGTGTGAGAGGAAGTTACTAATTCGTACCCTTTCATGCCTTCCGTTCTGGTAATCTTTAACTGAGACCATTCATTTCTGTTTCTTTATCTCCTGATAAAAAAATTTTGATTGGGACGCACTGATTTAAATAATCCCTAAGGATTCCTGGAATGTGGATTGAAAACATGTGATTCTTATATGCCTTATCAATTTCTTCAATGGTGAACAAGTCATAAATCTTTTCCTTATACATTGTCTGACTGGTTCTCTTCTTCTTATAGATTTGCAAAACACTTGTTCACATACATATACACAACTGAAAAGAACATAATTATAATATATTCACCATTATCTATAAAGTATAATGTAACTTTTATAATATATAAAATGTCCATAGTATACAAATTCTCTTCAATTCAGATGATTTGTAAAAAGGTGACAATTATATATTCCTTTCATCATAACATATCCATCATTATATATAATATAATTTTACATTATATATTGTGTAAATATATAAAAGTATATATTACATAGTATTTAATATCCAATACAAATATAATATGTAATTATAATATATAATAGAATTATATATTATATAGTATATATGTATATATTATGTATTATACGATTTTTATTGCATATTATATATTATATATTATATTGTATACATAATATATAAAAGTTACATTATATTATATATAATGATAAATGTTATAATAATGAAATATTACATTATATATATTATGTAATTTTAACCTTTTCACAATCCATCCGAATTGAAGAGAACTTATATACTATGGGCATTTTAGTAAGTAGAAAATTCCTCTCTCTAATAAGTCAATAATATTCTTTATTTCCATTGACTATTCCATTGTAAATTATGTCACTAAAATAATAACGTGACTATGTTAAATTCAGGGGTACTTATTTTTCTAATAATTAATGGTTAAATATATTTCTATCTCCTATTTTATAAAAATTTACTATTTTTTTACTTTTATTTGCTAGAGGATGAAGTTAATAATTGTCTACATTATTTTTACAACCAATGTGGAGCAAAATATTTTTTCTATCAGTAAAATAAATAAATAAGAACAGTTCTTCAAGCAATGCCCATAATTCTACAAATGATCTTACCAAGCATCAGTGAACCTAAGTGAAATTATGTCATTTTCACCAATAGAGATATTTTTTGCTACTGTTCTTGACAAAGTTAAAAATGTTGTGGAATACTTTCCCTTTACATTCTTGTATTAAAAACAAACAAGCAATACACTTCCATGGAGAAAAATACTTAGAAGTAAAAATAATATTTATAACTCACAATGTGTGAATGAGTACATAGAGATTTCTAGGCAATTAAGTAATATACTATAATTTTGCTCACTATACCATAAAAGTACCAGTTAATGCATAAAATATGTGCCAACTGGCATCGTTTCCCATTTGGCTCCTTTACAATTTAAACATGATTTTCTATGTAATCTTCCTTAATATACCTACCTAAGTCTTTTATAGGGGTCTAATATAACACAACAGTTATATTCCTATGTGGCTAATATTCACTAGAATTTACATTTTTATTCCTTCATTGACAAAATGGGTTCCTGGGAATTTAATAACATTCTAGTCAAAGTATAGTGAATATTTTTTATATCATCAAATGTACTTGCACAATATAATAAGATCATTTTCTAAAAGCCATCCAATGGCCAACATGTAGAATTCCACAATTTTTTGTGCATTTATAAACTTTGTGTTATTGTAAATAATGTGATTAAAATCCTTAAAATTTCCAAGTTTTATAAGTAAAATATGATGCCTCATTGTAATGTTTATTTTAATTTCTTCCATTTCTAGAGAAGTAGATTTTTTCTTTCATTTTGCGTGTGTGTGTGTGTGTGTGTGTATATATATATATATTTATTTATTTATTTTCAGCAGATTAAGTAAAGCCATCATTATTTGAATTCATTAAGGCAGTCAAGAATCAGGCAGTGTGTTTTAGAGGTTTCATCGTCACTATTGTTCCTTGCAATACCTACTCCATAAGGTAGACAATTTGCTTCACAGTCGATATGGAGTCTCGGGCTCACAGGGACTGAATACTCTACCATATCATTCAAAGTTAATAAATGGTGGAGCCACTTCCATTACTCAGACATGTCTGCTCTGTATTTTTAATAAGGTGCTGATAGTTTTATCATTAACTTGTTGGAGCTGTTTACACAGTAAGCATTTTAATTCACTGTCTGAATATATATAGTGTTTTAAAATTATTTATTTTGAGATAATCACCACCTTTGTCTTCTTACATTTTCAAATCTTGTCTGTGTGCCTTAACAAAATTTTGTCAGAGGGTGCAGTGAGCCGAGATGGCGCCATTGCACTCCAGCATGGTCAACAGAGTGAGACTCCATCTTCAGATAAAAAAAAGAAAAAATAAAGTGTAGCTTTCTTTGTATAGGCCCTTTACATTTTTGTTATGCTTATCTTTAAATATATTAAATTTTGTTTTTACTCTGGATGAGATCTGTTACTGTCATTTTATTTTCAAACTAGTTATTGTTATCTAAAATGTTATAAATTATTTTATTTTATAAGCAGCTAATTATTGGAGTTTTAATTAGGTCTAATAGTTTCATAACACTTTAATGAACTGAATAAATGAGATTAATTTCTAGAGAAAGCCTGATGCCAACTGTGAATAATATTACCAGAAAATAGTGTATTCTAGAAACAATAATCTCTCTATTTTATGCCTCATTATCTTTACCAATGAAGTTGTGCCAATGCTTTCCCTAAACCTTTGAAGGTTGAGATAATAAAACGCTAGTTTTTCATATTTGTAATAACATTTCTCTTTAGCTATCCAGTTAAAAAAAAAAGTGATCTAAAATTACTTTTTGTGTATGCAGATATGACTGGAAAATTTGAATACAAATGTTTAAGAAATAAGTAATTTTCAGGTAGGACTAGAGAGAGTTAAAGGACAGAAATGGATTAGAAGCTATGTGGCCAAGATGAATACATTGCTCTGAGAACTTAGAAATGAGAGCGCTGACTTGGATTCAGTAACTGCTTCAAATTGGGTTCCCTGGGAAGCAGACAGAGATGGAGAGTAACATGAAAGAAGTTTATTAGGGAGCAGGATTGGTAAAGAAAAGTTGAGCTACAAAGGAGTTACAAAGAGATTAGGTGAGCTCCTGTAGAGCGCTGAGGCTGGGATGGGCCCTCGAGGTTATTTTGCTGTCAGAAGTGGGTATGTCTTTACACTCACTCCTATATGGAAGAGTCACTGGATCCAGGCTGTCCCCAGAAAAGAGCGTGGCTGTGTGTGAGGCAGCTGTCATCAGCTGAAGGACATTTTTAGACAGGCTGACAGCTGAGGCCTTTACCAGCAGCAGGTGCAATAGCTGTAGGGAGTTAAGTGCTTCAAACCTGAAGAGGTGATCTGGACATGGCATCCACTAGTGTAATCTCATGGACCCCTGAAAAGTCAAATCGGTACTGGAAGAATGTGTCAGACAAATGCCTAGATGGTAGAGGTAGATTCCATAAACTGAAGATCAGGAATCAAACATAATTTCCTAGATAATTCTGGAATAAATTATTGAGTAGGTATTTTGTAAGTACTTTAAACTAATCAGATAGCTTAAATTACGACAAGAAACTTGGGCTTAAAAACTATAGAAAAACCCAACATAAAATAAATGTTATCTTTATTTGAAAAGTAAAATGTAATAATTACAGAAAAAAAAATATCCAAGACTGCAGACAGCTACTGCGCTAAGTGTTGCTTGTCTAGATTGCATATATATGCACATATATGCATACAAATGTACATATAGTATACATGCATATCAGCCAGGCATTTGATTAAAGTTTTTTGCTTTGTTTCTGGTTGGCTAAACAAAACGTGGATCAGGCTCAAGGTTGATACACAACCTAAATGTGATGATTAAAGTCAGTTTGTCATTATAGAAGAGTAAAGTCTTATGGCAGAATTTTATCTTATGCTTTGCCCCATTCAGCCATCTGAGTAATGGTTTGAATGATGCTACAGTTTACTTCAAATAGACCCTGAGTCTACATGCAGCAAGTATAGTGTTAGGTTATCTATATGCATTGTGTAATCTAAGAACATACTTGACATAATCATAAAATTTATAGGTGATTCAAACTAGGGATATCAACTGGTTATTATCATAGTTCATATCAGAAAACATGAAGCATAATGATTATAAATCTTAAAATTTGTTTCCAAAAGGAGATTCATAACAGGTAAAGCTGATATGAGCAAGAGAAACACATGAAGAAAAATAACAAATTAGTTTAATAGAGTTGTATAAAACTGCTAAAACTTAAGTACAACAAATTGTACCACAGATAAGACAATTATTCGACCCTGAGAGGGTCTTACACATAGAAAGCCAAAGTCCTAATTAAGCCACACACTTTAGGACCAAACTCTACCTGGTCAATTCTACATTGAGTTAATGTATTATCTTCTTTGCTTAATCTAGTTTGGACTGGTTTATTGTAGCTTGTAGTAAATCCTTTCCATCTGGAATTTGAAAGAGTAAGACTTTTTCCATATAACCCTAAAAGTCAGGACAAAAATTCATTACTAGCATTTCAAAAGAGAAGCACTGGGATTTTGTGCAATGAAGAAGCTTGTCTAAAATGAAAGTTACTTGATTCAGAATGCTTTGCTCAATAAGATAATATGTTCTGGGTCCTGCAGAGTGTTCAGATGTTAGAAAATTTGGAGACAACTCAGGCATCAGATGGAAAAATATACCAGATAACCTCTGACATCGCATCGAACTCTAAGGACCTCAAATTGCAATTAATAATTTTGTAATCAAACAATCATTCTGCCATTTAAAAAGATTATTTCATATACAGCCAAAGAGCTATTCTGTAATAAGCCTCTAAAGTGCCTCTTCAAAATAAAGTGAATGGCTTAGGCGGAGCAAGATGGCCGAATAGGAACAGCTCCAGTCTCCAGCTCCCAGCACGATCGACACAGAAGACAGGTGATTTCTGCATTATCAACTGAGGTACTGGGTTCATCTCACTGAGGAGTGCTGGACAATCGGTGCTGGTCAGCTGTTGCAGCCCGACCAGCGAGAGATGAAGCAGGGCGAGGAATCACCTTGCCTGGGAAGTGCAAAGGGGAAGGGAATCCCTTTTTCTAGCCAGGGGAACTGAGACACACAACACCTGGAAAATCGGGTAACTCCCACCCCAATACTGCACTTTAAGCAAACGGGCACACCAGGACATTATATCCCACACCTGACCGGGAGGGTCCCATGCCCACGGAGTCTTCCTCATTGCTAGCACAGCAGTCTGCCAGCTAACCACAAGGCAGCAGTCAGGCTGGGGGAGGGGCGCCTGCCATTGCTGAGGCTTAAGTAGGTAAACAAAGCCCTGGGAAGATCGAACTGGGTGGAGGTCACAGCAGCTCAAGGAGGCCTGCCAGTCTCTGTATACTCCACCTCTGGGGACAGGGCACACCTAAACAACAACAACAACAACAACAACAACAAAAAGCAGCAGAAACCTCTGCAGACACAAGCGACTCTGTCTGACAGCTTTGAAGAGAGCAGTGGATCTCCCAACATGGAGGTTGAGATCTGAGAATGGACAGACTGCCTGCTCAAGTGGGTCCCTGACCCCTGAGTAGCCTAACTGGGAGACATCCTCCACTAGGGGCAGACTGACACCCCACACCTCACACTGTGGAGTACACCCCTGAGAGGAAGCTTCCAAAGTAAGAATCAGACAGGTACACTCGCTGTTCAGCAGTATTCTATCTTCAGCAGCCTTTGCTGCTGACACCCAGGCAAACAGGGTCTGGGGTGGACCTCAAGCAATCTCCAACAGACCTACAGCTGAGGGTCCTGACTGTTAGAAGGAAAACTAACAAACAGGAAGGACACCCACACCAAAACCCCATCGGTACGTCACCATCATCAAAGACCAGAGGCAGATAAAACCACAAAGATGGGGAAAAAGCAGGGCAGAAAAGCTGGAAATTCAAAAAATAAGAGCGCATCTCCCCCTCCAAAGGAACACAGCTCATCGCCAGCAACGGATCAAAGCCGGATGAAGAGTGACTTTGACGAGATGAGAGAAGAAGGCTTCAGTCCATCAAACTTCTCTGAGCTAAAGGAGGATTTATGTACCCAGCGCAAAGAAACTAAAAATCTTGAAAAAAGAGTAGAAGAATTGATAACCAGAATAGTTAATGCAGAGAAGGCCATAAACGAATGGACAGAGATGAAAACCGTGACACGAGAAATACGTGACAAATGCACAAGCTTCAGTAACCGACTCGATCAACTGGAAGAAAGAGTATCAGCGATTGAGGATCAAATGAATGAAATGAAGCGAGAAGAGAAATCTAAAGAAAAAAGAAGAAAAAGAAATGAACAAAGCCTGCAAGAAGTATGGGATGATGTAAAAAGACCAAATCTACGTCTGATAGTGGTGCCTGAAAGTGAGGGGGAAAATGGAACCAAGTTGGAAAACACTCTTCAGGATATCATCCAGGAGAACTTCCCCAACCTAGTAGGGCAGGCCAACATTCAAATTCAGGAAATACAGAGAACACCACAAAGATAATCCTTGAGAAGAGCAACTCCAAGACACATAATTGCCAGACTCACCAAAGTTGAAATGAAGGAAAAAATCTGAAGGGCAGCCAGAGAGAAAGGTCGGGTTACCCACAAAGGGAAGCCCATCAGACTAACAGCAGATCTCTCGGCAGAAACTCTCCAAGCCAGAAGAGAGTGGGGGCCAATATTCAACATTCTTAAAGAAAAGAATTTTCAACCCAGAATTTCATATCCAGCCAAACTAACTTTCATAAGTGAAGGAGAAATAAAATCCTTTACAGATAAGCAAATGCTTAGAGATTTTGTCACGACCAGGCCTACCTTACAAGAGACCCTGAAGGAAGCACTCAACATGGAAAGGAAAAACCGGTACCAGCCATTGCAAACACATGCCAAAATGTAAAGACCATCAAGGCTAGGAAGAAACTGCATCAACTAACGAGCAAAATAACCAGTTAATATCATAATGGCAGGATCAAGTTCACACATAACAATATTAACCTTACATGTAAATAGAATAAATGCTCCAATTAAAAGACACAGACTGGCAAACTGGATAAAGAGTCAAGACCCATCAGTCTGCTGTATTCAGGAGACCCATCTCACATGCAGAGACATACATAGGCTCAAAATAAAGGGATGGAGGAAGATTTACCAAGCAAATGGAGAACAAAAAAAGCAGGGGTTGCAATACTAGTCTCTGATAAAACAGACTTTAAAACAAACTATCAAAGATCAAAAGAGACAAAGAAGGCCATTACATAATGGTAAAGGGATCAATTCAACAGGAAGAGCTAACTATCCTAAATATATATGCACCCAATACAGGAGCACCCAGATTCATAAAGCAAGTCCTTAGAGACTTACAAAGAGACTTAGACTCCCATACAATAATAATGGGAGACTTCAACACTCCACTGTCAACATTACACAGATCAACGAGACAGAAAGTTAACAAGGATATCCAGGAATTGAACTCATCTCTGCACCAAGCAGACCTAATAGACATCTACAGAACTCTCCACCCCGAATCAACAGAATATACATTCTTCTCAGCACCACATCACACTTATTCCAAAATTGACCACATATTTGGAAGTAAAGCACTCCTCAGCAAATGTACAAGAACAGAAATTATAACAAACTGTGTCTCAGACCACAGTGCCATCAAACTAGAACTCAGGACTAAGAAACTCAATCAAAACCGCTCAACTACATGGAAACTGAATAACCTGCTCCTGAATGACTACTGGGTACACAACAAAATGAAGGCAGAAATAAAGATGTTCTTTGAAACCAATGAGAAAAAACATACAACATACTAGAATCTCAGGGACACATTTAAAACAGTGTATAGAGGGAAATTTATAGCACTAAATGCCCACAAGAGAAAGCTGGAAAGATCTAAAATTGACACTCTAACATCGCAATTAAAAGAACTAGAGAAGCAAGAGCAAACAAATTCAAAAGCTAGCAGAAGGCAAGAAATAACTAAGATCAGAGCAGAACTGAAGGAGATAGAGACACAAAAAACCCTCTGAAAAATCAATGAATCCAGGAGTTGGTTTTTTGAAAAGATCAACAAAATTGATAGACTGCTAGCAAGACTAATAAAGAAGAAAAGAGAGAAGAATCAAATGGACACAATAAAAAATGATAAAGGGGATATCACCAGCGACCCCACAGAAATACAAACTACCATCAGAGAATACTATAAACACCTCTATGCAAATAAACTAGAAAATCTAGAAGAAATGGATAATTTCCTGGACACTTACACTCTCCCAAGACTAAACCAGGAAGAAGCTGAATCCCTGAATAGACCAATAACAGGCTCTGAAATTGAGGCAATAATTAATAGCCTACCAACCAAAAAAAGTCCAGGACCAGATGGATTCACAGCCGAATTCTACCAGAGGTACAAGGAGGAGCTGATACCATTCCTTCTGAAACTATTCCAATCAATAGAAAAAGAGGGAATCCTCCCTAATTCATTTTATGAGGCCAACATCATCCTGATACCAAAGCCTGGCAGAGACACAACAAAAAAAGAGAATTTTAGACCAATATCCCTGATGAACATCAATGCAAAAATCCTCAATAAAATACTGGCAAACCGGATCCAGCAGCACATCAAAAAGCTTATCCACATGATCAAGTTGGCTTCATCCCTGGGATGCAAGGCTGGTTCAACATACGCAAATCAATAAACATAATCTAGCATATAAACAGAACCAAAGACAAAAACCACATGATTGTCTCAATAGATGCAGAAAAGGCCTTTGACAAAATTCAACAGCCCTTCACGCTAAAAACTCTCAATAAATTGGGTATTGATGGAATGTATCTCAAAATCATAAGAGCTATTCATGACAAACCCACAGCCAGTATCATACTGAATGGGCAAAAACTAGAAGCATTCCCTTTGAAAACTGGCACAAGAACGGGATGCCCTCTCTGACCACTCCTATTCAACATAATATTGCACATTCTGGCTAGGGCCATCAGGCAAGAGAAAGAAATCAAGGGTATTCAGTTCGGAAAAGAAGAAGTCAAATTGTCCCTCTTTGCAGATGACATGATTGTATATTTAGAAAACCCCATTGTCTCAGTCCAAAATCTCCTTAAGCTGATAAGCAACTTCAGCAAAGTCTCAGGTACAAAATTAATGTGCAAAAATCACAAGCATTCTTATGATGTAACAGACAAACAGAGAGCCAAATCATGAATGAACTTCCATTCACAATTGCTTCAAAGAGAATAAAATACCTAGGAATCCAACTTACAAGGGATGGAAAGGACCTCTTCAAGGAGAACTACAAACCACTGCTCAGTGAAATAAAAGAGGATACGTAAACAAATGGAAGAACATACCATGCTCATGGCTAGGAAGAATCAATATCGTGAAAATGGTCATACTGCCCAAGGTAATTTATAGATTCAATGCCATCCCCATCAAGCTACCAATGAGTTTCTTCACAGAATTGGAAAAAACTGCTTCAAAGTTCATATGGAACCAAAAAAGAGCCCGCATCTCCAAGACAATCCTAAGTCAAAAGAACAAAGCTGGAGGCCTCACGCTACCTGACTTCAAACTATACTACAAGGCTACAGTAACCAAAACTGCATGGTACTGGTACCAAAACAGACAGATAGACCAATGGAACAGAACAGAGTCCTCAGAAATAATACCACACATCTACAGCCATCTGATCTTTGATAAACCTGAGAAAAACAAGAAATGGGGAAAGGATTCCCTATTTAATAAATGGTGCTGGGATAATTGGCTAGCCATAAGTAGAAAGCTGAAACTGGATCCTTTCCTTACTCCTTATACGAAAATTAATTCAAGATGGATTAGAGACTTAAATGTTAGACCTAATACCATAAAAACCCTAGAAGAAAACCTAGGTGATACCATTCAGGACATAGGCATGGGCAAGGACTTTATGTCTAAAACACCAAAAGCAACGGCAACAAAAGCCAAAATTGACAAATGGGATCTCATTAAACTAAAGAGCTTCTGTACAGCAAAAGAAACTACCATCAGAGTGAACAGGCAACCTACAGAATGGGAGAAAGGTTTTGCAATCTACTCATCTGACAAAGGGCTAATATCCAGAACCTACAAAGAACTCAAACACATTTACAAGAAAAAAACAAACAACCCCATCAAAAAGTAGGCAAAGGATATGAACAGACATTTTTCAAAAGAGGACATTCATACAGCCAACAGACACATGAAAAAATGCTCATCATCACTGGCCATCAGAGAAATGCTAATCAAAACCACAATGAGATACCGTCTCACACCAGTTAGAATGGCAATCATTAAAAAGTCAGAAAACAACAGGTGCTGGAGAGGATGTGGAGAAATAGGAACACTTTTACACTGTTGGTGGGATTGTAAACTAGTTCAACCATTATGGAAAACAGTATGGCGATTCCTCAAGGATCTAGAACTAGAAGTACCATATGACCCAGCCATCCCATTACTGGGTATATACCCAATGGATTATAAATCATGCTGCTATAAAGACACATGCACACATATGTTTATTGTGGCACTATTCACAATAGCAAAGACTTGGAATCAACTCAAATGTCCATCAGTGACAGATTGGATTAAGAAAATGTGGCACATATACACCATGGAATATTATGCAGCCATAAAAAAGGATGATTTTGTATCCTTTGTAGGGACATGGATGCAGCTGGAAACCATCATTCTCAGCAAACTGTCGCAAGAACAGATAACCAAACATCGCACATTCTCACTCATAGGTGGGAACTGAGCAATGAGATCACTTGGACTCGGGAAGGGAAACATCACACACCGGGGCCTATCATGGGGATGGGGGTGGGGGGAGGGATTGCATTGGGAGTTATACCTGATGTAAATGACGAGTTGATGGGTGCTGATGAGTTGATGGGTGCAGCACACCAACATGGCACAAGTATACATATGTAACAAACCTGCACGTTATCCACATGTACCCTAGAACTTAAAGTATAATAATAAAAAATAAATAAAAATAAAAAAATAAAGTGAGTGTCAGAGCTCAGTGTTATAAAAATGCATAATCATCACTTAAACAATTTTGTTTGCTTTAAAGAGATTCTATGTAGATATGTGATTACATTGTCAAAAATTTTCATAGTTTTAAATAAAATGAAACCTATAAAAAAGCATAAAATCTCAGAGGATAGGAGACATGATGGGGACCAGAATTTTCTGCCACCAGTGTCCTTAAATAGCTGCCAATTTGGAGCAAAAAAAGCTTTTCAAAATCTAATTTGGATCATACACACCAGATTGTCTATAAAAATCATACAATAAACATTCCCCTTTGGCAAAGAACTTTGAGAACATAAAGACCACTTCGCAATTGGAAAGTATTGGAGAACTGAATGTAAATCATAAGTTAATGATGAATATTGACATTCCCGACAGCACCAGCAGGACTCTCTTCAGAACAAATGAATCAGGACATTCAAAAAATTTGAATCAAATTTTCCAGACAAATGAAAAGTCCATTTTTTCTCAGAAGAGTCTGTTGGCGATAAGGGGAATCATGTTGGAGATATTTTATTTTATATTATTTATTGAAATATCTTTAAATTAAGATACTGATTTTTCTTGTATAATGTTAAAATATGGTCATTCTAAAAAGCGTTTAAAATAACATCTTAAAAACATTAAAACCTTAACAAATAAATGGAAAAAGAGACTAAGTTATCTATGAGCGGATAGCTACTGTTTGTTTGCATTATGGTACATTTAAAACCTTTAATAAATTCTTTTATAGAAGTGAGATGTTGGCCGGGCACAGTGGCTCACGCCTGTAATCCTAGGACTTTGGGAGGCCAAGGCAGGCGGATCATGAGGTCAGGAGATCCAGACCATTCTGACTAACACAGTGAAACCTCATACTAAAAATACAAAAAAATTAGCCAGGCATGGTGGTGGGCACCTGTAGTCCCAGTTACTGGGGAGGCTGAGGCAGGGGAATGGCGTGAACCCAGGAGGTAGAGTTTGCAATGAGCCCAGACCGTGCCACTGCACTCCAGCCTAGGCAACAGAGTGAGACTCCGTCTCAAAAGAAAAAAAAAAAAAAAGTGAGATGTTATAAGATGTCTCCACATCATTTTTTTTCTTAATTTTTAATCAACATTATTTCAAAAGTACTCTCCAATGTCATTAAATATTGACCACAATTTTGGTGCCAGTACATAGTTTTACTTTTTCATCTCTAGTTCAGTTTGGAGAAAATCACAGATATCTCTAGCCATCTGGTGAAAAAAAATGGACTCTCTCCTCCCAAAAAAATATAAAGGCACATGAAAATTGAATAATATTTCTGGAATGCATGAATCACCTAAGGGTAATGCACCCCAGGTTGAGAAGCCCTGGTTCAAAAGAGACTAGTTCTCCTTAATGTTCTGATTTGTAGTTCAGACAGCATGGAATCTCATGTGCTCCTAAGCTCTAATAAGGTAAATTAATAACAAATTCAAGAAATTCACTTAATTTTCCTTGCACATACTACACGTTTAGTGTATCATAACTTTTCATTTTTGTTGTCATCATTCTTTTAAATATTTCTTTTTGCCTAATATTCATAAAGCATACTCAAAATTTGTGAACATGTGAATATTTCTGGAGAGTCGGTCATAGCTGGCCATCAAATCGAAGGAATTTATGTTCTAAAATAGGAACTTTTCTATACTAGAAAATACTTGAAGGACATTTATGAAATTCAGGCTTTGCTCTCACAGTGATGTTTGTTCAATTCCAAATGTTTTCTACGTGAAATTGTATTGTTTATCAAGTACAATTGGTGTACCTGATAAACCTAGACATTTTAATAGTGCTTATGAATATGCATTAAGCCAGTGAAGAAAATAACTTTATATTCTTAGAGTAAACAGGAGTAGGGAAAACTTTATTTGGCACTGAGTGAAATGTAAACTGTGAATTTATCTGCTTACTCTTTTCACTTTACTTCAAGTATCTCCACTGAAAAAGATTTTGAAGTCTGCATAGAATAGAAGCTAACTGTATATACATTAGTTTTCAGGAAGACCTGGGATCAAACCCCAATTCCTCTATTGGCTACTAGTAGACCCTATCTGAGCTGTTGTTTTTTCATCTGTAAAATGAGCATGGCGATGTCCTTTGCATAGTTCTACAGTTAAGTACTGATAATATATGTATTACATTGAACACTGTGTCTAGCATATTAAAAACATGCAATAAGTAAAATTAATAGTGGAAAAACAAAGACAATGAAGCTCAAAAATTTATCTCAGTGACTCCAGTAACAAGTGTGGCATAACAAGCATGTGAATAGCTATAGCGTATTTTAACCTTAAAGTAAATTCCAATGACTATGCCTTTCTTGTCCATAGTCTCCAGGCTTAGTAAGCATTCATCACGTAACTGTAATCATCACTTCCTTTCCTTTTATTTCTTTTATTTTACTTCGAAAGAAGGGACCGGGGTACCGTATTCATATTTTACCTGATTATGCTCTATTTTTCTCTTTAGCTATTTCATTGGATTGTTTTTAGCCTGGGGAAGGAATGGGCTGATTATAGAGTGTTAGAAGCAGAAATATGTTAGGGAAGTAGGCACGTTTCTCTGGGAATCTCTCTTAACAATGTGTTCCTTAATACAGATGCTCTAAATTTAGTCTAGAGGAAAATGTGCAGTTAATGCCAGATTGCATAGGTGTCCAGTTTACTTGTAAATCCTGTATCCTCCTGACATGACAGAGTACTGTTCAACAATTCAACCTTAAAAGCAGATTTCTAACAGGAGCAGACAACAAATAAACATGCCTTCTATGACTGAACTGCATTTGCTAATGCAATCGATCATTCCTTCCGTGCTACCATATCCTTTTAAACCATGGTTTTATCTAGGATTGCCTCTTTATTCCTAGGGCTGCCATCTACGATTTCTGTTTGTCAGTTTACTCGGTCATTCATCAGCTAGCTTTTAAGACACTCGCTCAGTGTCTGGCATATACAGTTATGCCCCTGTTATCCTCTGTTTTGCTTTCCTAGGTTTCAGTTATCCCCAGTCAACCACAGCCCAGAAATCTTAAGTGGAAAATCCAGAAATAAAAATTCACAAGTTTTACATTGCATGCCCTTCTGAGTAATGTGATGAAATCTCATGCCATCCCACCTAGCCCATGGAAAATATGAATCATCTCTTTGTCCATAGTCTCCATGCTAACACTACCCACTCACTAGTTATTTAGTAGTCTTCTTGGTTGTGAGATCGACTGTGGTGGCATTGCAGTGATTGTTTTCAAGTCGCCCTTATTCTACTTAATAACGACCCTAAAGTGCCAGAGTAGTAGTACTGGCATATTGTTATAATTGTTCTATTTTATAATTAGTTACTAACCTCTTACTGTGCCTAATAGGTTAAACTTCATCTTAGATATGTATGTATAAAAAACATGGTATATATAGATTTCAGGCATCCAGTGTGGGTCTTGCAACCTATCTCCTGTGAATCAGAAGTGATATTTTGCCAACATTTTTGGCAAGAACATATCGAAGACCAGGCAAAAGATTTGGTATTAAGGAGAATGGGGTAGACAAGCAAAGTACTGACTCTCATGAAATTTAGAAGCTAGTGGAGAACATGTACATTAAAACTATTATATTCTTGCAAAAAAGAGACTCTTCTGTAATTTCGTTAAATATGTTGAAGGATGATTCTAGGGTGCTGTGAAAAGTATATTGCGGAAGTACCTATCTCAAGGATACAGGGGAAGGCATTTTTGAGGAAGTAAAATTTTAGTGAGAAGTTGTAACCTCATAACCCTGCATGTAGAAAAAAGCGATACAACCAAGTGAAGCTGGTTCCAAGTGCATATAAATATATTTATATGGGTCCCAAACTTTTAGAACCCAATTCAAAGGGATATTCATCTGCTAAGGTTTCCAGTTGTGACAAACATGAACTCAAATGTTGCCCAATCCTTATTTTAAAACAGATGCCTGAAGCTGGATTATTTTATACACGATCGTGGCTCTAATGCATATAACATTGTATGTTCAACACAGAAGTGTGTGACCTATATTCAAGCTGATGCTTAAAGAATACAGGGAGGAGTGGGTCAAAAGAGGAGAGAGGAATTCCAGGAAAAGTGAGAAGAATCAGAAAGAAACCAGAGTGGAGAAGGGTTAAATGTGGCCAGTTGATAGAAGTAAGACTGGAGATCTAATTGCGTCAGGTTATGCCATGCCACATATTTGTCTTAAGAAGCTTGGATTTTATTCCTAAGAAGAGTGGAAAAACACTGCAGTGTTTTAAGTGAATTGTGAGGGATGGTAATTGCTAGATGCTAATGTACAAAATCACATAGACAGGCATCTTTCCCGGAAGTGGACCTCTCTTGACCTTCCTCCATTCAGGGTAAGATTTTTTTTTTTTTTTGAGACAGAGTCTTGTTCTGTCACCCAGGCTGGAGTACAGTAGCACGATCTCAGCTAACTGCAACCTCCGCCTCCCAGGTTCAAGCAATTCTCCTGCCTCAGTCTCTGAGTAACTGGGACTACAGGTGAATGCCACCATGCCCTGCTAAATTTTTTTAGTATTTTTAGTAGAGACAGGGTTTCACCATCTTGACCAGGCTGTTTTTGAACTCCTGACCTTGTGATCCACCCACCTCAGCCTCCCAAAGTGCTGGGATTACAGGCATGAGCCACTGCGCCCAGCCCATTCAGGGTAAGAATTTTAAGACAACACTTTTATGATCCTCAACATTTTAATGATCCACATTACACTTATCAACAATTGTAAATATAAAGTTCTAAGTTGTTCAAAGAGAAGCAAAAATGCCAAAGCTGGCAGTAATTTTAGAGATGACCTACTCCAGACCTGCCATGTTAAGAGGCAAAGAATAGATTTAACTATATTAACCTATGTATCAAATAGATCACACATTTAGGAGCAGACAGAACTAGAACTCCAGCATCCACTAGCCTCCTTCCTTTTTCATAAACCCATTGCATTCTCTAAACATTTTCATTATTTGAAAAGTAGAAAGCACAGTTATAATATCACTTGTCCATCAGAGTCTGCTTTATCAGACATTTTAAAGGGTGCAGTAATCACACAATAAGTGTGTTGGTGTATAAATAATATATAGGATATCTATAAGCTGTGTATTTACAATATCAATATATCTATTATTCTTTCTGTTCACATATCTCCATAAAACATCAATTTATAGGCAGTTATAGGAATATTAGAAGAATATGGTAAAAGTTTTGTTATTCACTCTGTACAGAGCTCTCATTAGTCACTGAAAAATAGCCAGTACAAAACTGATCAGTGGAAAACACACTGTTTTGTAGAGGAAATGATTTTTATCATCATCTTTAATGCTATCTGGGAAAGCTATCTGATTACTCTGTGCCTTATTTTTATCATAATAATAATCTTAGTTAACATTTCTCAGCACTCGTTATAGGACAAACAGTATTAATGTTGTAAAATTAATGTTTGAAACTGTTAAATATCTGAAAATCCTGAGCCCTTTAATCATTTCCACAGTCTTAGGGTGTAGGTATTATTACCATTTTTCTTGTAGAGAAATCGAGGACCAGACAAAAGTTACACAGCTAAGAAGTCTCAGAATTGGGATTTGAACTTGGGCAGTGGATCTTCAAATCTTACAATTTTTAACCACTACACAGTTTTAATGCCTATGTCTAGATTCCTATATTGTATCTGAAAAATGGGAATAATGAGAATGAGTTTTATTTAGAGAAAACATAGCTACTCTCGGATTCCGAAAAATGAAGTAATGTATCTGCTTTTAGATTATGTCATACTAATGGGAGAAATTGATTTGAGGAATACATAGGAGTATAGGAAAGACCTTGAAAATTTAATGAACACGATTTTCAATATAAAGTGATTCAAGTGATAAATCTCCTACTGCATGCCAATCTCATGGCAGGCAGTAGGAGAAGGTAGAAAGACATAAAACCAACTGTTTAGGGTGGTTATACACTTCCTCCAGGAAAGTGTCAGGGATTTGAGATTTTGAGGCCTGCAGTCTTGTGGTCTAAATTTCCTTCACTACTTAACCCTTGTGATTTGGGATACCTTCATTTATAAAATAGAAATATTGTAATCCATTTCACAACATGGCAGTGGACCCTAAACAAAATAATGTGTGAAAACCACATTGCAAACTCTTGAGTGAAATGTGCATGCTTTGCATGATTAATTTTTCTATTAGTAATTAATTCTTTAAAACTTACGGGGAAGTAATGTCAATATGGAGCAAAAAAGAAGGAAAAATTGCCTAAGGAACTGGCATTAATTATGCACATAAAGTATGAATATTAAAACACATTTTTAAGCAAAATATATGTGTAAATAATATATACCTATAAGTATAGCAAAATGAATTGTCATACGCACATCATCAAATTGTAAAAAATTGTTTTCTTTTAGTGGTGATAACAGAGGGACATTAGAGTGATGGGGAGACATCCTTTTACATAAATATAATCATAGATATAATTATGCATACATACATGCACACACATATACACATGCACATACACATCTAAACTCGCTATAGATACATGATAAAATTATGAGTGACTTTGTTTTCTTCTGTATTTTTCAAAATTTTTATTTGAAAGGAAGAATGGTAAAATGTTGTATAAAGATCTACTTATAAAGAATTGAATTACACAGTCTTAGGTAAGAAGAAACTATCAAGCCTTTAAAAGCCTAATATAGGGCTGGCGTGGTGACTCTCTCCTGTAATCCTAGCATTTTGGGAGGCCAAGGCGGGTGGATAACCTGAGGTCCAGAGTTTGAGACCAGCCTGACCAACAAGGAGAAACCCCATCTCTACTGAAAAACTACAAAATTAGCCGGGTATGGTGGTGCATACTGTAATCCTAGCTACTCGAGAGACTGAGACAAGAGAATTGCTTGAACCTGGGAGGTGGAGGTTGCGGTAAGCTGAGATCCCGCCATTGCACTCCAGTCTGGGGCAACAAGAGCTAAATTCCGTCAAAAAAAAAAACAAAAACAAAAACAAAACCCTTCAGGGATAGAGTAAGAGAAATCACTGAAATTACTGACATACTATGAGGGCATGTTTCACAAACAGAAACTGTGTGATGTTGGAGAAAGCTCTGTATACACTTGTAAAAAATAATAGCCAACATTTATTGAACATTCCCCAGTGCGCAGTCACAAACACAGACATAATCCTCCCAATAACCTGTTATTATTTGTATTTCCAGGTGCAGAATCTAAGGACAAGAGCAGTTAATTAACTCGTGAAGGTGACCCAATCAGTCAGTGGCAAAACTTAGATTTATACTCAGGTCTCTGCCAGACTCCAAAGACCTTGGTTTACAATGTCTTTAATATTATAATGCGATTGACTGGTGGAAACACTAAATACATAAAAGCACAACTTTTGAAAAAAAGGGGAAAATAATAATAAGGCTCTGAAGGCAAGGCAGGGCCCCTGAAATAAACGTGCTCACCACTGTATGTCATAAAGAGTTTGCAGCATTTATGCAAGTTCATGGCAGGCCATTTCAAAGACAAGGGACAAAACAAAGTCCTTGAAACAAAGCCGATCAATTCTATGAGGACTCCTGAAACACTAGGTAATGGAAATCATTCCTGGTGCTGAACTCCAACAATAAAGCCTTTGCAGAGATTTGCTTTACTTTATGACAGTCACTAAAAGAATGGCTACATGTAGCAAATAGAGCAATGGTTAAAAAAAAAAAAAGTGCACATTTTTTTTTGGTTACAATCTGAGGAAACATGCCAAGCATAAAAGAGGTAGACAGAAAAACTGTGAGGATTATAAAGGAAAGTGAAAAATGCAGCAGAGGACTGTGAACAGTAAGTAAGCTGGAGAATAAGGCACTAGTAAGAGTTGCAAGAGTATTTCAGCAACCAAATTACTCCTGAAAAGAAGGCAAGGTAAACTAAGGAATAGAGTCTTTTAAAGAAAAGGAGTAACCGTTTCCTGGAACACATGGGCAGAAAATGAAGGAGAGGCCAGCAAAATAAGTTGACATTTTTATGTCTATGGTGCAAAAGTTTAAAATAGAAAGAAATATATTTTAAGAACCTTCATGCAATGTATCTCACACACACTAATCTTTAAAAAAAAAGTCTCTCATGAAAGAGCTTGCAGAAAAAAAATGTGTTAAGAAGCAAAGGTATTGTGAAAAGCTCAGCTATCATTACAATATAGGAGGTAGAAACTGTCACAGCTTGAAAGACAATTGGTCTGAATAACAGACATGTCCCTTAGCACTCAAAAATAAAATCGCATCCTATTTTTCTATTGAAAGAACTCTATGTTCTCCTGTGGGAAAAAATTGTCTGGCTTTCATTAAGTCAAATGTCTGTCACCTATTAGTTCTATTAAATTATCTTTTTGGGCTAGTTAGCTCAGTTCTTAAGAGTGTCGTTAATAATGAGGTAGTGTCAAAGATAAGGAGGATAAAGAAGTTGGTTCCCCTGGGTCTACTCTGGAAAGAGACTCTACAAGTGAATTTGGCATTACTGAAAAGCTGCAGTCTAATGTATCAGTTGAATCAAAGCATAAAACATGAAATAATTGGGCAGCAATTGAGGGAAAAAAGTTACAGAGATTAAACTATGACAGTAGTAGGCTGGTATATATATCTTATATAATGAAAAGAGATGAATTGGAATGAGACAGAGGAGAGGAATGACAACTACTGTTTGACAGAGAGGGAGGAAGATCAATTATGATAAAGGGAAATTCTATATATCTGTATATTGCCAGAATGGGTAGCAGGAATCTAATCATGAAAGAAAAATATGAGAGAGTTAAAGAATATAGCACAAGAACTATAGAAGTTGAAATATAAAGCTCATTAATTTAAACATAATAATCAAAGTACACCTTTCTGTGCACTGTCTACATCTATCCTGGACTTAAGATTGCACAGTAAATATTGGCTAACAAAAGCACATGGAAACGTTATTGAATGGAACAAAACAATGTCTTCAGACTACTGGGAAAATGTGGATGCTTCTATTAAATAGGTTTGGATGGATAATATGAACTTTGAGGTACTCAATTCAAAGGAGGTTTGTGATTGGGGCTGATGTATTCATCTCAGTTCTCCTCTGCCTAGATCCAGAGAAAGTGACTAGTTCCCTTTGGGATTGAAGTGGCTTCTGAAATCTGGACAGTGTTGGGTAAAATGGCATAATCCATAGTGCTCTTGGGGGCAGCCACAATAGAATAGGAGGAAAAAAGTATACTCAATTGCTGTCACTTAGTTCTAGAGCACAGAGAACTGCAAAGGATAAGAAAGCACATGGTAACCACTGAATCACACCGCATGATCCTTCACGCCCTGCCCCAACCCAACCCCTCCCGCAAGTTGAAGTCTCATGTCCTACATAGCCCATGGCCTTTTGATGTTGTACAAGGGCTCTAACATGGAGAACATCCAGGAAACTCAAAGGCCCCTGTAGTACTAGGTAATAAGAAAGCAATGATTGAAGAGAGCAGGGAAGCAGAAAAGAATTTGGAGAGCCAGAGTATAGTGGGTTGAATTGTGACCCCCCAAAAGATATTCAAGTCCTAATCACTATTACCTGTGAATGTGACCTTATTTGGAAATAGGGTCTTTGCATATCTAATCAAGTTAAGGTGAGGTCATACTAGATTTGGGTGGGCCCTAAAGCTAATGACTGGTGTCCAAAGAAGAGAAAAAAGAGGGAGATTTGGATACAGAGACATAGAGGGAAGAAGGCCTTAGATGATAGAGGTGGTGAGTGGAGTGATGTAGCTACAAGTCAAGGAATGCCAATGGTTAGCCGAGAGCTAGGAGCTAGGAAGAGGCAAGGAAGAACACTTCCCTAGAGCCTTCAGAGAGAGCATGGCCCTACTGCCATATTTATTTCAGACCTCTGGCCTCCCAAACTGTCAGAGAATAAATTTCTATTGTTTTAAGCAACACTGTCTCTGGTACACTGTTATGGCAGGCCTAGAAATTAACACAGAGGGAGCTAAAGGGAGGGAGGACAGTCTCACTCTATAAACATAAAAACACAAATTCCTTTCTTTCAACCAACCCTCAATCTATCTCTTCTGCAAAGGAATCCATACATTGTCTCAGTGTCACCTTTACAACAAAATCAGTAGTGCCCACATCAAGAAGATGTTTCTAAAAAGTTTGGTCCTTTCAAAATGTTGAAAAACAATTTTTGACATTAAGATCTGCCATCTATGTATACAGTAGACAAATGTACTAATATACTAACATTTATTAGATATTATAATTAAACAAAAGTAGCATTTAATAATAGATGAAAGAAAAATAAAATAATATTTTAGTTACTACTATTATGTATTAATAATATATTGTCATTTTTCTAAGCTGATATTATATGATATATTATTAGTAATAACTTTACAGTGAGATAAATCAGAGAGCCTATACTTTATAATTTTTAGCAAATGTTTTCTTTAACACTTTGTCTTAAAGCTTTGAAAAGCCCCAGTTCAAATTCAGTGTATTTCAGGTCATGGTGCTAATGATTGTCAGAATTGAAAAACCATGTCACAGAGATATATGGGTCCATTATTGGAAGGAGTTTTATTGACTGTTCTCACTAAATCATAAGACTCATTTTTCAGCCTCAACTACCAACTAATATAAAGTTCTGATTGAAAAAATAGGCTAGTAAATTTCATCTCCTTTTCTGTCTATATGAATTGCATTTTGAAACCAGTCAGAAACTGTATATATTTGTGTTTAATCAAAGTGATCAAAATCCATTGGAACTTCTCCTTTAAAGGATACTGAAACATTTTAGAAAATCCATTTCTGAGCATGTGTCCAGATATGAGAGGTTTTATAGGTGATACACTTACTATTTTTCAAAACAAACTCACACAATAATGGGAATATTTCCACACATCTGTTTTAAAATGCTTTCTCCATTTCATGGTTCATCTTGTAAAGGCAGTAATTATTCTCGCTCACCATTAGAACATCATTTACCTTGAAGATGCCTATTAAGTGTGACAACAACGCAGCAGAGATAACTTCCTTTATGGGAGAAATGAATACACCTTTACAAGTTGTGCTCTTGGAGATATGTACAGGAAACAGGACAGATCACTTCCAACAACAAGATCAAAAAAGTGAAATGCCAAACACTTTTATTCTAGTATAAACAAATATGTGAATATATACATGTGTATATATTTATATGTTTTATATGTATATGCATATATGTATGTGTGCATGTGTGTGTGTGCATATATATATGTGTGTGTGTATATATGTGTGTGTGTGTGTATATGTGTGTGTATATATATATATATATATATTTTTTTTTAGAGAAAGAGAAAGAAGAAAGATCCCGGCTTAGAATTAATGTTCCTACCAAACCTCACCAGTATCTAGCAATTTCATGCAATCCTCACAACAGTTTGTGAGAACTAAGAATTGTTATTACCCTCATTTATAAGGGAGGAAACTCAATTATAAGGGATGTTAAATTGATTAAATAACTTGCTATGGGTTATATTGATACCAGTTATCAGGGCTTGGTGTTGAAATCAGAAGTGTCTAACTCCAAAACTAATGCTGTGATTCCATCTCTATTCGGGATTTTAGGTTTTAATGGGTTTTGGTATAAGGAGGCAAAGAACTCAAACTTACTGAGGTTCCTGACTCCAAAACTAATGCTGTGATTCCACCTCTATTCCACATTTCAGGTTTTAATGGGTTTCAGGATAAGGAGGTAAAGAACTCAAACTTACTGAGGTTCCTATGAATGCGCAGTGTCTCAAATGGGGTAAAATAAGGGGATGTAGAGTGACCAAGAGTGGTCAGATGCTGATAATAAAATTTGTAATAGTCTATTACAAAATTTTGCTGGAATTTCAATTCATGATCTCTTTATATAAACAGTGAAAATGGACACCATTACATACGAAAAGTGAGGGCAAAAAAGACAGAACATCCTCATGTTATTGTGTGAGGCACTGCTTTGAGACTTACGCAATACTCAGAGTGGATCTACACATTGTATGTCAAAGCTGTATGAACTACAGCAAAATAATAGTTCAGGGAAAAAAATTAAGTGCTCTCAACTTACTTTCTTTCCTTTTAGAACTCACATGTCCCAATTCAGTGACTTCTAGCCTGCTCTTTGGACATCTATTAGCATGTACAAGGAAAATGTTTATGGCATCTACTCATAAAATAGCCTTCTTCTATTGATTTGGTTCCTTGTAACATGTGGTGTATTATGAGCATGAACAGTATATTTAAGCCACAATAAGAACATTTTTGTTTAAGGAAAGAAAAGGGACAATGTTTCTTACGTATGATTCTCTATACTGGTTTCTAGAAAAACATGATAAAATGAGAAATGACGAGACAGGTTTTGTTGGAAAACTGGACTGAATTCTAAGAAGAAGATAAGAAAAAAATATCATGGGTTGTGAAAAGGTATTATCATCCAGAGCACAATTTAAGTGCAGAAAAATTATGAAAGCCAACAACATAGAGAGATCTTGAGGAAGAGGAGTAAGAACTAGGGATCCAGTGGTACACAAAGCCAGGGTGTGAAGGGAAGAGACAAAAGGCAGGTGTGCAGAGCCAGGAGTCTTGGAGGAGAAACTGAATGCAAATATGAAAGCAGGTTAAGAGGAGATATGGGAAACACATATGAAAAATCCTGTAGTTCTGATGGGGTTGCCTTTGATTAGTTTGAGCCAGGTTTATGTGGTGCACCTGAACCTGCTTTAGACTCTGGCCTCTGACTAAAAGGGAGGAAAAAAATTAGGAGACACTCCACAGACATTTACTTTCTACTTCCTTGATCTTCTATTTTTAAACGAAAATATTTTGACTAGGAACAGAAAATGCGTTTGAAAACGGGGCCATGCGATATTACTCAATGCTCCTTCTGGTACAATAAAGTTAATTTCTCTGTGGAGTACCTACCATGTGCCAGAGATTGTCTTAAGTAGCTTTAATGAAATTATTTTTAAAGTAATTTCTACTTTTATTTTATATTCAGGAGGTACATGCACAGGCTTTTTACATAGCTTTATTGTGTGATGCTGAGGTTTGGAGTACGTACCAATTGATGCCATCACCAAGGTAGTGAGCACAGTACCCAATATTTAGTTTTTCAACCCTGTCCCCTTCCCTCCCTTTCTCCTCTAATACTCCCCAGTGTCTACTGCTGCCATTTTGTTGTTATTGTTGTTGTTGTTGTTTTTGAGACGGAGTCTTGCTCTGTCGCCCGGGCTGGAGTGCAGTGGCCAGATCTCAGCTCACTGCAAGCTCCGCCTCCTGGGTTCCCGCCACTCTCCTGCCTCAGCCTCCCGAGTAGCTGGGACTACAGGCGCCCGCCAACTTGACTGGCTACTTTTTTGTATTTTTAGTGGAGACGGGTTTTCACCGTGGTAGCCAGGATGGTATCGATCTCCTGACCTTGTGATCCGCCCGTCTCGGCCTCCCAAAGTGCTGGGATTACAGGCTTGAGCCACCGCGCCCGGCACTGCTGCCATTTTTATATCCGTAATTACACAGTATTTAGCTCTCACTTACATGTAAGAACATGAACTATTTGGTGTTCTGTTCCTGTGTGAATTTGCTTAGCATAAAGTCCTCAAACTGCATCCAAGTTGCTGCAAAAGACATTACTTTGTTCTTCTTTATCGATGCATAGTATTCCATGGTATATATGTACTACATTTTCTTAATCCAGTCCACCATCGATGGGCACTTAGATTGATTCCATGTCTTTGCTATTGTTAATAGTGTTGTGTCAAACATGAAAGTTCATGTATCTTTTTGGTAGAATGACTTGTTTTCTTTTGGATATATATCCAGTAATGGGATTCCTGGGTCAAATGGTAGTTCTGTTTTAAGTGCTTTGAGAAATCTCCAAACTGCTCTCAACAGTGACTGAACTAATTTACATTCCCACCAACAGGGTGTAAGTGTTCGCTTTTTTCCACAGCCTTGCCAGCATCTGTTATTTTTTGACTTTTTAGTAATAGTCATTCTGACTAGTGTGAGATGTCATCTCATTGTGGTTTTGATTTACATTTCTCTGATGATTAGCGATGTTAAGGATTTTTTTCATGTTTGTTGGCCACTTGTATGTCCTCTTTTGAGAAATGTTCATGTCTTTTGCCTACATTTTAATGGGATTATTTGTTGTTTGCATGTTAAATCCTTTACGTTCCTTATAGATTCTGGATACTAGACCTTTGTTGGATGCATAGTTTGTGAATATTTTCTCCTATTCTGTAGATTGTCTGTTTACTCTGTTGATCATTTCTTTTGCTGGGCAGAAGCTCTTTAGTTTAATTAGGTCCTGGTTGTCAATTTTTGTTTTGTTGCAATTATTTTTGAGGACTTAGTCTTAAAATTTTTCCCAAGGCTGATATGCAGAATGGTGCTTCCTGGGTTTTCTTCTATGGTTCTTATAGTATAAAGTCTTAAATTTAAATCTTTAATCAATCTTGAGTTAATTTTTTAAATGGTAAAAGGCAATTTTACCAGTTTTAGTTTTCTGCATGTATCTAACCTGCTATCCCAGCAACCATTCATAGAAAAGGGAGTCTTTTTTCCATTGCTTATTTTTATCAACTTTGTTGAAGATCAGATAGCTATATGTATGTGGTTTTATTTGTAGGTTCTCTATTCTGTTCTCTTGCTTTATGTGTCTGCTTGTGTACCAGTACCATGCTATTTTGGTTACTGTAGCCTTATACTTTGAAGTCAGATAATGTGATGCCTCCAGCTTTATTCATTTTGCTTAGGATTTCTTTGACTGCTCAGGCTCTTTTATTGGTTCCATATAAAATTTAGAACAGTTTTTTTCCTAACTCGGTGAAAAATGACATTGGTAGATTGATAGGAATAGCACTGAATCTGTAGATTTCTTTGGGCAATATGGACATTCTAATGGTATTGATTCTTCCAATTCATGAGTATGAATTTTTTTCCATATGTTTGTATCATTCTGATTTATTTCAGGAATGTTTCATAGTTCTCCTTGTAGAGATATTTCACCTCCTTGGTTACATGTATTTCTAAGTGTGTGTGTGTGGCTGTTGTAATGAGACTCTATTTTTGATTTGGCTCTCAGTTTGAATGTTATTAGTATATAGAAATGCTACTGAATTGTGTATGTTGATTCTGTACCTTGAAACTGTCCTGAAGTCATTTATCAGTTGCAGGAGACTTTTGACAGAAATTTTAGAGTTTTCTAGGTATACTATGACATTGTCAATAAAGAGAGATAGTTTGACTTCTTCTTTTCTCATTTTGATACCTTTTATTTCTTTCTCTTGCCTGATTGTGCAGGTTAGGGCTTCCAATACTATGTTGAATAGGAGTGGTAAGAGAAGGCTTCCTAGCTTGTGCCAGTTTTCAAGGGAAATGCTTCCAACATTTGCCCACTGAGTATGATGTTAACTGTGGGTTTGACATAAATGGTTATTTTTTTTAGTTATATTCCTCCAATGCCTAGTTTCTTGAGGGTTATTATCATGAAGTGATGTTGGATTTTACTGAAAGATTTCTCTGTATCTATTAAGATGATCTTTTTTTTGGTTTTGTTTTTAATTCTTTCTATGTGGTGAATCACATTTATTTATTTACATATGGTTGAACCAACCTTGCACCCCAGGAATTAAGCTAACTTAATCATGATGGATTTTTGATGTGATGCTGAATCCAGTTTGCTAATATTTTGTTCAGGATGTTTGCATCTATATTCATGTATTCAACTGGAATATTGACCTGTAGATTTCTTTTTTCATTGTGTCTTTGCTGGGTTTTGGTGTCAGAGTGACGCTGGCTTCAGAGAATGAGTTAAGGAGGAGTCCATCCTCCTTGATTTTTAAAAATAGTTTCAATAGGATTGGTACCAGCTCTTCTTGTACATCCAATAGAATTCAGCTGTGACTCCCTCTAGTCTGGGGCTTTTTATGGCTGGTAGGTTTTTTTTTTTTTATTACTGATTCAATTTCAGAACTCTATATTTGACCTGTTAAGGGTTTCAATTTCTTCCTGATGCTATCTTAGGAGATTGTGTGTTTTCAGGAATTTATCCATTTCCTCTAGATTTTCTAGTTTGAGTGCACAGAGATGTTAATAGTCTCAGAGAGTCTTTTGTATTTGTGGAGGATCACTATAATCTCACCTTCTTTGTTTTTGATCGTGCTTATTTGAATCTTCTCTTATTTTTTCTTAAAGATTGTGTCATGTTGTGTCTCTGTTCATGTTTATGTCAAAGTTTTAAAAAGTTTCTTCCTCCATTGTTTACCCTAAATAATTCAGGAGTAAGTTGTATAATTTCCATGTGATTTCATTGATTTGAGAGATCTTCTTTATATTAATTTCTATTTTTATTCTCCTGTGGTCTGATAGTATGGCTGATGTGATTTTGATACTTTTGAACTTACTGAGAATTGCTTTATGGCAGAGCATTTGGTTAGTCTTAGAGTATGGTCCATGTGCAGATGAGAATATTCTATGGTTGAGGGGTAGAGTATTCTGTAGATGTGTGTTAGATACAATGGGTCAAGTGTCAAATTTACATCCAGAACATTTTTATTAGTATTCTGCCTCAATGATCTGCCTAATGTTGTCAGTAGGGTGTTGAAGTTCCTCACTATTATTGTGTGGCTATCTATGTCTTTTTGTAGGTTGAAAATTACTTGTTTTATGAATCTGGGTGCTCCATTCTTAGGTGTGTATACATTGAGCATATTTAGGTCATCTTTTTGAATTGAACTCTTTATCATTATATAATGCCCTTCTTTGTTCTTTTCTACTGTTGTTGATTTAAAGTCTATTTTATCTGCTACAAAAATAACAACTCCTACTCTTTTATGTTTTCCATTTGTGTGGCAGACCTTTCCCCAACCCTTACTTTGAGCCTATGGGTGTTGTTATGTGTGAATTGAGTCTCTGAAATATGGCAGATGGATTTGTCTTAACTTTTCATAGCACTTGCCACTCTGTGCCTTTTAAGTGGAGTGTTTAGACCATTGACATTCAGGGTTAATATTGGTATGTTAGGTTTTGATCCTATTATGAAATTCTTAGCTGATTACTTTGTTGTTTCTATTGTGTGGGTGTTTTATAGGGTCTGTGGGCTATGTACTCAAATGTGCTTTTGTGATTCCAGATATTGTTCTTTCATTTCCACATTCAGAGCACCTTTAGAGATCTCTTGTAAGGCAGATCTAGTGGTAACAAATGCCCTTAGTACTTGCTTGTCTGAAAAAATTTTATTTCTCCTTCACTTATGAGCCTTAGTTTGGGGAATATAAAATTCTTGGTTTGAATTTCTTTTCTTCAAAATACTGAAAATAGCCCTCTAATGTCTCTTGTGTTGTAACATTTCTGTTGAGAAGTCTGCTGTTAGGTTGATGGAGTTCCTTTTGTACATGATCTGACCTTTATCTCCAGCTTCCTTTTCATTTTTTAATTTTTTAAAAATTTTATTCTCCAGCTTCCTTTAAGATTTTTTTCTTTAGCATTCATCTTGGAGAATCTGGAGACTATATGCCTTGGTGATGTTCATTTTCTATTGTATCTAGCAGGTGTTCTCTGGATTTCTTCTCTCTAGATTTGTACCTCTCTGGCAGGATTAGGAGAAGTTTTCTTGAATTATTGCCATATGTTTTTCATGTTGTTTACTTTTCTTCTTTCTCTCTCAGAAACACCAATGATGCATAAGTTTGGTCACGTTGCATAATCCCATATCTTTCAAAGGCTTTGTTCATTTTTTAAAAGGTTTTTTTTTTTTTTTTTCCTGACTGACTTAGTTCAAAAGACTATCTTCAGACTGTGATATTCTTCTGTTTGGTTCAGTTTATTGATAAAGCTTTCAATTGTATGTTGAAACTTTTAAGTGAGTTTTTCAATTCCAGAATCTCTGACTTGTTTCTTTTAAAGATGTTTATCTCGTCCTTTATTTTCTTTATTACTTTAGTATATTTGTGTTGATTTTCCATCTTGGGTTGGATCTCATTGAGCTTCCTTGTAACTCATGTTTTGAATTCTTTTTCTCTCATTTCTTAGTTTCCATTTTGGTTAGGGAATGCTCCTGGAGAACTAGTGTAATTCTTTAGTGGCATCACTATATGCAGAATTTTTATGATGGCAGAATTTTTGTACTGGTTTCTTCTCATCTGGAGATGATGGTACTTTTAATTTTTGTAATTATTTTTATACAGGTAGGATTTTTTTTTCTTTCCCTATGATATTACTTATTTTCTTTCCCTTTCTTTTCCCCACTCCTTAGGGTATGTGACTGTACAGAATGTTGGGTAGAGTCTCTTGCCTTCCCTTCTATAGCCTTATGCATTTCTGTTGGCAGGTTTTATATTGGGCTGCATGGTTCAACCTATATGCCAGTAGTTGACACTTATGAGTAACAGCTGGCTTCAGCCAATGTGGCTGGCTATATACTTCATCCTAGTTTACTGGGAGAAACTCTTTGGTGCCTTGGACAACAGTCTGATCCATAGATTTCACAGTGATTTTAGTTTCCTGTTCAGCCCTGCTGAGGGGGGCGGGGCAGTTCAGGGAGCAAGATGGGCAGGGCCAGATTGAACAGGCCCGCATAGAGGTCCCCTAATGCCAGATGCAAGCATCAGCACCAAGGCAGAATCTGGCAGGTGGCCATTAAGCACCTGGTAGTGTGCCTAGCCAGAGAGTGGGGGAATCTCTTGACCTCAAGTTCTCTGCATGGGGAGTGGAGGCAACCCAGACTCCTAAGTCAGTGGGGGGAGTGCTCCAGATGTCTGGAGATCAGTCTGGGTGTGGAGTGTAGAGGGCCCTGATGCACCACAATCTCCACACAGGGAGGGTGAGGTTGTTCCATCTGCAAATCCATGCAAATGTGTGCTTTGAATGCATGTAAATACACCTGAACTTGGGGCAGGTAAGGCGCCACTTTACCACAGTATGCAAAGGAAGGATGGGCCAGCTCAGGCTGCTGATTCAAGCAAGTGGTCACATTAAATGCCTAGAGATTTGCCTGGATGTGGAGCAGAGAGGATGCTGCTTCATTATAATCTCTGTGCGGGAAGGATAGGTTAGCTTCCGCTGTCAATCCAGGGAAGGATGTGCTCTGAATGCCTGGATATCTGCCTTGGCATGGAGTGGAGGTGGCCCTGCTTCACCAAAATCTCTGCACAAGAAGGGTGGGATGGCTCAGACTGCCAATCAGGGCAAGCAGTTGCTCTGAATGCTTGAAGATATGCCTGGGCATGGAGTGGAGAGGGCCCTGCTCCAAAATGATCTATGCACAAGAAGGGTGGACAACTCAGGCTGCTAGTCCGTGCAAGCAGGTGCTCCAAATGCCAGAAAATCTGCCTGTGTGGTGGAGCAAAAAAGGCCCCATTGCACCATGATCTATGCCCAGGAAGGGTGGGACAGCTCAGATAGCTGATCCAAGCAGGGAGGTGCTTGCAATGCCTAGAGACTTGCCTGTGCATGGACTCGAGAGAGCCCTGCTGCACCAAGATCTCAGAGGAGCAGACTGAGGCAGCCAGAAATGACACATGCAGACCAGTTCGAGGTCACCCAGCTGGTTCTGGATGAAAGTCTCATCACCCAGAAGAAACTGCAGTTGTAGCAGCTTTCCGCCTGCCCCAGGCCTGTGCAATAGACAGTACAATTTCAGTGCCTATGGCTGAGGCATTTCCCATAGTTTTGGCTCAGTGTAGAAGCACCTATCCTGCTGCAGAGCAGGTCCTCTAATCTCTGTCCCAAGACTACAATGCCTATGTGGCCCTTTTGCTGCGTTGCCAAAGAATGGCTGACTTTGTATGCACCTGGGTTAAAAATGTTGTCCTTTTCTTGGTCCCAGGTCTGGGAAAATGTCACTGCTTTTCCGGGTGTCTTTCTCTCTCAGCATCTCCAAGCCTCTCCTCAAGTTAGCTCAAGGGCTTGGGAGCAACAATATGCTCTCACTTATCCCAGGTTGCTTGAATCCCCAGTGGAAAGGTGAGTCACAGAAGGAGGCTCTCTGCCTCTCTCAGGTACTGGGGCTTAACTCACTTTTATCAGCCAGACACCATCACAGGACCTGTTTGCCCGTATTCTCCTCTCTGAAATCTGGAGAGTCCTTCATGATTTCAAGGGATTTCCTTTTTACTTCTTGAATTAAAGCTAATAGAGGCAATATTTATGTATTATCTTGCTATTCCCAAGTAGCTGAGGCAATGTTAAATGTCTCTAATCCACCATCTTGGGAAAAAAATCAATATAATTATTTAATCTAATTCTCACAACTGTTTGAACAGGGTGATAAACAGATGTAGGTATATTAGGCCTTTCTCTTTAATTTTGTATATGTTTAAAATTTTCCAAAGATAAAAAAATTAAGATAAAAAATCAATGTTTGTTATATATAGTTAATATAATGCTATTGTATTGATGAATAAATTGAAGTTTGTAGACTTTAAATGTCTTGATCAAAGTCAAAAACAAACAGTTAATGATAGCAATAGAATTTAGATACCAGAATTACTAGTTTCAAATGAACAATCTTAACATTATAGCAGCAATAATACCTCTAAATTCTGGACATTCAAACTAGAGACAGTTTTCACCTCCAGAATTCTCATATCAGGTCACTGATATGAGTATCACAGTAGATATGTAACGAAGAAATTCAGTTTCTCTCTAGATAATGCATAAACAGTATATTGATATCAGAATAGTATTTGTCTGATAACATAAATTTTACTAGCTATTAAGTGAGTCATGGCTGATAATGACATTAACATGAGTCTTGTTCTTCCAGATTTGAAGTCCTCTCTTACAATATCTCAAAATGGGACTCTAAGAGCATGGACTCTAGGGTCTAGTAAATCTAGGTTTGAACCTTTTGTCCACCATTACAGCCCTATGAACTTGGCCAACAAACTAACTACTCTAAGCCTTGGTATCTACCTCTTTTATAAAATGGGGACATCAATAATACCTAGGCATAGAGGGTGATGGTATACAGCTTAATGAGGAAATGTAAATAAAGTACTTCGCAAGATACCATAGTCCATGAAAACAACTTAAAAAGTTATTAATTTTCATTATTAATATAAACTTTGTATTTTAGGTCTTCCAGAGGGGCTGATATTTTAGCTGAGTCTAAAGGATTGCAAGGAATTCAACTAGTGAATAAAGGGAAAGGACAGGGCATTCTAAGAAGAGGAAAAACCAAGTGTAAAGCTTAGAAGCATGAATACCATAGGCGTTTTGTGCTTTGTGGCTAGAACATAGATGAAGGTAGTCATAGGAGATAAACTTGTAAAGTTGGGTGGTAGCCATCTTGTAAATCCCTTGTATGACATGCCAAGCTGTGTTGACTAGAGTACAGTGACTATCATAATTCCTGATAAAAATCATCTGGGGTAATTATTAAGTATGTAGATAACTAGAATTTATTCCTATAAATTGTGATTTTTTTAGGTCTGGATTTGAGCCCAGGAATGTGTTTTGCAAAAGTATTTTGAAGATTTTTATCTTCAGAAAAATGTTAAAAACATTAGATTTCAAATATATATGTATTTTATGCTTATATAAAATACATTTTATTTATAAAATATTATTTTTATAGAATGTAAGAATTATATAAGAATGTATGTGTGCATAGTCTATAAACAAATTAGAATATTTATGTATTCTATAAATAAAAATTATATTCATGATTCTATATATAAATATGCAACATTAAAATATATTACTATATATTATAGACTACATACAAATAAAATGCTTATATATTTGGTATGCAAATAATGCTTTGGGCAATAAACTACATGTATATTATTAATATAAATTAGAAAAAGGTATATTTTATATATTGTATATATAAATAAAACATATACTATTTTTAGGTTAGGTTCATATACTATTTGTTTTTTTTTTTTGTTTTTTTACCAAGGATGAGAGAGAGAAGGATTCCAACTTTGTATTGTATTTTCGGGGGAACCAGCCCCCAATATTTCAACATAGATTCTTTTCTATTTTCCCTAAGTGTCGGCCGGTCTGAGAAATAAAGAGAAAGAGTACAAAAGAGAGAAATTTCACAGCTGGGTCTCTGGGGGTGACATCATCTATTGGCAGCTTCCGTGATGCCCACCTGAGTCACAAAACCAGCAAGTTTTTATTAGAGATTTCGAAAGGGGAGGTGTGTACAAACAGGGAGTGGGTCACAGAGATCACATACTTCATAAGGCAATAAAAGATCACAAGGCAGAAGGGCAGAGTGAGATCACAAGGCCAGGGTGAAATTAGAATTACGAATGAGGTTCCATGTCCCACTGTGCATGCATTGTCATTGATAAACATCTTAACAGGAAACAGGGTTTGAGAGCAGACAACCGGTGTGACTAGAATTTGCCAGGCTGGAATTTCCAAATCCTAGCAAGCCTGAGGGTGCTGCAGGAGACTAGGGTGTATTTCATCCCTTATCTTCAACTGTATAAGACAGACACTCCCAGGGCAGCCATTTTAGAGACCTTACCCTGGGAATGCATTCTTTCCCCAGGGCTATTCCTTGCTGAGAAAAAGAATTTAGTGATATTTCTCCTATTCACGTTTGCAAGAAGGGAAATATGACTCTGTTCTGCCCGGCCCCGCAGGCAGTCAGGCCTTATGGTTATCTCCCTTGTTCCCTGAAAATCGCTATTATCCTGTTCTTTTAGGATGCCCAGATTTCATATTGTTCAAACACACATGTTTTACAAACAATTTGTACAGATAACGCAATCATCATAGGGTCCAGAGGTGACATATATCCTCAGCTTACGAAGATGATGGGATAAAGAGATTAAAGTAATGATAGGTATAGGAAATTATAAGAGTATTGATTGGGGAAGTGATAAATATCCATGAAATCTTCACAATTTGTGTTCAGAGATTTCAGTAAAGACAGGCATAAGAAATGATAAAAGTATTAATTTGGGGAACTAATAAATGTCCATGAAATCTTCACAATTTATGTTCTTCTGCCGTGGCTTCAGCCTGTCCCTCCATTTGGGGTCCCTTACCTCCCACAATGTTGTATACGTAAACATCTGAAGAATAGAAACAGTGCAACCTCACCAAAACAAGGATAATGTCTGATCATGGAGTGATTTGCCTAACATTTGCTAAAAAGCCTTTCTGAATGTTTAAGTATTCTTAACTACCACCCAACAAGTCATCTAAAGGATATATTATTGGTCAGACAAAGAAAAGAGAATGTTCCTGATGTTTTGTCAAAAAATTATTTAAATCAGATGGTACCTTATCTTTTGAACTTAATTATGCATTTCTTCAAGGAAATGGACAATCTGCATCTCTTTCATGATACACAGTAGATAATTTTCACTAATGAATAATTATTAATTAACAGATAAGGCCGGGAGGAAAGAAAGCATGTTGCTAGAATTGTCATAGGTTAACTCAACATCTCTAGGGCTGCTGAGAGTTTTTCTAGCCACTATGCCAAAGAGTATGCAACATCTGCAGCTTTACAAATTAAACAGGAAACATCAGTTCTATGCATAAGAATTAGAAACATCATGGGGAAAAACAAAAACACAAAACAAAACAAAAACAAAACAAGATATTTTAAAAAGTGACAACCCCCAAAACCATAGAAGCTATCAGATACTAAAATACTAGAAGTCATCAGCATTAGTTCTCTTTCAAAGAATTGAACAAAAACATCAAAGACGTGTGCAGAGATGTTTTTGTGCTCAGTTAAGAAAATGTTATTTTTTAGACACAGTAATTTTGTGTGATTTCATTGTATAAGAAAACAGCTTTAAAAACAAAATTTCTTATACCACAGTACTAAAACATAGCCGAGATAAGGTATGAGCTGCCCAGAGGTACCTTGTATGTAGGTGGTCAGCACTGCTACACAAGGGTACCTATAAAGGAGCAGGGTCAAGAAAATTTCTTGAATTTGATCAGAAAAATGAACTTTAAAATCATTCACAGAGAAACATACAACAACTGGAAAGCTTTGGTGGAAAATAAGAAAGAAATATTGCTTAATAGTCTTTGCAAAAAAAAAAAAAAAATGCTTCTACAAAATAAAGCACCCTCTTTTACCTGACAAAGTCTCTTACTTGTCTAACATTATCAAGTACAGTAAATTAGCTTTCTAACTCCTCTATTATTATTCTTTCTAGAGACCAAGCTGTGGTTTGAAAAAGTAATCAGAGAAAAAAAATTATAACTGTCTACCTGCAAAAAATTTCAATATGACTTTCAATAAAAGGGAATGTCAAAGACACGTATAACTTTCCCTTGTTCAAAAGCTTAACATAGGAGAAGGAATGTATGTATCAGCTTTTTCATAAAAACAAGGAGGGGTTTCATGTCACTTTATAAAAGATAGTTTTCTTTTTCCCTAGAAAAAAGTCATCATTATAAAACCTGGGAAAACAAATAAATGATTAAATGAAAAGTCAGATAAAGAGGAATTAACAACTATATTTATTATTTCACCTAAAAATATGTGAAAAAGATTTAAAAAAATTAAAAACAAAACTGAGTTATAGAATTCTCCAATTTAATTCAAATTGAAAGTATAAAATATAACAATAGATTTGGGGTTGGGGACAAAACTTCAAGTAGTAAAGCATGTTGTATAATGTTACATAAAAAGCCAGAGAGAAATCCATTCTGGTTTTGATATGAAACTATGACATTGCAAAAACTAAATAAATGAAAGATCTTGTCAATTAAGTTTGACACCATTTAGTATTGGGCAAATGAAAAGAAAACAATATTAAATGCCCTTTGTAAAGTCTCTTGAAATGCAACCATGAACTGAGGCTGTGAATTGCTGAACATGTTTATTTAAATTGGTAAAATGTTCATTACCAGACATGTATAAAAATATTGCAGAACATTAGAAACTATACAGTTAACTAATAGATATTTATGACTACTTTAATATTTATTACATAAAACCTAAGTACACAGTAGTCAGATAACATACATTATGTGAAATGTCAAAGCAAGAAACAATTTTGACAACAGAAGATATGTTGGGGAAAAATGTAGTAAAGAATGATAAGGAAGCCAAAAATGTTGTGGGAAGTCAGGGACCCCTAACGGAGGGACTGGCTGAAGCCACGGCAGAAGAACATAAATTGTGAAGATTTCATGGACATTTATTAGTTCCCCAAATTAATACTTTTATAATTTCTTATGCCTGTCTTTACTGTAATCTCTGAACATAAATTGTGAAGATTTCATGGACACTTATCACTTCCCCAATGAATATCCTTGCGATTTCCTATGCCTGTCTTTACTTTAATCTCTTAATCCCGTCATCTTTGTAAGCTAAGGAGGATGAATGTCACCTCAGGACCCTGTGATTGTACCAACTGTACCAATTGTTTGTAGAGCATGTGTGCTTGAACAATATGAAATCTGGGCATCTTAAAAAAAGAACAGGATAACAGCGATGTTCAGGAAACAAGAGAGGTAACTTTGAACTGGCCGCTGGTGAGCCGGACGGAACAGAGCTATATTCCTCCTCTCTCATAAGCAAATAGGAGAAATATCGCTGAATTCTTTTTCTCAGCGAGGAACATCCCTGAGAAAGAGAATGCGCCCTGAAGGTAGGCTTATAGACGGCCCCTTTCTAAGGTGTCCCATCTTTTATGGTCAAAGCCGAAGGGATGAAATAAGCCCTGGTCTCCTATAGTGCTCCCAGGCTTATCAGGTGGACAAAAATTCCCACCTAATAAATTTTGGTCAGACAGGTTATCTGCTATCAAACGCTGTTTCCTGATAAGATGTTATCAATGACAATGCGTGCCCAAAACTTCATTAGCAATTTTAATTTCACCTCATCTGGTGGTCCTGTGATCTCACCCTGCCTCCATCTGCTTTGTGATATTGTATTGCCTTGTGAAGTATGTGATCTCCGTGACCCACACCCTATTCGTGCACTCCCTTTCTTTTTGAGAATTGCTAGTAAAAACTTGCTGGTTTTATGGCTCGGGGAACATCATGGATCCTGTCAACATGTGATGTCTCCCCCAGACACACGGCTTTAAATTTCTCTCTCTTGTGCTCTTTCCCTTTATTTCTCAACCCAGCTGAGACATTTAGGGAATAGAAAAGAACCCACGTTAAACATCGGGAGCAGGTTCTCCCGATACAAAAATGTTTATTTTGATAATAGGCATATTTAATCTTATGCCAATTATTATATTAATCCCATACTTACGCCATCAAGTTCTAAAAAATTTATGCCAGGTGCATTTGGGCATTTTTCGTATGGTAAATACTAAATAAAACAAAACCTGCTTCTTGTGGTCTACGTTTTGTGTAAAGCATCACTTAATTTCCCAACCTCTTTCCTGCTGTGGTCTGTCTCTGAGCGCTTAGTGCCCAAGTCGGTAGGTGTATGGTAGGTAGATAGACATTCTATAAACTCATGTATAGCAACTGCATAATAGCTCAATTGGTTAATGATTTCAAACAGTATAGACCATTGATATGGACCATATTATATTAACATTTCAGGCAACAATGTAATTATTACTTGTAATCATTTACTGTTTTAACTTTTCTAAACCAGCAATATTTACTGTTTGGTGGTGTACAGAAATAATTTTATATATACAAAAAATGCTAACAATTTAATAAACAGAACATTTTGAAGAGCTGATTCCCACTGGTTATAAATAAACACAGAGAAACAAAGAATTCAACATATAAGTATAAAATAGGCTATAAAGTTTTACTTCTTTTCAAAAATGTTTGACAAACAAATTATCTTATTTTTCTATTGGTTATTATTCAAGGGAAATATGTACAGTATGTTTAATGTAGCTGACCACACACTAATCAGATAGTATAGTATATTATGTACTAATAATATACTATAGTATACTCTATACTAATAATAAACTATAGTGTAATTTGTTTTAAAGTTTATGGAAAATTTTACATCTCTAGTGTAATAGACGTCTGTCTTTTGTTGACCTCATATTTGACATTGTAAAGGAGAAATGAGATTGAGAAAGAATTTTTTTTTGAATATATATTCTAGTTTTACTCTGCTGAATGGATAAGACATAGATATAAGCAAACAATAATTAGCTGACTGAAACTTGCAACAATTGCTGACTTTTTAAAAATGAAAATGTGCTCTTTTAAATTTTTTACTTGAAAAAAAGCATATTTTAAAGAGACATATTAAAACAGAGCTTTTAAAATTGTTTATGTTCAATAAAATATCTTTTGCACATCATGACAATGTTTTTGATGGTTAAGGATACAGAATGACAAAAAAGCAATACTCACATTATAGTGCTAATACTTTCTCTACATTTTTAGACTGGGTGTGTGTGTATGTGTGTGTTTCTCTCCCTCTTTCTTTCCCTCTCTGTCAGTCTGTCAGGAGAGGTGGAGGAGGGCAGATACCAATGACCTACTTGAAAACTTTGCCTATTTCTGGTCATGTCTGAGAGAATATTTCCATTTAAACAAAATGATCCCAAGGACAGGTATAGTTTATAATATCAGTAAACCTTATGGAAAGAAATTAACCAGAATATGTAACTTAAAAATTAGATTGTGTTTCTATACATTAACAATGAATAATCTAAAAAATAAGAAACAATTTTATTTTAAAAAGTATCTAAAAGAATTAGTTAGAAATAAATGTAACCAAGGAGGTGAAAGTCTTGTACACTGAAAACTACAAATTATTGATGAAAAAAATGAAAGGAGACACATATAAATGGAAGATATCTCTTGTTTATACATTGAAAGACTTAATACTGTTAAAATGTCCATACTACCCAAAGCTTTCTACAGATTTAATGTTATCCTCATTCAATCCCAATGGCATTTGTAAGAGAGATAGAAAAAAATCCTGAAAATTATGTGAAACTACAAAAGATACAAAATATACAAAGCAATCTTGAGAAAGAAGAGCAAAGCTAGAGGCATCATAGTTCCTGATTTCAAAGTGTATTACAAAGCTACAGTAATTAAACAGTATAGTGTTGACATAAAGACAAACACAAACTATTGCAACAGAATAGAGAGCCCAGAAGAGTCAACTGATCTTTGAAGAGGTTGCCAAGAATACACAATGGGGATACAATAGTCTCCTCAGCAAATGGTGTTGGTAAAAACTGGATAGTCACACACAAAGGAATGATATTGGATCCTTAACCTACACCATACAGAAAAATAAACTAAAGATGGATGAAAGTCTAAACATAAGACCTGAAACTGTAAATCTCCTAGAAGAAAACGTAGGACAAAAACTCCTTGAGATTGGTCTTGGCAAAGATTTCCTGGATTTGGTACCAGGCACAGGAAAAAAGCAAAATAGACAAGAAAAACTACATCAAATTATAAAACTTCTGCACACCAAGGGAAACAATAAACAGAACTGGAAAAGACAACCTATGAAATAAGAGATACAATTTAGAAGCCATATATCTGATAAGGGATTAATTTTTAAAACATATAAGGAACTTATACAACTCAGTTGCAAAACACAAATGAACTGATTAATAAAAAAATGGGCAAGGGACTGAAACATTTATTCAAAGAAGACACACAAATTGCCAACAGGTGCATGAAGAGATGCTCAACATCATTAATTATGAGGTAAATGCAAATGAAAAACTGTGAGAGTTTACTTCATAGCTGTTAGGATGTCTATTGTCAGAAAAACAAAAGACAAGTGTTAGTGAGAATATGGAGAATTTAGAATTCTTCAGCACTGTTGGTGGGAATGTAAAAGAGTGCAGCAGCCATGGAAAACAGTATAGAGTTTCCTCAAAAAATTAAAAATAGAACTACCATATGATACAGCTATTCCACTTCTTGGTATACATCCGAAAGAATTGAAATCAGGATCTCAAAGAGATATATCTGCACCCTCATGTTCATTGCAGTGTTATTCATAATAGGCAAGATATGGAAACAACATATGTTCATTAACAGATATATGGATTAAAAAGTGTGATATATATATATACACACAATGGAATATAATTCAGCCTCAGAAAAGAAGAAAATTCTAACGTTCGAGACAACACAGATTAATTTGCAGGACATTCTAAGTGAAATAAGCCAGTTACAGAAGAACAAATGCTACATAACTCTGTTTACATAAGATATCTAAAATAGTTAAACTTATAAAGTCAGAGAATATCATTGTGGTTACCAGGGGCTGGGGGTAGGAGAAATGAGAAATTTTTGTTCAATAAGTATAAACTTCTGTTAAATGTTCTTATCATAAAGTATAAAACAAACAAAAAACAACAAAGGTACACAGAAAAACTTAGGAAAGTGTTGAATATGTCGATTGTCTTGATTGTGGTGAAGGTATCATAGGTATTTGCATATGTCTAAGTTCATCAAATTGTACACACTAAATAAGTGCAATTCTTTGTATATCAATTATACCTTAATATAGCTATTAAAAATTTATTTACAACTCATTTTTTTCTAGTTGTTTTGTAGTTATGTTTCAAGACCAAATCTTACATGTTCACTAAAAATTGTCAGTGCCAAATATCCCTAACTCATTTTCGATGAACAAATGCAATATCTCAACCAATTAAATGTCCTGAGTTTCATAATATAATATAGATTCCTGATTTTAATTATTTATTGGCATGTCAGTTTTATCATGGCCAAAGTATTTGTGTATTATCATCTTTACCGATAAATAGGAATATGTGTGTCTCCTTTATATCAGCTCTTAAAACTATGTATTTTGTGAACTGCAATATTAAGAAATATAACTCCTAGAGAATTATATTTCAAAAGCTGCAAATAATAAAATGTATTGCAACCTCATAAACAGAAAGAATCCCATTTTCTAGGTAATGTTATTCACAATAACATTTTTTATCTACCTGTGTCAACACTTTTCATCTACTTATGTTATATGCCACATTGAGGGACGAAGTGGGGAGAGGGGCCTAAGAGATTTAAAACATACTCAAATACTGTTTGCATGGCTTTAGTAACTAGTTAAGTATTTGCACAATTACAAAGTTTGGGGGAGGATGATAAAAAATTACTTAATGGGTACAACATACATTATTTGAGAGGTGGATGTCCTAAACTTTAACTTCACAATTTATGCATGTAATAAAATTACACAGGCATCCTATGCACTTATACAAATAATTTAAAAACTAAAATTAAAAAAACAAATTGTGAATAGACAGAGAGAAAAAAAGACAAAAGTAAGCATACTTTCTTACAAAAACACAGTGAACAACATAACATTACTATTCAATAAAAGCAGATACATTCAGTTCTTGTATTTGAGTGAATTAATAAAATATTCAATTCCCCTAAGGTATTGGATCAAAATACTTTGTGATGACTTAATAATGTTTTTTTGAAAGGTAGGGTGGTGGCTCTGGTCTTAGAAAAGCAAAGGCATACTCATGTATTTAAAATCATGAGTAAAACCAATGAAATTTTTTAATTCAAAGAAATGATGGGTAGTAGTTGCTTCTCCCTGTAAAAAGTTGAATTCCATGAATGGAAATGCTTGAAATGAAAAGTCTTACATCTGCCCCATTTAATTTGTGTAATCATTTTCAATGTATAAATGCCAACTGAACTTTCTATAAATTTTAGTCATATAATAGTAATTTAAAAATTATCCTAAAGTATGACATTTCTATAAAATGTCCTCTAAAGATGATTTTTAGCTTAAAAAATTCAGTATCTTTGAAAAAACAATGACAATATATATTTTTACTATTAAGGTGTTTATTAACAACACTTTCAATTGTGCACAGTATTATCTTTCCAGCAAAGTCATAAGCTTCCTCTGGTCTTCTGAATATTGCCATTCTACTCCAATATTTCATAATGTCTACCACATATCTTGAGCATTGTTGAACTCTAGACTTTACATTCATTGATATCTGTGAGCCAAATGAAGACAGTTTATATAGTTACCCCTTGTACCAAATTTTCCAGGACAAATGCCATGATTTCATATAATTATCTGCAATGCACTGAATATAATACTAAATTATTTTAATTTTTTTAACATATGAAGCTCTTTCAAAGAAATACCTGACAAATTAAGGGAAAAATGTTTGTGCATATACATGTATTTTAAACTACACATCATAATTTTTGGTTTACAATGTATAATCATTGCAAGAACCTCTCATGTTAGTAAGATTTCCAATTACAATTAAAATTCTTACATTACTGTAGCATATTATTTGTATAATAAATTTTATTTTATTTTTCATATTATGGAGACCTTCATTTGTTTTGTAGAAATGGGGGAGGATGATAAAAAATTACTTAATGGGTACAATATACATTATTTGAGTGGTAGAAAATACAGATAATCTCCTGAAACAAAGGAGAATAATAATCAGTTGTAATGTTATCACCCACAGAGTATTTTAATCTTGGTTCAGTTTCCTTAAACTCTTAAGCACTTAATTTTGACCTTCTTTTATTTCCCACTGTCCCTATGGTTGATGTTGGCTCCATTCTATGTGTCTTTTATCGGCCAATGTGATTTTTGTCACTCAACTCTATTTATTTAATCCTCCTGCTCTTATGCCCTTGAGCTGGTCTTCAACAGGCAATGTACATTTTTCACTCTTCCTAAAAAGCTGAAGACCTTTCACTTTTCTGAGCCTGTTTCCCATAATAAGCAGAGGAACCTTGTCTTAAAACCAACTCCAGTCCATTTTCTATGAAGCCATTCTGCGTACACTTCACTTGGATAGAAACGATTTTCATGGAACTTGAAATAGAGACTCTCATTTCACTCTCAATGTTCAACTTGGCTTTGATTATAGAAACCTGGCCTCCACTGGAGGACAAAGACTTCTCACTGCCACATACATTAAGTGATTTTCACTACTCCTTGAGATTAACCTCAGCATTATCCTGGCAAGTTGTAGTGCTGTTCTTCAGTCCTTGAATAGCACTTTTCCTTAAAAGACCCATGCTGATTCTCTGCATGCACTCTCTGGTGCAAAGCACTGTTATTGATTACTTTGTAGCATTCAAAGTTTTAAATGGTGAGTGTTTTATAACCCATGTTGCAAAGAACACAAAATCAGACATAAAGCTTATATACTGTTCAAAAACATAAACACAAAGTCATTTATTCCAGAATCTCATAAAAGCCATTAATATGTGTGTGTATTTACTTTAAAACATATAAATTACACATTAAGTGATTTTTCTTTCATTGGAAATCTTATGGTAGAAGTCTCAAGTTAAGAAGAGGCAGTGGATCTGTGCCAAGATGGCCAAATAGGAACAGCTCCAGCTTCCAGCTCTCAGTGTGAGCAACACAGAAGATGGGTGATTTCTGCATTTCCAACTGAGGTACCGGGTTCATCTCACTGGGGTGTGTCGGAAAGTAGGGGCAGGACAGTGGGTGCAGCCCAATGAGAGAGAGCCAAAGCAGGGTGAGGCATCGCCTCACCCAGGAAGCACAAGGGGGAAGGGAATTCCCTTTCCTAGCCAAGGGAAACCATGACACACAACACCTGGAAAATCAGGTCACTCCCACCCTATTACTGTGCTTTACCAAGGGTCTTAGCAAATGGCACACCAGGAGATTATATCCTGCACCTGGCTTGGAGGGTCCCACACCCATGGAGCTTCCCTCATTGCTATAACAGCAGTCAGAGATCTAACTGCAAGGCGGCAGCGAGGCTGGGGGAGGGGCGTCTGCCATTGCTGAGGCTTAAGTAGGGAAACAAAGCGGCTGGTAAGCTCGAACTGGGTGAAGCCCACTGAAGTTCAAGGAGGCCTGCCTGCCTCTATAGACGCCATCTCTGGGGACAGGGCATAACCAAACAAAAGGCAGCAGAAACCTCTGTAGTTGTAAATGTCCCTGTCTGACAGCTTTGAGGAGAGTAGTGGTTTTCCCAGCACAGATTTTCAGATCTGAGAATGGACAGATTGTCTGCTCAAGTGGGTCCCTGACCCCCGAGTAGCCTAACTGGGAGACATCCCCCACTAGGGGCACACTGACACCTCACACCTCACATGGCCGGGTACACCTCTGAGACGAAGTTTTCAGAGGAACGATCAGACAGCAACATTTGCTGTTCAGCAATATTCACTCTTCTGCAGCCTCCACTGCTGATACCCAGACAAACAGGGTCTGGAGTGGACCTCAACCAAACTCCAACAGACCTGCAGCTGAGGGTCCTGACAGTTAGAAGGAAAACTAACAAACAGAAAGGACATCCACACCAAAACCCCATCTGTACATCATCATCATCAAACACCAAAGGTAGATAAAACCACAAAGATGGGGAAAAAGCAATACAGAAAAGCTGGAAATTCTAAAAATCAGAGTGCCTCTGCCCTCCAAAGGAATGCAGCTCCTCGCCAGCAATGGAACAAAGCTGGAGGGAGAATGACTTTGACGTGTTGAGAGAAGAAGACTTCAGACAATAAAATTTCTCCAAGCTAAAAGAGGAATTACGAACCCAGCACAAAGAAACTAAAAACATTGAAAAAAGATTTGATGAATCGCTGATTAGAATAACCAATGCAGAGAAGTCCATAAATGAACTGATAGAGATGAAAACCATGACATGAGAACTACGTGACAAATGCACAAGGTTCAGACACCAACTTGATAAACTGGAAGAAAGGGTATCAGTGATTGAAGATCAAATGAATGAAATGAAGCGAGAAGAGAAGTTTAGAGAAAAAGAAATGAACAAAGCTTCCAAGAAATATAGGACTATGTTAAAAGACCAAATCTATGTCTGATTGGTGTACCTGAAAGTGATGGGGAGAATGGAACCAAGTTGGAAAACACTCTTCAGGATATAATCCAGGAGAACTTCTCCAACCTAGCAAGGCAGTCCAACATTCAAATTCAGGAAATACAGAGAATGCCACAAAGATACTCCTTGAGAAGAGCGACTCCAAGACACATAATTGTCAGATTCACCAAAGTTGAAATGAAGGAAAAAATGTTAAGGGCAGCCAGAAAAAAAGGCCGGGTTACCCACAAACGGAAGACCATCAGACTAACAGCGGATCTCTCAGCAGAAACTCTACAAGCCAGAAGAGAATGGGGGCCAATATTCAAGATTCTTAAAGAAAAGAATTTTCAACCCGGAATTTCATATCCAGTCAAACTAAGCTTCATACGTGAAGGAGAAATAAAATCCTTTACAGACAAGCAAAGGCTGAGAGATTTTGTAACCACCAGACCTGCCCTACAAGAGCTCCTGAAGGAAGCGCCAAACATGGAAAGGAACAACCAGTACCAACCACTGCAAAACCATGCCACAATGTAAACACCATCGATGCTAGGAAGAAACTGCATCAACTAATGAGCAAAATAACCAGCTAACATCATAAGGACAGGATCAAATTCACACATAACAATATTAACCTTAAATGTAAATAGGCTAAATGCTCCAATCAAAAGACACAGGATGATAAATTGGATAAAGAGTCAAGACCCATCAGTTTGCTGTATCCAGGAGACCCATCTCACATGCAGAGACACACATAGGCTCAAAATAAAGGGATGGAGGAAGATCTACCAAGCAAATGGAGAACAAAAAAAGGCAGGGGTTGCAATCCTAGTCTCTGATAAAACAGACTTTAAACCATCAAAGATCACAGGAGACAAAGAAGGCCATTACATAATGGTAAAGGGATCAATTCAACAAGAAGAGCTAACTATGTTAAATATATATGCACCCAACACAGGAGCACCTAGATTCATATAGCAATCCTTAGAGACGTACAAAGAGACTTAGACTCCCACATAATAAAAATGGGAGACTTTAACACCCCACTGTCAACATTAGACAGATCACCGAGAGAGAAAGTTAACAAGGATATCCAGGAATTGAACCCATCTCTATACCAAGTGGACCTAATAAACATCTAGAGAACTCTCCACCCCATATCAACAGAATATATATTATTCTCAGCACCACATCACAATTATTCCAAAATTGACCATATAGATGGTAGTAAAGCACTCCTCAGCAAATGTAAAAGAACAGAAATTATAACAAACTGTCTCTCAGAGCACGGTGCAATCAAACTAGTACTCAGGATTAAGAAACTCAATCAAAACCGCTCAACTACATGGAAACTGAACAACCTGCTCCTGAATGGACTACTGGGTAAATAATGAAAAGAAGGCAGAAATAAAGATGCTCTGTGAAACCAATTAGACCCAAGACACAACATCCCAGAATCTCTGAGACACATTTAAAGCAGTGTGCAGAGGGAAATTTATAGCACTCAATGCCCACAAGAGAAAGCAGGAAAGATCTAAAATTGACACTGTAACATCACAATTAAAAGAACTAGAGAAGCAAGAGCAAACACATTCAAAAGCTAGCAGAAGGCAAGAAATAACTAAGATCAGAGCAGAACTGAAGGAGATAGAGACACACAAAACCCTTCAAAAACTCAATGAATCCAGGAGCTGGATTTTTGAAAAGATCAACAAAATTGATAGACCACTAGCAAGACTAATAAAGAAGAAGAAAGAGAACAATCACATAGATGCAATAAAAAATTATAAAGGGGATATTACCATCAACCCAACAGAAATACAAACTACCATCAGAGAATACTATAAACACCTCTATGCAAATAAACTAGAAAATCTAGAAGAAATGGATAATTTCCTGGACACTTACACTCTTCCAAGACTAAACCAGGAAGAAGTTGAATCCCTGAATAGACCAATAACAGGCTCTGAAATTGAGGCAATAATTAATAGTCTACCAACCAAAAGAAGTCCAGGACCAGACGGATTCACAGTTGAATTTTACCAGAGGTACAAGGAGGAGCTGGTACCATTCCTTCTGAAATTATTCCAATCAATAGAAAAAGAGGGAATCCTCTCTAACTCATTTTATGAGGCCAAAATTATCCTAATACCAAAGCCTGGCAGAGACACAACAAAAAAATAATTTTAGACCAACATCCCTGATGAACATCAATGCAAAAATCCTCTATAAAATACTCGCAAAGTGAATCCAGCAGCACATGCAAAACCTTATTCACTATGATCAAGTGGGTTTCAGTGCTGAGATGCAGGGCTGGTTCAACATATGCAAATCAATAAACATAATCCAGCATATAAACAGAACCAAAGACAAAAACCACATGATTATCTCAATAGATGCAGAAAAGGCCTTTAACAAAATTCAACAGTCCTTCATGCTAAAAACGCTCAATAAATTCGGTATTGATGGAACATATCTCAAAATAATAAGCGCTATTTATGACAAACCCACAGCCAATATCATACTGAATGGGCAAAAACTAGAAGCATTCCCTTTGAAAACTGGCACAAGACAGGGATGCCCTCTCTCACCACTCCTATTCAACATAGTGTTGGAAGTTCTGGCCAGGGTAATCACGCATGAGAAAGAAATAAAGGGTATTCAGTTAAGAAAAGAGGAAGTCAAATTGTCTCTGTTTGCAGATGACATGATTGTGTATTTAGAAAACCCCATTGTCTCAATGAAAAATCTCCTTAAGCTGATAAGCAACTTCAGCAAAGTCTCAGGATACAAAATCAATGTGCAAAAGTCACTAGCATTCTTATACACCAATAACAGACAGACAGCCAGATCATGAGTGAACTCCCATTCACAATTGCTTAAAAGAGAATAAATTACCTAGGGATCCAACTTGCAAGGGATGTGAAGGACCTCTTCAAGCAGAACTACAAACCACTGCTCAACGAAATAAAAGAGGACACAAACAAATGGAAGAACATTCCATGCTCATGGATAGGAAGAATCAATATTGTGAAAATGGCCATACTGCCCAAGGTAATTTATAGATTCAATGCCATCTCCATTAAGCTACTAATGACTTTCTTCACAGAATTGGAAAAAATTACTTTAAAGTTCATGTGGAACCAAAAAAGAGCCTGCATTGCCAAGACAGTCCTCAGCCAAAAGAACAAAGCTGGAGGCATCACGCTACTTGACTTCAAACTATACTACAAGGCTACAGTAACCAAAACAGCATGGTACTGGTACCAAAACAGAGATATAGACCAGTGGAACAGAACAGAGCCCTCAGAAATAATGCCACACATCTACAACCATCTGATCTTTGAGAAACCTGACAAAAACAAGAAATAGGGAAAGGATTCCCTATCTAATAAATGGTGCTGGGAAAACCTGGCTAGCCATAAGTAGAAAGCTGAAACTGGATCCCTTCCTTACACCTTATACAAAAATTAATTCAAGATGGATTAGAGACTTAAATGTTAGACTTAAAACCATAAAAACCCTAGAAGAAAATCTGGGCAATACATTTCAGGACATAGGCGTGTGCAAGGACTTCATGTCTAAAACACCAAAAGCAATGGCAACAAAAGCCAAAATTGACAAATGGGATCTAATTAAACTAAAGAGCTTCTGCACAGCAAAAGAAACTACCATCAGAGTGAACAAGCAACCTACAGAATGGGAGAAAATTTTTGCAATCTACTCATCTGACAAAGGGCTAATATCCAGAACCTACAAAGAACTCAAACAAATTTGCAAGAAAAAAACAACCCCATTAAAACGTGGGCAAAGGATATGAACAGACAGTTCTCAAAAGAAGACATTTATGCAGCCAATAGACATATGAAAAAATGCTCATCATCACTAGCCATCAGAGAAATGCAAATCAAAACCACAATGAGATACCATCTCACACTTGTTAGAATGACGATCATTAAAAAGTCAGAAAACAACAAGTGCTGGAGAGGATGTGGAGAAACAGGACCACTTTTACACTGTTTGTGGGACTGTAAACTAGTTCAACCATTGTGGAAGACAGTGTGGTGATTCCTCAAGGATCTAGAACTAAAAATACCATTTGACCCAGCCACCTGATTACTGGGTATATACCCAAAGGATTATAAATCATGCTGTTATAAAGACACATGCACACATATGTTTATTGGGGGCACTATTCACAATAACAAAACTTGACACCAACTCAAATGTCCATCAATGACAGACTGGATTAAGAAAATGTGGCACATGTACACTATGGAATGTACTATGCAGCCATAAAAATGGATGAGTTCATGTCCTTTGTAGAGACATGGATGCAGCTGGAAACCATCATTCTCAGCAAACTATCGCAAGAACAGGAAACCAATCACCACATGTTCTCACTCATGGGTGGGAATTGAACATTGAGAACACTTGAACACAGAAAGGGGACCATCTCACACCGGGGCCTGCTGTGGGGTGGGGGAAGTGGGGAGGGATAGCATTAGGAGATATACCTAATGTAAATGACGAGTTAATGGGTGCAGCACACCAAAATGGCACATGTTTACATATGTAACAAACCTGCAGGTTGTGTACATGTACCCTGGAACTTAAAGTATAATTAAAAAGAAGAAGAAAAAAAGAGGCAGTATACGTTAATTCAATTTTTGAAGTTTTGAAAAAAATTGTGCTATTTAGGTCTGCAAAGCATTGTAAAAGACATTTTTATTCATTTGTAATGCTGCAAGTGTCTTTTGGTCTCTTTGATGAAGCCAATTTGGGAAGCCATGGGTAAAAGCAGAACAACAGTTAAAGCCAGCCACTTGGAAGTCACTGTGGGATTTTCATTCAGTGTTATCACCTCAGAATGAATTAAATAGGCAAAGGATTAGGGAAATTTGAATGATTTCTGCACTGGTTCTAGTATTAATCTGGTGAAAAATTTGGTTGAGTTTCAGCATTGCTGTCAGCTTCTCCTATTATATAATGAGTGAGATTGACCAAGTGATCTCCAAATACCCTTCCAGCCTTAGAACTCTATGAATCTGTGTTTTTGTTTCTATTATCCAGGAAACAAAGCAAACTATTGATTATTACATACTTTAATTTCAGCTAGAACAAAAGGTTTTATGGGGTATGAGGCTCTTTTGCTCCATGGAAACTATATGGCCTGGGGTAAACTAAGACAGTTTCTTCAAGTGTTTGTGCCTTCAGAGGTGAAACAGTAATAATTTAATGGGTCCCACCAACCTCAGAGTGTTTTTACAGTTTTCCACTGAGAGAAAATAGGTGTAAAGACACTGCTTATTTTAAATACAACACAAACACATATATTTGTCTTCCCTTGACATACTACTTGATATGGTTTGGCTCTGTGTCCCCACCCAAATCCCATCTTGAATTGTGCTTCCATAATTCCCACATGTTGTGGGAGGGACCCAGTGGGAGATAATTGAATCGTGGGGGTGTTTTCCCCCATACTGTTCTTGTGGTAATGAATAAGTCTCATGAGATCTGATGGTCTTATAAGAGGCTTCCGCTTTTGCCTCTTTCTCATTTTCTCTTGCCATGGTCATGTAAGAAGTGCCTTTCACCTTCCACCATGATTGTGAGGCTTTCCCAGCCACATGGAACTGTGAGCCCACTAAACCTATTTTTCTTCCCAGTCTTGGGTATGTCGTTATCAGCAGTGTGAAAATGGACTAATACACTACATTTGTACCAGAAGAGTGGGGTGCTGCTGAAGAAGTACCTGAAAATGTGGAAACAACTTTGGAACTGGGTAACAGGCAGAAGTTGGAACAGTTTGGAGGGCTCAGAAGAAGACAAGAAAATGTGGGAAGGTTTGTAACTCCCTCGAGACTTGTTGAATGGCTTTGACCAAAATGCTGATAATTATATGAACAATGAAATCCAGGCTGTGGTGGTCTCAGATGGAGAGAAGAAACTTGTTGGAAACTGGAGCAAGGGTCACTTTTGTTACATTTTAGTAAAGAGACTGGTGGCATTTTGCCCCTGCCCTAGAGATTTGTGGAACTTTGAACTTGAGAATAATGATTTAGAGTATCTGGCAGATGAAATTTCTAAGCAGCAAAGCATTCAAGGTGTGACCTGGGTGCCATTGAAGGCATTCAGTTTTAAAAAAGAAGCAGACCATAAAAGTGTGGAATATTTGCAGCCAGACAATGTGATAGAAAAGAAAATCCCATTTTCTGAGGTGAAATTCAAGCCTGCTGCAGAAATTTGCATAAGTAACAAGGATCCAAATGTCAATCACCAATACAATGGGGAAAATGTCTCCAGGGCATGCCAGAGATTTTTGCAGCCTTCTCTCCTTTCACAAGCCTGGAGGATTAGGAGGAAAAAAATGGTCTTTCTGCTGTATGCAGTCTAGAAACTTGGTGCCCTGTGTCCTAGTGGCTGCAGTCATGACTAAAAGGGCAAAGGTACAGCTTGGGCTGTTGCTTCACATGGTGGAAGCCCCAGCCTTGGCAGCTTCCAAATGGCATTGAGCCTGTGGGTACATAGAAGTCAAGAATTGAGGTTTAGGAACCGCTGCCTAGATTTCAGAGGATGTATGGAAATGCCTGGATGCTCAGGCAGAAGTTTGCTGCAGGGGTGGGGCCCTCATGGAGAACCTCTGCTAGGGCAGTGTGGAAGGGAAATGTGGGGTCAGAGCCCCCCCATACGCTCCTTACTAGGACACCACCTAGTGGAGCTATGAGAAGACGGCCACCATCCTCCAGACCCCAGAATGATAGATCCACTTATAGCTTGTACCATGTGCCTGGAAAAGCCACAGACACTTGGTGCCAGCCCATGAAAGCAGCCAGGAAGGGGGCTATACCCCCAATGCCACAGGGACAGAGCTGCTCAAGGCCATGGGAACCCACTTCTTGCATCAGTGTGACCTGGATGTGAGACATGGAGTCAAAAGGGATCATTTTAGAGCTTTAAGATTTGACTGCCCTGCTGGATTTCGGACTTGCATGGAGCGTGTAACCTTGTTGTTTTGGCCAATTTCTCCCATTTGGATAAATTAATTGGCTGTATTTATCTAATACCTGTACCTTCTTTGTAACTAGGAAGGAAATAACTTGCTTTTGATATTACAGACTCATATGCAGAAAGGATTTGCCTTGTCTCAGATAAAACTTTGGACTGTGAACTTTTACATTAATGCTGAAATGAGTTAAGACTTTGGGGGACAGTTGGGAAGGCATGATTGGTTTTAAAATGTGAGAGCATGAGGGAGGAGCAAGATGGCCGATTAGGAACAGCTCCAGTCTCCAACTCCCAGCGCGAGTGACACAGAAGACTAGTGATTTCTGCATTTTCAACTGAGGTACTGGGTTCATCTCACTAGGGAGTGCCAGACAATCGGTGCTGGTCAGCTGCTGCAGCCCGACCAGCGAGAGTTGAAGCAGGGCGAGGCATTGCCTCACCTGGGAAGTGCAAGGGGAAAGGGAATCCCTTTTCCTAGCCAGGGGAACTGAGACACACAACACCTGGAAAATCGGGTAACTCCCACCCCAATACTGCGCTTTAAGCAAACAGGCACACCAGGAGATTATATCCCACACCTGGCCAGGAGGGTCCCATGCTCACGGAGCCTCCCTCATTGCTAGCACAGCAGTCTGCAATCTCACGGCAAGGCAGCAGCGAGACTGGGGGAGGGGCGCCCGCCATTGCTGAGGCTTAAGTAGGTAAACAAAGCCGCTGGGAAGCTCGAACTGGGTGGAGCTCACAGCACCTCAAGGAAACCTGCCTGTCTCTGTAGACTCCACCTCTGGGGACAGGGTGCAGTAAACAACAAAAGCAGCAGAAACCTCTGCAGACGCAAACGACTCTGTCTGACAGCTTTGAAGAGTGCAGTGGATCTCCCAACACGGAGGTTGAGATCTGAGAAGGGACAGACTGTCTGCTCAAGTGGGTCCCTGACCCCTGAGTAGCCTAACTGGGAGACATCCCCTACTAGGGGCAGTCTGACACCCCACACCTCACAGGGTGGAGTACACCCCTGAGAGGAAGCCTCCAAAGCAAGAATCAGACAGGTACACTCGCTGTTCAGCAATATTCTATCTTCTGCAGCCTCTGCTGCTAACACCCAGGCAAACAGGGTCTGGAGTGGACCTCAAGCAATCTCCAACAGACCTACAGCTGAGGGTCCTGACTGTTAGAAGGAAAACTATCAAACAGGAAGGACACCCACACCAAAACCCCATCAGTACGTCACCATCATCATCAAAGACCAGAGGCAGATAAAACCACAAAGATGGGGAAAAAGCAGGGCAGAAAAGCTGGAAATTCAAAAAATAAGAGCGCATCTCCCCCGGCAAAGGAGTGCAGCTCATCGCCAGCAACGGATCAAAGCTGGATGGAGAATGACTTTGACGAGATGAGAGAAGAAGGCTTCAGTCCATCAAACTTCTCAGAGCTAAAGGAGGAATTACGTACCCAGCACAAAGAAATTAAAAATCTTGAAAAAAAAGTGGAAGAATTGATGGCTAGAGTAATTAATGCAGAGAAGGTCATAAACGAAATGACAGAGATGAAAACCATGACACGAGAAATACGTGACAAATGCACAAGCTTCAGTAACCGACTCGATCAACTGGAAGAGAGAGTCTCAGCGATTGAGGATCAAATGAATGAAATGAAGCGAGAAGAGAAACCAAAAGAAAAAAGAAGAAAAAGAAAGGAACAAAGCCTGCAAGAAGTATGGGATTATGTAAAAAGACCAAATCCACGTCTGATTGGGGTGCCTGAAAGTGAGGGGGAAAATGGAACCCAGTTGGAAAACACTCTTCAGGATATCACCCAGGAGAACTTCCCCAACCTAGTAGGGCAGGCCAACATTCAAATCCAGGAAATACAGAGAATGCCTCAAAGATACTCCTCGAGAAGAGCAACTCCAAGACACATAATTGCCAGATTCACCAAAGTGGAAATGAAGGAAAAAATCTTAAGGGCAGCCAGAGAGAAAGGTCGGGTTACCCACAAAGGGAAGCCCATCAGACTTACAGCAGATCTCTCGGCAGAAACTCTCCAAGCCAGAAGAGAGTGGGGGCCAATATTCAACATTCTTAAAGAAAAGAATTTTAAACCCAGAATTTCATATCCAGCCAAACTAAGTTTCATAAGTGAAGGAGAAATAAAATCCTTTACAGATAAGCAAATGCTTAGAGATTTTGTCACGACCAGGCCTACCTTACAAGAGACCCTGAAGGAAGCACTCAACATGGAAAGGAAAAACCGGTACCAGCCATTGCAAACACATGCCAAAATGTAAAGACCATCAAGGCTAGGAAGAAACTGCATCAACTAACGAGCAAAATAACCAGTTAATATCATAATGGCAGGATCAAGTTCACACATAACAATATTAACCTTACATGTAAATAGAATAAATGCTCCAATTAAAAGACACAGACTGGCAAACTGGATAAAGAGTCAAGACCCATCAGTCTGCTGTATTCAGGAGACCCATCTCACATGCAGAGACATACATAGGCTCAAAATAAAGGGATGGAGGAAGATCTACCAAGCAAATGGAGAACAAAAAAAGCAGGGGTTGCAATACTAGTCTCTGATAAAACAGACTTTAAACTATCAAAGATCAAAAGAGACAAAGAAGGCCATTACATAATGGTAAAGGGATCAATTCAACAGGAAGAGCTAACTATCCTAAATATATATGCACCCAATACAGGAGCACCCAGATTCATAAAGCAAGTCCTTAGAGACTTACAAAGAGACTTAGACTCCCATACAATAATAATGGGAGACTTCAACACTCCACTGTCAACATTACACAGATCAACGAGACAGAAAGTTAACAAGGATATCCAGGAATTGAATTCATCTCTGCACCAAGCAGACCTAATAGACATCTATGGAACTCTCCACGCCAAATCAACAGAATATACATTCTTCTCAGCACCACATTGCACTTATTCCAAAATTGACCACATAATTGGAAGTAAAGCACTCCTCAGCAAATGTACAAGAACAGAAATTATAACAAACTGTCTCCAAGACCACAGTGCAATCAAACTAGAATTCACGACTAAGAAACTCAATCAAAACCGCTCAACTACATGGAAACTGAACAACCTGTCCCTGAATGACTACTGGGTACATAATGAAATGAAGGTAGAAATAAAGATGTTCTTTGAAACCAATGAGAACAAAGATACAACATACCAGAATCTCTGGGACACATTTAAAGCAGTGTGCAGAGGGAAATTTACAGCATTAAATGCCCACAAGAGAAAGCAGGAAAGATCTAAAATTGACACTGTAACATCACAATTAAAAGAACTAGAGAAGCAAGAGCAAACGCATTCAAAAGCTAGCAGAAGGCAAGAAATAACTAAGATCAGAGCAGAACTGAAGGAGATAGAGACACAAAAAACCCTCCAAAAAATCAATGAATCCAGGAGTTGGTTTTTTGAAATGATTAACAAAATTGACAGACCACTAGCAAGACTAATAAAGAAGAAAAGAGAGAAGAATCAAATAGACGCAATAAAAAATGATAAAGGGGATATCACCACCAACCCCACAGAAATACAAACTACCATCAGAGAATACTATAAACACCTCTATGCAAATAAACTAGAAAATCTAGAAGAAACGGATAATTTCCTGGACACTTACACTCTTCCAAGACTAAACCAGGAAGAAGTTGAATCCCTGAATAGACCAATAGCAGGCTCTGAAATTGAGGCAATAATTAATAGCCTACCAACCAAAAAAAAGTCCAGGACCAGATGGATTCACAGATGAATTCTACCAGAGGTACAAGGAGGAGCTGGTACCATTCCTTCTGAAACTATTCCAATCAATAGAAAAAGAAGGAATCCTCCCTAACTCATTTTATGAGGCCAACATCATCCTGACACCAAAGCCTGGCAGAGACACAACAAAAAAGAGAATTTTAGACCAATATCCCTGATGAACATCGATGCAAAAATCCTCAATAAAATACTGGCAAACCGGATTCAGCAGCACATCAAAAAGCTTATCCACCATGATCAAGTGGGCTTCATCCCTGGGATGCAAGGCTGGTACAACATACGCAAATCAATAAACATAATCCAGCATATAAACAGAACCAAAGACAAGAACCACATGATTATCTCAATAGATGCAGAAAAGGCTTTTGACAAAATTCAACAGCCCTTCATGCTAAAAACGCTCAATAAATTCGGTATTGATGGAACGTACCTCAAAATAATAAGAGCTATTTATGACAAACCCACAGCCAATATCATACTGAATGGGCAAAAACTGGAAAAATTCCCTTTGAACACTGGCACAAGACAGGGATGCCCTCTCTCACCACTCCTATTCAACATAGTGTTGGAAGTTCTGGCTAGGGCAATTAGGCAAGAGAAAGAAATCAGGGGTATTCAGTTAGGAAAAGAAGAAGTCAAATTGTCCCTGTTTGCAGATGACATGATTGTATATTTAGAAAACCCCATTGTCTCAGCCCAAAATCTCCTTAAGCTGATAAGCAACTTCAGCAAAGTCTCAGGATACAAAATTAATGTGCAAAAATCACAAGCATTCTTATACACCAGTAACAGACAAACAGAGAGCCAAATCATGAATGAACTTCCATTCACAATTGCTTCAAAGAGAATAAAATACCTAGGAATCCAACTTACAAGGGATGTAAAGGACCTCTTCAAGGAGAACTACAAACCACTGCTCAGTGAAATAAAAGAGGACACAAACAAATGGAAGAACATACCATGCTCATGGATAGGAAGAATGAATATCGTGAAAATGGCCATACTGTCCAAGGTTATTTATAGATTCAGTGCCATCCCCATCAAGCTACCAATGAGTTTCTTCACAGAATTGGAAAAAACTGCTTTAAAGTTCATATGGAACCAAAAAAGAGCCCTCATCTCCAAGACAATCCTAAGTCAAAAGAACAAAGCTGGAGGCCTCATGCTACCTGACTTCAAACTATACTACAAGGCTACAGTAACCAAAACAGCATGGTACTGGTACCAAAACAGAGATATAGACCAATGGAACAGAACAGAGTCCTCAGAAATAATACCACACATCTACAGCCATCTGATCTTTGACAAACCTGAGAGAAACAAGAAATGGGGAAAGGATTCCCTATTTAATAAATGGTGCAGGGAAAATTGGCTAGCCATAAGTAGAAAGCTGAAACTGGATCCTTTCCTTACTCCTTATACGAAAATTAATTTAAGATGGATTAGAGACTTAAATGTTAGACCTAATACCATAAAAACCCTAGAGGAAAACCTAGGTAGTACCATTCAGGACGTAGACATGGGCAAGACTTCATGTCTAAAACACCAAAAGCAAGGACAGCAAAAGCCAAAATTGACAAATGGGATCTAATTAAACTAAAGAGCTTCTGCACAGCAAAAGAAACTACCATCAGAGTGAACAGGCAACCTACAGAATGGGAGAAAATTTTTGCAATCTACTCATCTGACAAAGGGCTAATATCCAGAACCTACAAAGAACTCAAACAAATTTACAAGAAAAAAACAAACAACCCCATCAAAAAGTGGGCAAAGGATATGAACAGACATTTCTCAAAAGAAGACATTCATACAGCCAACAGACACATGAAAAAATGCTCACCATCACTGGCCATCAGAGAAATGCAAATCAAAACCACAATGAGATACCATCTCACACCAGTTAGAATGGTGATCATTAAAAAGTCAGGAAACAACAGGTGCTGGAGACGATGTGGAGGAATAGGAACACTTTTACACTGTTGGTGGGATTGTAAACTAGTTCAACCATTATGGAAAACAGTATGGCGATTCCTCAAGGATCTAGAACTAGATATACCATATGACCCAGCCATCCCATTACTGGGTATATACCCAAAGGATTATAAATCATGCTGCTCTAAAGACACATGCACACATATTTTTATTGTGGCACTATTCACAATAGCAAAGACTTGGAATCAACCCAAATGTCCATCAGTGACAGACTGGATTAAGAAAATGTGGCACATATACACCATAGAATACTATGCAGCCATAAAAAAGGATGAGTTTGTGTCCTTTGTAGGGACATGGATGCAGCTGGAAACCATCATTCTTAGCATACTATCACAAGAACAGAAAACCAAATACCGCATGTTCTCACTCATAGGTGGGAACTGAACAATGAGATCACTTGGACTCGGGAAGGGGAACATCACACACCGGGGCCTATTATGGGGAGTCGGGAGAGGGGAGGGGGGAGGTGGGAGGGGGGAGGGATTGCATTGGGAGTTATATCTGATGAAAATGACGAATTGATGGGTGCTGACGAGTTGATGGGTGCAGCACAGCAACATGGCACAAGTATACATATGTAACAAACCTGCACGTTATGCACATGTACCCTAGAACTTAAAGTATAATAATAATTAAAAAAATAAAAAATAAAAAATAAAAAATAAAGAAAATTTAAAACTTATCAAAAAAAAAAAAAATGTGAGAGCATGAGATTTGGCAGGGGCCAGGGGCAGAATGATATGGTTTAGCTCTGTATCCCCACCCAAATCTCATCTTGAATTGTACTCTCATAATTCCCACGTGTTGTTGGAGGGACCTCGTGGGAATTAATTGAATCGTGGGGAGGATTTTCCCCATACTGTTCTTGTGGTAGTGAATAAGTCTCACAAGATCTGATGGTTTTATGAGAGGTTTCTACTTACACTTCTTTCTTCTTCTCTAGTGCCCCCACCATGTAAGAAATGCCTTTCACCTTCCACCATGATTGTGAGGCCACTCCAGCCACATGGAACTGTGAGTCCATTAAACTTATTTTTCTTCACATCTCAGGTATGTCTTTATTAGCAGTGCGAAAATGGATTAATACACTCCTTACATAATGTAATGGGATAAAGTATTAAAGTACTAAGGAAGTATATGTGTTTAGTGCGTGTATTATTCTGACTACTGACATATACCTCACTCCATTACATAAAACTCTTTACCTAGTATTATATTTAATTTGCATAAGTCTTATATCTGTACAACATTGTTATTCCAAGGCATTGAGCAGTTTCTTGAATTGAACAGTTTCTTGAGTTAGAGGTAATATGTTCAGTTTAGTCATCTTTAAAATTCCCACTGTCTCAACTCTTGTAGGTACTTCAGACCCAGTTTCAATGCCAAGCTTGGATTGCAGCCAGCCTACATGCTTACTGTCATCAAAGATCATGGTATTAGCCTGGGCATTGCTGTGGAGCAAATGTAAGGCTGAATTTGATAAAAAGTACAATTGACTGCTCCTTCTCCAGTCTCAGAGCATGTCTCTTTATTAATCCTTTTTTTAAAAACAGTTCTAGTAACCTATTATTGAAATGCAATAAACTGCATATTTAAAGTATACAACTTAATAAGCTTTGACATATGTATAAACCCATTAAACCATCTCCATAATCAAGATAATATTACTAATTGATCCTGATGAATCTTAAGGGAATTCTTCTGTGTTCCCAGCTGGATAATTGTCTCCCTAGAGAGAGATGAAGTTGTGCTGTGGCATTACAAACCCCCAAATCTCAGTGGTTTATTTTTTGCTCACGATATGTCTATTTTGGGAGGCTGGGCACTGTTCTGCATCCTTACTATCCTCATTTTGGGATCTAGGATATCAACACAGTAACTCCCTGGAACACTGTAAGTAACAATGGATGGAAAAACAAAAGAAAATGTGGAAAACAAGCACTGACTTTTAAAATTTCCACCTTGTGCCTGCAAATGAAAACTATCTCCAGTGCTCACATTTCATTGTCGAAGAAATCATAAAAGTATGACTGAATAAAATGCAATAGAGAAAAACAATCTCACCAATGTTTCCAGAAGGAGAGAACAAAACATTTATGTAAAGCCCCATTGCCTACCTACAACTATATTTTAATAGTTCACACTTCAGGAAATATATTTAGAAAAGGAGATAACTTCTTGCTGTGAATGTCTCCATTTGGCCTGTAATTTATTTATTTATTCTTTCAACTTTTATTTTAGATTCAGAAAGGACATGTGCAAGTTTGTTACAAAGGTCTATTAAGTGATGCTGAAATTTGATGTACAAATAAATCTGTCACTCAAGTAGTAAGCATAACACCCAAGAGATAGTTTTTGAACTCTTATTGCCCTCCCTCTCTCCTGCTTTTGTATTCCCATTTCTATTGTTCCCATATTTACGTCCATGTGTACCCAATGTTCAGTGAGAACATGCAGTATTTGGTTGTCTGTTTTTGTTTTAATTTGCTTGGTATAGTGGTTTCCAGCAGCATTCATGTTGCTGCAAAAGGACATGATTTGCTTCCTTTTTACGGCTGCATAGTATTCAGTGATATATATGTACCACATTTTCTTGATCCAATCCTCTCCTGATGGACACCTATGTTGATTACACGTCTTTGTTCTTGTAAATAACACTGTGATGAACATAAGCATGCATGTGTCCTTTTGGTAGAATGATTTATTTTCATTTCAGTATCTAACCACTAATAGAATGGCTGGGTGGAATGGCAGGTCAACTCTTAGTTCTTAGTTCAACAGAAATGTCTGAACTACTATCCACAGTGGCGGAACTAATTTACATTTCAACCAACAGGGTATAAGTGTTCCTTTTCTCCACGGCCTTGTCAAAATCTGTTACTTTTTAAACTTTTTAACAGAAGCCATTTTGACTGGTGTGAGATGGTATTATGGTTTTGATTTGCATTTCTTTGATGATTAGTGATGATGAACATTTTTCATGTTTTTTGGCCACTTGTATGTCTTCTTTTGAGAAGTATCTCTTCATGTCCTTAACCTATTATTAATGGGGTGTCGTTTTGCTTGTTGATTTGTTGAAGTTCCTTAGAGATTCTGGATATTAGACCTTTGTTGGATGCAGTTTGTGAATATTTTCTCCCTTCTGTAGGTTGTCTGTTTAAGTCCTTGAACGTTTCTCTTGCTGTGATGAATCCCTTTAGTTTAATTAGTTCCCACTTGTCAATTTTTGTTTTTGTTGCCATTGTTTTTGAGAACTTAGCCATGAATTATTTGCCACGGTTGATATTGAGAAGGGTATTTTCTAGATTTTCCTCTATAATTGTTATAGTTTAACATCTTACATTTACGTCTTTAACCCATCTTGAGTTAATTTTTGTATATGGTATAAAGAAGGAGTCCAGTTTCAATTTTCTGCATATGGCTACCCAGTTACCCAGTATCATTTATTGAACAGGTAGTCTTTTCCACATTGCCTATTTTTATCAACTTTGTCAAAGTTCAGAAAATTGGAGGTGCGTGGCTTTATTTCTGGGTTTCCTATTCTGTTGTATTGGCCTATGTATCTGTTTGTGTACCAGTACTATGCTATTTAGGTTTTTGTAGTCTTATAGTATAGTTTGAAGTCAGCTAATGTGATGCCTCTAGCTTTGTTCTTTTTGCTTATGTTTTCTTTGGCTATTTGGGCTCTTTTTTGGTTCTCTATTAATTTTTTGATAGTTTTTTCTAGTTTTGTGAAAAGTGACATTGGTAGGTTGATAGAAATAGGATCGAATCTGTAGATTGCTTTGGCAGTATGGTCATTTTAATAATATGGATTCTTCCAATCCATTAGCATAAAGTATTTAATCATGAAAGAAATGTGTTTTGTTTTGTTTTGTTTTTCATTTCTTTGAGTCATCTACAATTGTTTTCAGCAGTTTTGTAGTACTCCTTTTAGAAATCTTTCACCTCCATGGTTACATGTATTTCTTGGTATTCTATTCTTTTTCTAGCTACAGTTAATGCGATTGCATTCTTCATTTGGCTCTCAGCTTGAATATATTGGTGTGTAAAAATGCTACTGATTTTTGTGCATTAATTTTTGTATCCTCAAACTTTATTGAAGCTGATTATCGGTTCTATTAATAGAAAGCTTCTGGCAGTTTTTAGAGTTTTCTTTACGTAGAATCATATTGTCAGAAAAGAGAGATACTTTGATTTATTTTTCTATTTGGATGCCTTTTATTTATTTCTCTTGCTCAACTACTTGTCTGGGACTTCCAGTACTGTGTTAAATAGGAGTGGTGAGAGTGGGCATTCTTGCATTCTTGTCTTTTTCTACTTCTCAAGGGGAATGGTTCCAGCTTTTACCCATTCAATATATTGTTGTCTGTGGGCTTGACACAGATGGCATTTGTTATTTTGAGATTTGTGCCTTCAATGCCTTGAGAGTTTCTTGAGGGGTTTTAACAGGAAGAAATGTTGGATTTTATAGAATCTTTTTCTGCATCTATTGAGATGATGATGTAGGTTTGTTTTTAATTCTGTTTATGTCATGAATCATGTTTATTGATTTGCACATATTGAGCCAACATTGTATCCCAGGATAAAGCAGAATTGATCATGGTAAATTAGCTTTTCATGTGCTCCTGAATTTGGTTTGCTAGTATTTTGTTAAGAATTTTTGCATCTGGGCTCATCAAGGATATTGGTTTGAACTTTTCTTTTCTGCTGTGTCTCTGCCAGACTTTGGAATGAGGATAATGCTTGCTTTATAGCATGAGTCAGGGAGGAGTCCCTCCTCCTCAATTTTTTGGAATAGTTTCAGTAGGATTAGAAGCAGCTCTTTTTTATATAGTCTGGTAGAACTTGGCTGTGAATTCATGTAGTCTGGGGCATTTATGGTTGGTAGGTTTTTGTTATTGGTCCAGTTTCTGAACTTGTTATTGGTCTGTTTTGGTTTTCAATTTTCTCCCAGTTAAATCTTGGAAGGTTGTGTGGTTCCAGGAATTTATCTATTTCCTCTAGATTTCCTAATCTGTGTGTAAAGAGATGTTCATAATAGTCTCTAAGGATCTTTTGTATCCATGTGGGATTAGTCGTAGTGTCATTTTTTTCATTTCAGATTGTGCTTGTTCGGATCTCTCTTTTTTGGTTAATCTAGCTAGAAGCCTAACAATCTTGTTTATAGTTACAAGGAAACAACTTTTGGTTTAGTTGATCTTTTGTGTAGATTTTTGAGTCTCAATTTTGTTCACTTCTACTCTGATTTTGGTTATTTCTTTTCTTCTGCTAGCTTTGGGTTAGTTTGTTCTTGTTTTTCTAGTTCCTCCAGGTGCAATGTTAGATTGTTAATTTGAGATCTTTCTAACTTCCTGATGTAAATGTTGGGTGCTATAAATTTCCCTCTTAACATTGCTTTAGCTACATTCCAAAGATTTTGGTACGTTGTGTCACAATTTTCATTAATTTCAAAGAATTTTTAAATTTTTGCCTTAATTTTATTATTTACCCAAGTCATTCAGAAGTATGTCATTTAATTTCCATGTAACTATGTGAACCCTGGAGGTATTCCTGGTATTGATTTCTATTTTATTGAACTCTGGTCCAAGAAGGTGCTTGGTATGATTTTGATTTTTAAAAATTTATTATGACTTGTTTATAGCCAAGCATGTGGTCAATTTAGATTATTTTCTATGTGCAGATGAGAAGAATGTATATTCTGTGGTTGTTAGTTGAAGTATTCTGTAGATGTTTATTAGGTCCAATTGGATCAAGTATCAAGTTTAAGTTCAGAATTTTTTTTTGTTAGTTTTCTGCCTTAATGATCTGTCTAACACTGTTAGTGGGGTACTGAGCTCTCCCATTATTATTGTGTAGCTAAATCTTTTTGCAGGTCTAGAATTTGTTTTTGAATCTAGGTGCTCCAGGGTTGGGTGTGTACATATTTAGGAGAATTAAATTGTCTTGTTGAATTGAACCCATTAACATTATGTAATGTCCTTATTTGTCCTTTTTTACTTTTATTGCTTTAATGTCTATTTTATCTGATATAAGAATAGCCACCCCTTCTCTTTTTTGTTTTCCATTTGCAAGATGGATCTTTCTTCATCCTTTAACTTTGTGCCTGTGTGTTTTGTTACATATGAGCTGGGTCTTTTTAAGACAGCTCACAGTTGGGTCTGAAATTTTCTTTCAACTTGCCACTCTATGCCTTTTCAGTGGGGCATTTAGACCATTTATGTTGAAGGTTAACGTTGACATGTGAAATTTTGATCTTGTTGTCATGTTGTTTTCTGGTTATCTTGTAGACTTGATTGTGTAGTTACTTTATAGTGTCTGTGGGCTATGTACTTACGTGTGTTTTTGTGGTGGCAGGTATTGTTCTTTCATTTCCATGTTTAAGCACTCCCTTAAGGGTCTCTTGCAATGGTGTTCTAGTGGTAATGAGTTCTCTTAGTCATTCCTTCTCCAAAAAGGATTTCATTTCTTCTTTGCTTATGAAACCTATGAGAAATATTGGTCAGATATGAAATTCCTGGTTGGAATTTTTAAAGTAGGCTGAAAATAGGTCCTATCTCTCTGGCTTGTAAAGTTTCTGCTGAGAGGTCTACTGCTAGCCTGATGGGATTCCCTTTGTAAGTGACCTGACCCTTCTCTTTACTTGCCTTTGCTTTTTTTTTTTCATGTTGACCTTGGGAAAATCTGATGATTATAAATCTTGGGAATGGTTGTATTGTATAGTATCCAGCAGAGGTTCTCTAAATTTATTAAATTTACATGTCTACCTCTCTAGTGAGATTGAGAAAATTTTTGTGGACTATATCCTCAAATATATTTTGCAAAGTGCTTACTCTCTCCTTCTCTCTCAGGTCTGCCAAAGAGTCATAGGTTTGGCCTCTACATAATTCTGTATCTCTCAGAGGCTTTGTTCAATAAAAATTTTTTTTATTTATTTTTGCCTGACTGAGTTGATTAGAAGGACTTGTCTTTGACCTCCAAGATTCTTTGCTCGGCTTGATCTATTCTGTTGTTAATGTTTCCAACTATGACTTGAAATTTCTATAGTGGATTTTTCAATGTAAGAAGTTTAAGTTGGGCGTGGTGGCTCATGCCTGTAATCCCGGCACTTTGGGAGGCCTAGGCGGGCGGATCATGAGGTCAGGAGATTGAGACCATCCTGGCTAACATGGTGAAACCCCGTCTCTACTAAAAATACAAAAAATTAGCCAGGCATGGTGGTGGGCGCCTGTAGTCCCAGCTACTCGGGAGACTGAGGCAGGAGAATGGCGTGAACCCAGGAGGCGGAACTTGCAGTGAGCCAAGATCCCGCCACTGCACCACTCCAGCCTGCGCAACAGAGCGAGACTCCGTCTCAAAAAAAAAAAAAAAAAGTTCAGTTCAGTTCTTTCTTAACATGGCTGTGTCGTTTTTCAACTCTTGGGTAGGCTTCCTTGAATTGGGTTTCAACTGTCTCCGGGATCTTATTGAGCTTCGTTGCCATCCAGGTTCTGTATACTATGTCTGTCATTTGAGCTGTTCCAATTTATTTAAGAATCATTGCTGGGAGCTAGTGTGATCATTTGAAAGTAAGGAGACACCCCAGTTTTTGAATTGCCAGAGTTCTCTTGCGCTGACTCTTTCTCATCTGAAAGGGCTGGGGTGTTTATCTTTTTGAATTTGCTGTTATTTGGATGCAAATTTTCGTTTTCATATTAAATTGAGTATAGTTGATTGGCTTCATTTCTGAGTGTTTTCAGTGAGCTAAGACTGTTTGGAATCTTCATTTGTGGCTATATTCCTGCATTAGGTTTCTCAGGCAATGTATACAGGAAAGATCTTGTTGGTGATGTGATTCAGGCTGTGATCCAGTGGATGGTGCTTGAAAGTAATAGCTGGCAGATAGATTCTCACTCAGCTCCAAAGTTCTGCATTTCAGTGCATACTCATCATTGCTCTGTATTTGGGGAGATAATAGGGTGCAATGACCCCTTTGCCAGGTCCATTCCCAGGCCTTATGGGATCCCCCTCCAATTGCTGGCACTACCTCTGTGTTTCCTTAGCCCCAAGGGTGCACTAGCCATCTGTGTTCTCCTTCCTGAGACCAGCCCAAGCTGAAATGTAGGCTGCCAGGAGACCTGCAGCACTACAGAGGTCTGCTGGTCGTCTGTGCTTAGCAGAGTCAGAGCAGATTGTGGTATGTCTGCAGACCATTTGTTGATGCAGTAATTCAAGGGGAGAGAATCTCCAGGAGGGGCGGTGTTGCCATGGGCATGTACCTGGTGTGGCACCCACATCCCATTTTTTTTTTTTTTTCTGAGCAAACAGCTGTGGGGACTATTTAGCTCGCTCTCCCTTGACCAGGTCTCCTTCTGGTGGCTGCCCCAGAATCTCGTCTAACCCGCTAGTTTTTTCCAAGCCTTCTGTACCCAGATTGCTGAGTTATTAGGTGTTCCAGGCTCTGGTGCTCCCTTAGGCAGAGGTTGTGGCTAGCAGACAGGTCACATTCTTCCTAGATTGGCCTTGTAGAGGGAGGCATACCCAGCTCCCACACCATCCCATAAACTTGCATCTCACTCTTCTCAGTGTTCTGAGAGTAGGGACTCTTCCTCCTCTCAAGTGCCAGACACAGATCTCAGCTCAGCACTCCTGAACTCTAACCCTTGTTATTAGGACTGGGCTGTCAGCTTTTGTCCCCTGGATCCTCAGAGTCCATCTGTGCTATGGGGGCTGATGTGCTCCCAGGATACCAGCAAAGTACTCAGGCTAAGCAGGAGATGCTGTGCTGTAAATATGTTCTTGCAGGAGTGTTCAGGCAGGAGCCTTGGGAGGGGCTGATAGACAGGTGGGTACACAGAGCCAATGTGTCCCAGTCCTGCAGGAAAGAGAGCCCTGCTCTCTCCTGGCCGAGAGTTTGTAGTGGTCAGAGTCAGTCCGAAGAAGATGGAGAGCCTTAGGTGATGGGCACTCATGGCCACATTTTGCTACAGCAGCCCCAGGTGCAAAACCCCCTGGGCTACATGCAGGCTCCAACTCGATCTCTGCCTACTATCTGGGTAGATCCTGCTGCCAATTCAAATTTCTATGGAGGTCATGGGATCTCCTGCAGCGAAGATCCCAGGGGTCTAAGAAGAGAGTAAGTTGCCGTGCAGTTGTTTCACTCATTCTTCCTTAAGAGCTATTCAGGATCGGGAGTCAGTTCTGGTGCTCAGCAACCCTGTGCAGGGCTCCCAGCTTCCTCCATCTTCAGCCTCAGAGTCTCTGTCACTTCTCTGTTGGCTCTCAGTATGTTCTGTTAAAACATCTGTTCACGATGTATTAGTTTACTCAATATTTTTGTCTCTCTCAGTAGAAGAGGTGCTTCCTGGCTGCATCTAGTCAGCCATCTTGTCCTGAATCTGGCCTGTAATTCAAATCTCTGAGGTTTCAAGAGTCAAGAAGGCATGAATGCCTTTGTGGAAAAAAGAAGAAAAGATATAGGGCAAAATAAATAATTGATGTATTAATGCATTCTCCAGTCACATATGTGTATTCCAAGGGGAGAATATGATTGGACTTTTAATATCATATAAACAACTAATGATCATAACAATATCACTACAAAAGGACTTATTTTTATCTTATGTTTTACATTGGTATTTATTACCATAGGTAAAAAACCTAACATATGAATCTCTGTAAACACACAGACCACTGAAAATATGCTTTTGGTTATTATTGCATTGGCAACAAAAAAATATTTTGAGCATCAACTCAACACTGGATCTTCTCTAGAAACCAAAGTTCTGTCACTAAACCAAGCAGATGAGATTCACTACCTTCATGGAGGCTTCAGCTGCAAGAAAGAGAAACTACAACAAATATATAAAACACCTGATACATTAAATGATGAAAGAGCAATAAAAATATAAAGCAATAAAAGAACAAATGTAAGAAAATTAGGAAGTGAGCTGTTCAGGAAATTCAAAGTATTTCTAATTCTGGCATTTATTAATCTTACACATTTATGATACCATTAACATTCCTTTGGCAGATATTGCTAATTATTCCTGGATATCTACTTCCTAAATTTTGCCAGGGTCTGTGGCAAACAGTTAGAGACCAGTTTCCTTTGCAACTAGGTGTGCCAGGTGGCAATGCTTTGTCCAGTGGCACATGAGTGACATGTGAGCAATTTTTGCACTGAGTTCTTAAAATCTTGCTGCTCACCTCCAACCCACTCTCTTTTCTTTTCCTCCTTTTTCAAAATTGTTATAGATGGAGCAGTCCTTAGACCTAAAGAGATAACAAGATTCAGGGCCACTTGGCATCCACCAACCTCTCACCTCTGCATCATGTGAGACAAATAAACTTCTATCTTATTTAAGTGTCTGTCTTTGGAAATGTCTTTGTTAAAGCAGATTTGCAGCACACTAACACAATACCTGCTGCCCCAGATTAATTATTATCAGTCCCCCATTTCATGCTTGAAAGTGTCCTGGATTAGACAACAAATGACAAAATCACTATAGCTGTAAACACACAAGTGGTTATTACTATATCATACACTCATTCTCCAACTTTGAGAAATATTTTGCTCCATAAGCATTATTATTCAACTATGCTATTTGTTATAAGAAGCATTCCCACATGTGAACACCCTGAAGGGCAGAGAGTCATGTCTTTTTATGTTTTGAAAGTGAATTCAGATAAACTCTACAAAGCCTTTGAAAATAAAGACAGGACAATAAAGCAGCTCAGCACAATCTTTATTCTTGAAAAACATGGCTTTCAGAGTTATATTGTCATCTTAGAGTTGCAGTGGCTTTCAACTTGAAGATTGCCTGCCTACCAAAAATTAAGAAAACCTAGTGACTCCATGGGGACAGCAAGATCCTAGCCCAGAGTTAAATAGCAAGAGCAAGATATGAGACCAGCCATGGTCTTGGAGAAGGGTAGGACTTTTAAGTATTAGATTGCATTTGAGAATTAAAGTAACTTAGCATTTTAAACATTTCTTGAAGATCTTGGGTGGAAGGCAAAAATCATATGACACAAGGTTGCAAATCAGAACTGGAGATAAATGCTGAAAAAGATTAAGGATCGTGGTCCTGTTCTTGCTTAGGAACATGTGGGCAGGACTACCATTCCTCCTTTCTCTCCAACAAGCAACACCTCACCACCACCTGCCTTGTGCCATAATGACTAACCCTGTGCCTTTTATTCTTGTTTTCATCAAGCACTGGGAATCCCATATAATCCTTCAGTTTCATTTTCAATTTCTTTCCATGCATTCTCTTTTCTATGTACTTCTACTGCCAATGTGCAACTCCCAAAAACTTTATCAGTGTGCTGGAACTGAGGGTCATGTATGAGCAAAACCTCCTACATTCTCAGTCTCTGTGCTGAGTGTTAATTTTACCTTCTTGCTGGCACCTGATTTTCCTTTGAGAATGCTGCTTCCTTACAGTTCTCTCAGTTGGTGACTTTTTTCCCCCATATTCTTATGTATACCTAGAGGTGTGTGAGGTTTCTCCCTTATATTTATGATTGTTTTCAGATATCTCCTTCCTTTTTTCCTAAAAATTCCTCAGATTGGAAGTTTTAACCATTAGACTACATTAAACATTACCCAACCTTTTCTGGGTTATTTCATATTTTAACTCCCTGGAGATTTTATCACCTGATAAAATTAAAATTACTTCTAAATTCTCTAAAATTACTTATCTAAATTCTTGGTAAATTAAATATATCTGTGAATGACTCTTCTAATTCCTTGTCCTCTCAATTTTTTTACTTGCTTTGCTCCAGAAATCTTGTTCCAAGATCTTCTTCCAATACATAGTAATTCACTCTCACTGATGTTTCTGGGGTCTTAATACTAATAATTGTATCTCTCCATAATATAATTTAGCCACCCCATTCAACAAGTAACATCTATCTTTGTAATATGCCTAACACAGGATTTCTTTAACTACAACTGCAGTCCTTTGAGCCTACCAACTTTTTACTCGTTTTCATTCTCTTCATGTCCTTCTCCCTCCTTTAATGAGCTTCATTACATTCTATGGTTAATTATTACAATATTTCCTTTGTATACATGCTCAATTTCCTTCTACCTCACTCCACTTGTTACTCTTAGCTTGTACAGCCTCAATCCTGATAAATCAGATTTTGTACTTATTTGGCATAGAGAAATTGTTTGAAGAAGAACACACAATGTATTACATGGTCTTACATTTTCATGACCACTATCTTAGTCTAGTTAAGCTGTTCTAACAAAATACTACAAACGGGGTGGCTTAAAATCAACAAAAATATATGTCTTACAGTTCTGGAGACTGGAAAGTCCAAGATCAAGGCCAACTCAGAGTCTGATGAGGAACTCCTTTCTGGCTCATAGACAATGCTTCCTTGCTGTGTCCTCACATGGTGGATGGGTCTAGCTAGCTCTCTGGGGTATCTTTTATCTCAGACACTCATTCTATTTGTGAAGGCTCTACCTTCATAACCGAATTACTGCCCTATGTCTTAATACCATTACCTTGGGGTTTAGAATTGCAACATATAAGTTTGGGGGGACATAAGCATTTAGACCATAGCAACAAATAGTCTCAGATAGTCCCTTAGTGCTTTCCCAAAGTAAGCACACTATGGCCCCAAGAGCCAAATCTAATCCATTGTCTGATTTTCTTTTAAAGTTTTGTTAAGATATAGTCACACGCATTTATATATGTATCTATGGCTGCTTTTGCTGTTATGCAGGGCTGAGTAGTTGTGAAAAAAACCAGATGGGCCATAAAACATAAAATATCTATATTTATTATCTGATCCTTCATAGAAAGTTTGCTGACCTCTTTTCTTACTTATTCACTCTCTCATTCTCCTGGTGGACCATTTTTAGCCTTGTTTATCTTCTTAACTTTCCAACAATACTTTCTGAATTCTCACTTTCAACTGATGCTTTTGATTCAATTTTATTCAGTAAAAAAGAAGCAGTAAACATGGAAGATCTACCTTACCACCATTTCTCTTTCTGCCTACTGCTATGTGTGTTAGTTTAATGGACACTTTTTGTTTCAATTGACAATTTTCTGTTTGTTATTACAGAGAAACATGCATGCTGGCATTTGCTCTAAATCCACTTTCCTGTAGTGTACTCAAGATTGTCACTCTAGCAAATTATTTACTCTACTGAGTTATCCATTTTCCCATCTTTACTGGATTATTCTCTTTAGCATACAAACACGCTGCAAATTATTTCATGTTCAAAATGTCTTCATGTGACTTTCAGCTAGTAACCTGCTTTCCAGTCCTCGTTACAGAAAACCTTTTCAAAAGGGCTGTCACCATCTCTATATTCTCTCCTTGAGCTTATTTGTCTCAGGCTTTTCCCATTCTCATTCAATGGGAACTCAACTGAGTGAGAATGAAAATTGAAAGTTTTCTTATCGGGATTACTCAGGACCTCTATCTGTTAAACCCAGTGGCCAATTTTAAGTTTTTCTTATACATAATCTACTAGCAGAATACAAAAGAGTGAGTTCCTCCATTTTTCTGCAAACTCTTTCTTGAGCAGGCTTCTAGAACACCATACTCTCTGATGATTTTCTTCCCACTTGACCAGCCACTTCTCTTCCTCTCCCTGACTGCACCACTTTAATGTGAGTCAGACATACTTCATAGAGCTCTGTACTCTCTCTTTTGGTCACCTTATCCACTCTCATAGCTTTTGGTACCATCTCTACCTGATGACTCCCAGACCTTTCATCTGAGGTCCAGATAGAGACAATCAACTATTTAAAGGTTTAAAGGAACTTTAAATGTTGCATGTCCAAAATCAAACCTGTGACACCCATCTCTCACCAAAATGTGATTTTGCCAAGAATCTTACCCATCCTAGACAGTGGCATCTCCTCCCACCTGGTTTCTATGGCCAGAAAGACTTCATTCATCTGGGTCCTTTTATTTCTTATTCTTTCTTATGGCAGAAGCTAAGTCCTTACAGTGTCCTGCAAGGTTCTAGGATTTGACTCTCATCCCCTCTGTAACTTACCTCTAACTATTTTTCACTTGCTCTATTTGTCCCAATTCTATAGCTCTTGATTTGAACTTCTAGGAATGTTTTGACCTCAGGGCCATGGTACTTATTTCTCTTTCCTATATCCTACTGACACTTCATAACTGGTATTTCTGCTTTATTTTTCTTCTTATATTTAACACATTCTGGTGTAGTTGTTTTAACAATATATTTTTCTCCCTCCACCCACTAGAATGTAAACTTTATAAAATAAGAATTTTAACATTTTGTTTTTGTCATTTTTTTTTTAGTGCATTATCTCCTGCACTTGGAATAGTCTCTGGCTTGTAGAAAGCTTTCATGCCATAGTTCTTAAATAAAAAAATGCATTAACATTATTTAAAGACTGCAAAAGTCAGCAGGCATAAAAAATGATGGAGGAGAGAGAATAAGATGGTTTTCTCAAAAAGACATCCTTTCTTGTCTGACCCTGAAATGCTAGTAAATACAATTAGTCACAAGGTTGTGTGTGCATATTTATTAATTTATATTCTGTTTAATAAAGTATAAGCTGTCAGTTCTGAAAGCTTTTGTTATGGGACCTGAAGTGGAAAATTGGCTGCCTTGCATATTTTCCTTCTTGTGAGTCGAGTTTGGGAGAAATCCCTTATGGTTACACTGAATATGTGCTATTAGGTTGACTTGGCTTACAGAGTAGTTTACAGCCTTTTAATTCTCATTCACTATGTCTAATCCAACATAAGTCTAAGCTATAAAATGTTCCATTTTTCCCCAGGAAAAAATGGATTATTGATCATGCATCTGCTTGGGATGGTCCAGGTCGCCTTTGAAAAAATCAGGTAAGTAAAGCTCTCACTATCACAGGAAGAGTCAAATGATACAAAACAGCATCTTCTATAGATCTGTGGTATGATGGTGTTCATTGAAATAATTAATCTCTGAACACCATTTCAGTGGATGGACAAGAGACACAGCCCAAGAGTTTACAAGATTGCTATTTTAGTACAATTGATTCATTCACTTACTGAATTCATTTCAACTCAGTTCCTCAACTAAAATTTTTTGTGCATCTACTATGTGCCAATCCACTATATAAGGAATTGTAGAATTAATAGGAGATATATATATATATATGTCCTATTGCTTCTGTCCCTCTGGAGAACCCTTACTAATACACTATAGAAACCAAAAATTCCTATCTTTCTATTCCCGCCATCCGATGCCCATTCACGCAATACCAGAAAACAATTCTCTGGTTTTGAGGCTTTCAGACTTGGACTAAGCCATGCTACTAGCTTCTCTCTTTCCCCAGCTTGCAAGCAGCTTATTGTGGGACTTTGCCTTGTAATCATGTGATGGGATGTGGTAATAAATAAGACTTTATAATGAGTCACCATTATTATGGTGTTTAAATTCTATTAGATGAAAATCTAAGATGCTAACAAAAAGAAAATGTCAAATAGCAAAGATAATTTTTATGTACATAAAATGGTGATGTGACTGATTGGAGAGCTACTATAGAGTGTTTCAGTGAGTCCTCATAAGGATGAGTTCTAATGACAAGATGAGGCCTAAATGGTCACGAGGGAAATAAGAAGGTATTGGAAAGCATTATTCGTGGCAAAGGGAACCATGTGTCCTGGTACTAAGACTTCCAGGCGGGAATAAATAAATACTAAATGTACAGGTGTGTACATTTATGACCAAATAATAGATTAGCCACTACATTAGGAGCCACTACCTCCTAAAAAAACTTCATTAAATATATATTAATAGAGCAATTTTTATAGAAACATGGGCAATGCAGGCCAATAGAAAGTAGCTAAACAAAAACCATATATATTACCACCACCAAAAGATAAGTTACAATTTTCTATGAACATGTAATGTGTGCATATTTATTTACATAATGTGATGAGCATACCTTATTAAATGTATTGTCTCTCTCTTTTTTTTTTTTTTTTGAGACAGGGTCTTGCTCTGTTGCCCAGGCTGGAGTGCAGTGGTCTGATCATGCATGGGTCAAGCCCCAAGGCCTCTTCCTGCCTTGTCCTCCTGAGTAGCTGGGACTGCAGGCATGCGCCACCAACCCTGGCTAATTTTATATTTTTATTATTGTAGATAGGGGTTCTCACTATGTAGCCCAGGCTGGTCTCAAATGTTATCCAGCCTGGTCTTGAACTCCTGGACTCAAGCGATCCATCCCCCTTGGTCTCCTGAAGTGCTGGGATTACAGGCATGAGTCACTGTGCCTGGCCATAATATATGGAAGAGGAAAACTCCCATTAACCAGATTCCAAGTTTGGTGTTTATGATTATGACAGACTTAGCCAGTAATTCTGGAATTCTGGCAGTGGTCTACCAACTTGTATCCTACAATTGTGGCAACATTTTTCAATTTTGATTTAATTTTATTTTTGTTCATGTTAAACACTTACGTTACACAAAAGTCGTAACTATATGTGATGATTAATATTAGGTATCCAATTTGACTGGATTAAAGGATGCCTGGATGACTGGTGAAGTAGTTTCTGGGGGTGTCTCTGAGGACGTTCCCAGTGGACACTGACTTTTGAAACAATGGACTAGAAGAGAAAGACCCACCCTCAATGTGGGTGGATACCATCCAGTCAGCTTCCAGTGTGACTGGAACAAAGCAGGCAGAAGAAGGAGAGTAAGTAAATTGCCAGTATGACTGGAACAAAGCAGGCCGAAGAAGGAGAGTAAGTAAATTGCCTGCTGAGTCCACTTGCTTTCTCTCTTCCCGTGCCATGCCAGATGCTTGGATCCCTTTCCTCCTGCCCTTGGACATTAGACTCCAAGTTCTTCTGACTTTGGACTCTGGGACTAGCATCAGCGACCTCCCAGGGGCTCTCAGGTCTTCAGTGTCAGAGTAAGAACTGCACTGTCAGCTTCCCTAGTTCTGAAACTTTTGGACTCGGACTGAGCTATGCTATCAGCTTCTTTCTTTCCCAAGCTTGCAGATGGCTTATTGTGGGACTTTGCCTTGTAATCAGGTGAGCCAATTCTTCTTAATAAACTCCCTTATATAAATGAGAATTTGTACAACAATGAAAACATTATACGCATATTTAAGATGTAGTGCCTCTAATTTTCATATCTATAGCGTATAATGTAAAAAATGCACATGCCATTATTACCAAAGCTATTAGAATATTGTGTTCATCCATTTGAAATTTTTTTTGAAACAAAAATTTCAAAGTTATTCTAGGATAATGTTTAGGTCAGCTGGAAACTACATAAAAACTCAGGGTAGAGATTCATCTAACATGGTTTCTCCCTTTGCAAGTTCTCTCATTTCAGCAAGCAGAAAGCAAAAGAAACTTGTTTGAACTGTTTTTTGTTGTTGTTGTTGCCATTGTTGTTATTTGTTTAATGGAAATTCTTTAGCAAAAGATCTAATCAGTTGTTCATACTGATTGGTTAATTAGAATGCATTTAACCAAGTGCAAAACATCTGGTCAATTTGACTCTATTATTTAAGCTGCCAATTTTATTTTAAAGAAAGAAAACTGATAGCCACACTTGCATCATTACGGCCCCAAATTCCTAAATGGTTTGAATTACTCCCTTTCCTCTTTTGGTGAGAATGTTTGGTAGACTTAGTAACCAGCATAAGTATTCAAGTTCAATTATCTAAATAGAAATGGTACCCCAAATTTGTGTACTTCAAACTAAAACAAAGCCAACAAGGACAAGAAAACATGTTGCTAAAAATTGTTGACTCTGTTCTGATCTCTCAAAGCAGATGGACTGGATCATGGTAAGGGCGAGGAGAGCAACCTAGGCAACAGGCTTGCTTCATGATTGCTTTAATCCCAGGCCAGCTCACACAGTACATCAGAAGAATGAATCTCTTTCTCTGCCCATTGTATGCCTTATTTCACATAGTGATTCTGACTAGTGAACACTGAACAATGCAATTTGCAATTACATGAAGTATTAACCACATTGATCTGACCAGTATCAGTGGGAGAAGTGCCCAGACATTCTCAAATGCATGCTTGAACTGATCATCAAAAATCTCTGCTTCCTTTGTTACAGCATTTTTTAAAAGCTTAAATTTGAATGTAAAAATATGTTTTTGTCAGTTTCACACTTCATTATTTCACTCTCGACAACAGTAATACCAGGAGCTGCAAGTAATATGTATTGAATGTTTACATGGTTTATCCCTCCTGTTACCTTCATTTTTTAGAAAAGGGTACCTAGGCTTGGAGGGGCTAAGTAACTTGTGCAAGGTTAGAGAGCTACTAACTGATGCAACTGAATTCAAGTTCATGTCATCCAGCTCCACAGCAAGTGTGCTTAACTGCTGTATTAGTAGGTTCATGAGAATAGAGACCTGAAAACACCAATAATAATATCAAAAAGGAGTGTGACTATGCTCAAGAATAAATTTTATTAATTTATATTAAATAATTACAGGTTAAGCATTCATTATCCAAAAAGCTTGGGACTAGAAGTGTTTTAGATTTTGGACGTTTTCTGGTTTTGGAATATTTTCATGTACATAATGAGGTATCTTGGGGATGAAACTCAAATGTGAATTCATTTGTTTCATATCTACCTTATACCCACAACATGAAGGTAATTTTATACAATATTTTAAGTAATTTTGTGCATGAAACAAAGATTGTATACATTAAATCATCAGAAAGCAAAGGTGTTACTAAGCCGCCAACGTGGACAATTGGTTGTTTAGCATCACCATCATTTCTGGCTTTCAATTTGTATGCTACTGATGAGCAATCACTTTCCTACATTTATTCACATATAAGTACTTAACAGTAAAAATATAACATATTGTTATTATGGTAAAAAAATGTGTTCAAGGTAACTAAGCAGCACATTAGCATCACCAGAATACCTGTATCAGCTGTTAAACAATAGCAACAGTAAATGATGGCAGGCTTTTGTCTCCACTTACAGACTTACGGTGTTTTTTTAAATTCAAAAGCTTACTGTACACTTTATTATTTTATTTTATTTTTTAGCTAGGAAGGAATATCAGAAACAGCTGAGGGACCATAATGTGAATCCCATAGGGATGAGGAGGCATTCTGCTGAATCGTTTTTTAAAATGCTTCTTCCAGAGTCATCTGCCTTAGTAACAACAGTTTTGTCTTAGAAGACTCTCTGATTTTATAAACTGACATGACTTCTTGTTCTGTTACAACTCTGTGCTGCTCTAATCCTTCAACAGGTCCATCACACATTTTTCCTATGTTGTCTATAGGCACTTTTTCTGCAGTGTTAATAAAGTCATTTTTATCATTGCTATTATTATGATCACCTAGATTCAAAAGCATTTTGGCTATTTCACCATCAGTCAATGAATGAACAACTGGAGCATCATTATCAATGTTAAACAAGTTCTTCAATATTCACTTCTTTCAGCTTACTGATGGATGCTGAAGGTGTATTTTGTGCTTTTGTAAGGAGGTTAGACATCATTTCTTTTCCACACGTGATACATGGAATTCTTCAGTTACTACCTTGTTCATCATCATCACTGAACATAGTCACAAGGCAGAAGTTGTGCCAGGCATACACAACTGTGTCCTCAGTCACTGTGTTCCAAGCATTGGCAATGATATATGTGGCACCCATCATGCTAAAGTCCTTTTGAAAATCTTCCAGACCCATGCCTCTCTGTTCACTGCTGCTAGCATGGTATTCAAGAAAATACTTTTATATTTACTTTTCATTGATCTAAGGAGATCCTGGTCACACGACTTAATAGTCATGTTTGAGGAAATGTATATGACGTAAATATTTCTTTTAATGAGAATTTCAGCTGGAAGAGGAGCAGAATAGTTGTCAAGGGAGAACAAAATATTGCAGTCATCATTCAGTCCACCTTCCCTGCAGTGAACATGAGCCACTGCTACAAAATGTTTGTGAAACCAATCAGAAAAGATATCCCTGATAATATTTGTCTATTTGTTTGCATAAAAATTGGACTGGCAAGATGCTCACTACTTGAAAACAGTGAGGATGCAAGCTTTTGTCTAGCACAGCAAGTTCATGTTTATGTCTGTCTGCTGCATTAGCACATCCCAGCATAGTTATTCTCTCCTTGATATCCATAATTCTTATTGGGACTCTCTCATCAGCTAAACTTGGTATCTTTCTGAAGCAATACGACAAAACAGTGATGTTTCATCAGCATTATAGAGTTGTTCTGGCATCAAATTTCATCAACAATGACTTTGGTAAACTTGTCAATGAAATTCTTTACTGATTCATGATCAGCAGATGCTTTATCAGCGAAAATCTTTAAAAAATAATGCCATGTATTTTCCTAAATTTCTGCAATCAGCCTGTTGAATATTTCGTTTCCTTCAATTTTCAGTTTATTGTAATATATCTTTGCCTGTTTCATGATCAGCATACTCTTAAGTGACATGTGTTCACTGTGATTCTGAAAGATCCACATTTCAATACATAATTGAAATCTTCATTTTTAGCTATATACAGTGTTTTAAAAAATGTTTTTTAACTTACATTCATCACTTTCAGCATAAAATTTCAACAGTTTTTTCTTCTCTTTCTTCAGGTCATGTACAATAGCCACTCCAACACCATACTCTACTGTAAGGCATTTCACATTGACACTGCTGTCCAGTTGTTCTCCAACAGCTTCACTTTCTGTTCTATAGATAGACAAATACTTCCGCTTTTCAAAATCACTGTTACTCATAGGGGTGTCTTCAGGCTTGTTGATATTTTCAATAATATCTTTTACCACAAAGAACAAGCAAAACAAAATGAGTAATACACACAGATCATGGCTCCAGGTAGGGCATTATGGGGAACCTACCACTAGTGTGTCTGGCCTATACACATGCCATTTTATCCTTTGTGGATGTATTTCCATGGGGAATTCTGGGCTGATGGCATAGAGATATTACAGATGAAGGAGTATTTCTTTCTCTTGGGGATACCGAATAAACTGTGTGTTGCCTGCATTTTGACTGTGAGGTCAGGGGTAGAACTTTCCATTTGTGGCATCATGCCAGGATTCAAAAAGTTTCAGATTTTAGAGCATTTCAGGTTTCAGATTTTTGGATTAGGGATTCTCAACCTGTACAGTCATCATATGCTTTTACCAGTTATCACATGAAATTGTGAAGTCTATTATATTTTGAACTACTTTATGATATAGCTGTCTTCCCCAATCTTGGTAGGCTCCTTGCACATGTTTCCATTAGCAAGGCCAGGTGACCTGTTCCTTCTCGATCTTGAGCTATGCAAGGTCAAATAAATTTTTCTTCTTGTGTCTCCAGTAATTGTCACAGTCTTGGAAGCATAGTCCTAAAGTCTTAAATGCAGTGAAATAATTGCTGCTGAATAAATTTTGCTACTTACACTCAGAAGAATAAACAAGATGGCCTTTGAGTATCTCCCAACTTTGTTATTTCTTAACACAGGTCTTCATAGAAAACTTACTGTTCCTAACAGCTATTTAAAACACTGAAATGTCTTGCTAGAGTAATACATTCAGATGTTTAGGAAAGTTAATTAGTCAGCTTTAATATAGCTGAAAATGACCATTTCTCAGCATGACTCAGCAGTTTTCATATGTTGGTACAGCAATGGGTTGGCAAAATTAAATACATATATTAATTTCCTAATGATAGGATAATTATTCTAAAGTAAATAACAGGGTTTTTAAATGTTCACTTGCCACAGGGCCTGAAAGCACAGAAACCCTTCACATGGTTCTGTTTCTTTGTGTCCAAAAAAAGAAGAACATGGCTGCTGGAATCAAACTTTGCTTTTGAAAGCTAACTCCACCAACTTCCAGATATAGAACCTTGGGCAAATTTTGCAAGCCATTTGCCTTAATTTTCCATAAGACGCTTGTGAGGACCAAATGAATTAAGCAATGTAAAGCACTTAGAACAATGTCTGACACACAGCCCTTAATATAATTTGTCTAACTTCATGTCATTTTAAAATTCAGAATATAATTATGAGATTACCCCTTTTTACATTTGCTTTGGAACTATAACATGAATAGACAACTACACAATAATGGCATTTTTTCTCTCAAAATGTATTTTCCAACTACAGCTTTATGTCTTAGTTTAATGAAAGGAAGGCTAGGGGATCTACCACCTATCAGGCAGTGCCCCTGTTTGTGTGAACTTGTCTAATCCTCAAATCATCTTCATAAATGAGGCTTAGAGAAATTAACTTATTTAGAGTCACACAGCTTGTCAGTGGCCGAGGTCAGATTCAAACCCAGTTCTCTCTCATTTAGAAAATGATTCTCTAGAGCAATGTTTTTCATTAGGTGGGTTGAAGAGCTTTTAGGGACACTGGAGTTATTACAACCGGCTGTTTGATCTACATGTGCAGAAAGTGCTGTCTGCAAACTGAAGTGCTGCTATGTTTCATACAGATATGAAACAGAATTTTAGCATGCTGTTAAGAATAAATACAAATGTAGTATTTTAATAAATTTATAAAATCTTGTTCTTATATAGTACTCAACTAACATATCATAAAAATAAAACTCATCATGTAGAGAGATCAATGAAATTTGTCATTTAAAGAAAGTTATAAGGCTCTGCTATAGATCTTCCTCTAAGACATGGAGGAGAACTACATAACTAGAGGGAACAGAGTCACAGTGTATATCATATACAGGACTTATAATGGACCTAGAAGAAAGGTGAGGCCTAATATAGTAAGTGTCTACCATCATGAATTTTTATTGAATGAATAAATGAATACATATGTAGATACATACATTGAAATGGAAATGGTCAGTTTGTTTAAAGTCGGTGGAACCAGACTAAGAACAATTAGGATGACTTCATTAGAAGGGAACTATAATTATCTCCCCTTTTCCTGCCCATGAGAAGATCTAAAATAGCTTTTCCCAGAAATGTCCATTCCAGGAAGGTGAGAACTTGTATTTCTTTATGGAAAGTTTTGTGTGGTCAAGTAAGTTGGCAAATGCTGTACTCTATAGCCATCTTTTGGAGATTTGCCAGGCACATAAGTAAATTACAGGCTCCGAGAAATCTTATGGTTAAAAAAAAAAAAATGAAAACTCAGAAATCCTCTAACCTATTGGATCACAGAAGCCCATTCTCCTGTAACACCTATTAGCCTTCTGCAGAACTAGTTATCCAAAGTACATAATTTGGGCAACAATCTTCTACATAATTCTTATCCATCAAGGTGCCAGTCCGTTCCCTTTTGATACTTCATGTGATTAGGCTATTAGTCTTTCTAGTATTTAAATATGAGGGGGGCTATTAGATAGTCTTTCTAGTATTTAAATATGAGGGGGTAAACTCTTTCATAAAAAGAAAACATGCAATTTCTAAAATGGATCTATAAATTTCAGAAGCTAGAAAAGCAAGACCCCCGCTCTTTGTGATGAGAGCTTATGAGTGTCCAGTCAGCGGCACTTCATCTCACTAACTGCCCTTTCTCTGGGTGTTCAGTTGTGCGCTAAGGTTCAACTTCCCCAGGGGAAGATAGCTCTGGGGATTGTTAGTAGGTCACACAGCTGAGTCAACTGCAAAGCTGCTAGGAGGAATGTAACGCTTTTGTAGGTTGGGGAAGAAAATAAAGAAAACAACTACTCCTGGGAAATCCTATGACCCAATATAATCAGTACCAGGTGCCATAAACTTCCCACCATGGAACATTCCCTTTCCACAGCTGCTAGTCTCTGAAAGGCTTGCAGCTGGTGCCACTTAACAGAGACAGGGAGGCTTTGAGATCTTTCCAGGACCTACTGAGGTGTTGAGAGCAAAGATGTCTGTTTCCAGAAGGTGATCAGAGAGATACCTTCCAAATCCCTTTTAAGAAGGTATGATATCCAGGTGTATGGCCTGATCCCAGGATTCCCTAAGAACATAAAAAGCTGAAGGAAAGCCACAAGCTGATATGCTCGGATCTTATCCACAAATCCTCAAACTTTTGCTCATTGGAAACTACATGCTCTGGACTACATCATCTCCATTGGGAGGTAGAAAGTGAGGAGCATAATGTTCTCTCTTTTGCCCCTCAGTGAACTTAACAGCTTATTTTGGTAAGATAATGTGGATGCACTTTAAATAGATAAATCATTATGCAAAGCAATTCATCATCAGCATCTGGCAAATGGAATGGGTGCAACTGCCAGAGGAGGATAGTCCAGGTGGGCAGAACAGTTTTGAGCAAAAACTGGAAGGAAGAAATACATCAGCTCAGTGGAGAAAGGAGAAGAGTTTGGATATAAAAAAGTTCAGACGGGAGACTTGATATGAAAATGGATCTTGGAGGTCAGGCTAAAGAGTGCAGTGTACGCATTAATATTTAATAAACAAAAAATGAGCTAGCTCCATCTATCTCTAATGTCACGCCCTCTTCCCCTAAAAGCATAATCTCATCGCTCTGTTCATACCCAACTATACACTATTACCCGCATACACCATGTTTTCTCATGCTTTTGTCTGTCAACACTATTCTCACTCTTTAGAATGACGATTCTATCTTTGCATCTTGTTGACTACACTCTATGGTTTAGGTAACTCAAATATTCCAGGTGAGCTGTTATTCAATACAAATGAGGTCATATAACACCAATGCTCAGAATACCAGAGTATTTAGCTCTGCCTATGTGACCATTAGATATCAGCCCCCTCTCAGCATCTTTCCTGCTATTTCTGAAGAGTTCTCATGAGAACTGTTCACATCACAATTTATTTTTTATTTTAATCTGTTGCCCACAGGCCAAGTACTCTTTGGAGAACTGTCTCTCCTGCTGCTGACTGAGCCATCATTCAGCAATGGCCGTGCTAAGCTCTCAAAGGGCCAGAGCTTATGAACTAGAAATAACAGGGTTGGGGACAGGTGGTATGGGAGAACAGGCATTGTGCTAGTTTTTTCTCACCAAGTTTTCTTTGATAAACTGAACTTAAAATTATGAAGCCATACAACTAATTTCTTGGCTTTTGTAACTGAAAAATTCATTCAGTCGTGGCTGGATTCAAGACCTTGTATGATGTCATTGGGACCTGAACTTGGTCACCCCTTCTAAGTCCTGGCTTTGATTTTCATTTTTCTGCTTCAGGCTCAGGTACATGTACAGCTGCATTGCCAGTCACAGAAGAGCTTCTGTTTCACAGGCATGTCAAAAATGTACGGAGATGACCTCCGCTTTGTTTGATTTGTGTCACATCCCCAACCCTGAACCAAAAACAATAGAAATAGAACATATTGACCAAACAGGATTGTATCATGATTTACCCATGCATCTAAGGGTGACTAGGTCCTGCCCCTCTCTATAAAATGAGAAAAACCTGCTTCCTAATAGTAAAAGAGAAACTTGGAGAATAGTACCACAAAATTAATAAGTAGATGTGAAGGAAATAAACATATTTCACTCCAAAATATAATTCTTTGACATATTTTGAGATGGCTATCAAGGGGCCAGCAAACAGAAGTTGCCTTGCAAAGCTGTCTTTTGTGGAGGAGATTTGCATCTGTAGAGAATTTGCCTTAATGCAGCCAGTCCTCTTGTCCAGATCTAGGAAACATTAAATAAGAGTCTGACGCCTTTAAAAGTCTGAAAGAAAATTTACCATCCATTCTCTCTAAGGGCTGCTACTTGTGAGATTTCATCTACGTAAGACCATCTTTGCTAGCTAAAATTAACTCATGATGAATTAAAGATTTAAACGTAAAACCTCAAACTGTAAGAATCCTGAAAGAAAACACAGGAAATACCATTCTGGATGTCAGCCTTGGGAAAGAATTTATGGTAAGTCTTCAAAAAAATGGTAATAAACCCCAAAATTGACAAATGGGAACTAATTAAACTATAGAGTTTCTGCAGAACAAAAGAAAAGATCAACAGAATAAATAGACAAGCTACAGAAAGAGAGAAAATATTCACAAACTAAGCATCTGATAAATGCGTAATATCCAGAATCTATAAGAATCTTAATCAATTGAAAAAGCAAAAAACAACCGCATTAAAAAGTGGGCAAAGGACAAGAACAGACACTTCTCAAAAGAAGACATACAAGTGACCAACAAACATGAGAAAATGCTCAACCTCTCTAATCACCAGACAAATGCAAGTCAAAACCAAAATGAAATACCATCTCGTACCTGTCAGAATGGCTATCATTAAAAAGTAGAAAAAACAACAGATGCTGATGAGGATGCGGAGAAAAAGGAATGCTTATACACTGTTGGTGGGAATATAAATTAGTTCAGCCACTGTGGAGAGCAGTTTGGAAATTTCTCAAAGAACTTAAAACAGAACTACCATTTGACTTACCAATCCCATTGCTGAGTGCATATCCAAAAGAAAATAAATCACTCTACCCAAAAGACACTTGCATTTGTATGTTCATCATAGCATTATTCACAATAGCAAAGGCATGGAATCAATCTAGGTGCCCATCAGTGGTAGATAAGAAAAATAAGATGTTGTACATATACATGGTGGAATACTAAACAGCCATAAACAGAAAGAAATAATGTCCTTAGCAGCAATATGGATGCAGCTGAAGGCCATTATCCTGTTAATTAACACAGGAGCAGAAAACAAAATACTGCATGTTCTCACTTATAAGCGGGAGCTAAACACTAGGTACTCATGTACGTAAAGATGGCAACAACAGACACTGAAGACCACTAGAAGAGGAAGTGGGGAAGCGTTGAAAAGGTTAGGTACTATGCTCACTTCCTGGGTGACAGGTACAATTGTATCCCAAACTTCAGCATCATACAATATACCTATGTAACAAACCTGCACATGTACCCCCTGAATGTAAAATAAAAGTTGACATTAAACAAGCAAAAGAAACAAAGATGATAACAGCCCCTTTCTGAAACAACCAAAAGAAACAAAGATGATAACAGCCCCTTTCTGAAACAAACCCCTTCCTTGCTTGTGGACCTGACCACCTTTGTAAAACTAGCAAATTAGGCACAAGATTATAAATGGCGCAGGGAGTCATGCAGCTAGAGGTCACAAGATTCCTAAACTCCCCAATTGCTCCTATAGATAATATCACAATTGTATAACCTAAGATTGGTGTTTGAAGTATTTTTCAGACCCTACTTTCTGATGGACCAGCTGGCAGCACCCAGACAGTTGAACTGGCTCATCTGGTCTTGTAGCCCCCACTCAGGAACTGACTCAGCACAAGAAAACAGGCTCTGACTTCCCATAATTTCTTCTCCAGCACAAACAATCAGCATTCTCCATTCCCTAGCCCCCTGCTTGCCAAACTATCCTTTAAAAACTCTAGCCTCTGAATTTTCAGGGAGGCTGATTTGAGTAATAGTAAAACTCCTGTTCTTCCACTTAGCTGGCTCTGCGTTTTTTAAATTTCTTATTGCAGAAACCTGCTGCTATCAGTGCATCAACTTTTCTGGGTAGCGACCAAGATGAACCTATTGGGTGAGTACATAGGTTTTATTATTTATCATATATATATGATGGTGATGCAGCTGTACATATGCCTGAGTCTGAAGCAGACAAATGAAAATCAAAGCTAAGACATAGAAGGAGTGACCAAGTTCAGGATGTGATGACATCATACAAGCGCTTGCATCCAGCCATGACTGAATGAACTCTTCAGTTCTGAGAGCCAAGTAATTATTTGTATGGCTTAATACTTTTAAGTTTGGTTTCTCAAAGAAAACTTGGGTGAGAAAAGAGTTAACTCAATGTTTGTTCTTCCATAAGTCCCATCCCCATATGTACAAAAAAGATAGAACCTATGTACTCACCTATGTATATGTGTGTGTGTATATGTATTACATTTAAGTGTATACATATATGTTACATTTAAGTGAACTGTTAAATGTTATAGATTTATATTGTAATCACAGCAGAAACCTTTAACAAAATACAAACTTCTAGAGCTAAAATGCTAATAAATGGATTAAGTAGAATACTTAAAAATAGTTAACCCAAAAAGAAAGAAGGAAAATAGATGAACTAAGAACAGATGGGACAAATAGAAAACAAAGAGAAAAAAATTAGGCAAATGCCAATCATAATATTAATTATATTAAACAAAAATAAGATACACACACCTTCAAAGAGGTGAAGATCATAAGATTATATTAAAAAGTGAGAGCTATGTGCCGTCTAAAATAATTGCACTTTATATATAAAGAACTAGATAGCTGAAAGTCAAAGGATAAAAAAAGTTAAGCCATTTGAACAGTAAGCATAAGAAAGCTGGGTGATTCTATTAACATCAAAGTGGAACTAAGAAAAGCCGATTTTAAAAAATGTGAATTATCTTATAGTTGAGTGAAATATTCTATAAATATTAATTGGGTACAGCTAGTTGATAGTATTGTTCAAGTCTTCAATATTCTTACTGTGTAGTAAGAATTCAAGTGAAATTGAAAACTAATATTTTTAGATTATTATTAACATTTTTTTAGCAATAAAGTGTTTTCATTTAGGGTATGTACATTGCTGTTTTAGACATAATGCTATTGCACTTTTAATATACTACAGTATAGTGTAAACATAACTTTATGCACTGGGAAACCAAACAATTCATGTGACTCACTTGATTGCAGTAATTTGTTTCATTGCAGTAGTCTGGAGCCAGACCCACAATATCGCTGAGTGTATTAGTCAGGGTTCTCTAGAGGCACAGAACTAATAGGATAGTTGTATATATGAAGGGAAGTTTATTAAGGAGTATTGATTCACACAATCACAAGGCAACCTCCCACAATAGGCTGTCTGCAAGCCAATCCGAGTCCCAGAGCTGAAGAACTTGGAGTCCAATGTTTGAGGGCAGGAAGCATCTAGCGTAGGAGAAAGATGTAGGCTGGAATACTAAAGCAGTCTAGTCTTTTCACGTTCTTCTGCCTGCTTTTATTGTGGCCACGCTGGCAGTTGATTAGATTGTTTCCACCCAAATTGAGAGTGGGTCTACCTTTTCCAGTCCACTGACTCAAATGTTAACCACCTTTGGTAACACGGTCACAGACACACCCAGGAACAATACTTTGCATTCTTCAATCCAATCAAGTTGACACTCAATATTAACCATCACACTGAGGTATACTTTGAAGCCTTTTGTGACTTTGGGTCTTTCTATGAAGAATTGATTTTGGAAGCCACATCCTATGACTATCCTTGGAAGTTACTTAGCATTACTTCCAAAATACTTTGTTGACTAGCCACCAAGTCCAGCCCACATTCACAGAAGAAGTAGATTCAACTTCGAAGAGAGAAGTATCAAATAATTTGGGAACAAATTTTGAAATACTGCACTTGACAAGGAATTTGAACAAGGGAAGTTTTGTAAATATTTAATGGTTTTAGGTTAACATACCTTGATTCTCCATCTCACAATGAAGGATTTAATCATGTTTAATGGTCCTGGTATACTTGAAATCCTTTGTCTATAGATTTTCCCATTTGTTAGTGTTTGGATGGGCACTGTCTTTATTTGTTTCTGAAGAGAATGAAGACTAATGAGAGAGTGCATTCCAATCAGTGCTTGTGCAAAGAGGCCATTCAGAGAATTCAGTATGAATGAATCATGGGACATAAATGAGGGGGTAATGGCAAATGCAGTCAGATAGCTAGTGCCCCACAGTTTCTCCTCTTCTCCTTTCACCTTCAGTTTTTGTCATTTTTGCTTTCACATTTTCAAGGGTAATATCGTTTATTTTCTATAACCATAATTGTTTTGTAATTTGTAAGTTAATTCTTTTTTTCTTTTTCAACTTTTATTTTGAATTCTGGGGGTGTTAGAGTGGGCGAATTGGATACCTAGACATGAGCCCCTGAGAAAAACGGGGTCTGGAAAATCTCATGCCTCAGAGATCACCAGAAACATGCATGCTAGCTTTGAGCAGAGAGCAGACGAAATACTTATGCAGGAAGGAACACCCCTTAAGATGCCCAGTAATTGCTCACTCTGTAGTCGATCTGTCAGAATGTAGCTGCATGCTGGTAAAGAAGAAAGAGGACAAAGGAGAAATTCCTAAGAGATACACAGGTGAAATAAGTATACATTTGACCTCTATACAACCATCCTGTGGTGGCGGTAATGAGCAATGCAGCCATTAGGTAGAATTCACATCTAACACTGGAACCATGCATGTGTACCAACTAATAGTAAGGGAGGATCCCACAAGCTTGGGGTGGGAACTAGGTGAGAAAAAGGAGGGGACTTAAGGCAGAAGTGCGAAAACTAGACCAAAAACAAAGTTGAAGACTTAAGACAGAGTTGAGAACTTCAAGAAAAAATCCACCATCATGAAAACCCAATGCAGAACCCTCGGGGGCTGCTGGGTTATTCTGTTTCAGTAGCCTGCTCTGCCTCATCTTTCAGAGGGTAATGTCTCTCTAAATAACCTTTCTGCTCTCCTTTTCTCTTCAATAAATTCGTTTTGGCTAAATTGTCTCTTGGCTGAAATCTTTCACCCAAGATGACTAAAGACCAAGGATTCCCCCACTTCCTGGTAGCAGGGGTCCATGTGCAGGTTTGTTACAAAGGTATATTGCCTGATGTTTGGAGTATGATTGATCCCTCATCCAGGAAGTGAGCACAGTACCCAACAGGCAGTTTTTCAACCCTTGTTCCACTCCTTCCCTCCCCCATCTTTTATTCCCCAGTATCTATTGTTCGCATCTTTATGTCATGTGTACCCAATGTTTAGTTCTCATTTATAAATAAGGACATATGATATTTGTTTTCTGTTTCTGTTACCTCACTTAGGATAATGGCCTGCAGTTGCAACTATGTTGCTGCAAAGGATATAATTTCATTTGTCTTTATGACTGCATAGCATTACATGGTGTATCTGTACCACATTTTCATTATCCAATTCACCACTGATAGGCACCTGGCTTGATTCTATGTCTTTGCTATTGTGAATAGTACTACGATGAACATAAGCTTGCATATGTCCTTTTTGTGAAATGATTTTCCTTTGGGTATATAGCCAGTAGTGAGATTGCTGGATTGAATGGTAGTTCGACTCTTAGCTCTTTGAGATATCTTCAAACTGCTCTCCACAGTGGATGAACTAATTTACATTTCTAGCAACAGTGATATGCATTCCTTTTTCTCCACAGCCCTGCCAATGTCCGTTATGTTTTGACTTTTAAACAAAAGCCATTATAATTGTAAGATGGTATCTCATTGTGATTTTTATTTGCATTTCTCTGATGATTAGTGATGTTGAGCATTTTTTAATGTGCTTGTTGGCCACTTGTATGTATTCTTTTGAGAAGTGTCTGCTCATGTTTTTGCCTATTTCTTAACGGGATTATTTGGGTTTTTTGCTTGATGAATTAAGTTCCTAATAGATTCTGGATACTAGGCTTTTATTGGATGCATAGTTCACAAATATTTTCTCTTACTCAGTATGTTGTGTGTTTATGCCACTGATTTTTTCTTTTGCTATACAGAGTATCTTAAATTTAATTAGTTACCACTTGTCAATTTTTGGAAAGCACAACAATATTAACTATCCAAAATGAAGTATAAAACGTTTTAAATTCAATTTGTTCTACTAACTTCTGAAAAAAACAGTCTTGAACTCTTCAACTATAATTACAGATTTGTCTATCTTTTCCTTTTAGGCTTTATTAATTTCTGCTTCATGTATGCTCAAGCTCTGCTTTTAAGTACATGTTCATTGAGTTTGCTATATCTTCTTTAGAAAATGACACTTTATTATTGTTCTTCTTTATTCCTGGAAATATATTAAATTCTAAAGTCTGCTAGGCTGACATTAACATAGCCACTTCAGTTTTCCTTTGATGGGTATTCTAATGCTATATATTTTCTCATCATTTTATTTTAATTGATCAGTGTCTTTTTTGTAGACAGAATATAAATGGCTTTTCTTTGGCAACAAGTCTGACAATTTCTGCCTTTTAATTAGAATGTTCAGACCTTGTGATGGTTAATACTGAGTGTCAACTTGATTGGATTGAAGGATGCAAAACATTGTTCCTGAGTGTGTCTGTGAGAGCGTTGCCAAAGGAGATTAACATTTGACCCAATGGGCTGAGGAAGGCAGACCCGCCCTTAATCTGGTGGGTGCAATCCAATCAGCTGCCAGCAAATACAAAGCAGGCAGAAAAACGTGAAAAATCAAGCCTGGCCTAGCTTTCCAGCCTACATCTTTCTCTTGTGCTGGATGCTTCCTGCCCTCAAACATCAGACTCCAAGTTGTTCAATTTTGGGACTCGGACTGGCTCTCCTTGCTCCTCAAGCTTGCAGACAGCCTATTGTGGGACCTCGTGATCATATAAGTTAATATTTAATAAACTCTCCTTTATAATATATATAACACACATATATATATTACATTACATATGTATACATACATATATTATATTACATATGTATATATATTAACTGCCCCTAGAGGGACGGAACTAATTATCTATCTATCTATCTATCTATCTATCTATCTATCTATCTATCTAATATAGCAGAACTAATAGGATATATATAGGATATATAATAAGATATATATGTCATATATTAGTCAAGGAAGCCTGACTAATACAGACCTTTAATTAGAATGCATAGTTAATTTGATTGTTTATATGGTTGGGTTTAACTCTACCATCTTGCTCTATGTTTTGTTTCCCCTAACTGTATTCTTTTCTTCTTTTCCCATTTTCTTTTGAATTATTATTTTAATGATTCTATTTTATTTTCATGATTGGCAATTAATGATATTTCTGTTTTTCAGTGGGGAGTGTTCCTTTAGAATCCATAGTACACATCAACGTATTATAGTCCATATTTGTCTACCATATATATCTTCATGAATATTATAAAAGCTTTACAATAGTATACTTTTATTATTTCTCTCCCATCTTTTGTGCTATTGTCGTATATTTTAATTTATATCATTTATTTTCATGTTATAAATACAATAAATTATGGTTTAAATTTTTCTTTAAGTGTAAGATTATTTAAACAGGCTAGAAATGAGAGAAAATATCTTTTGCATTTACTCACATATTTCCCATTTGGAAGGTTTTTACTTCTTTACATAGATCCAAATTTTCATTCTGTTTATTTCCCTGCTACTTAAACTTTTTTTTTCTTTAGTATTTCTTATAGTGCAGGTCTTATGATGGTGAAATCACTCAGCTTCATTTGCTTACAAAGTCTTTACTTTTCCTTTGCGTATGATAGAGAATTCTAAGTTAATTTTTTTCATTTAGCACATTTAAAATGTCATTTCACTTTACTATACGCTCCATAGATTCAGATTAGAAGCTCATCATAAGTCTTCTATTTATTCTTGTGCACATAATGTGTCTTTTTACTTGGACTTTTTAAAAATAATTTTTAGTTATTAGTAGTTTTTTGCATTTTAATTGTTTTGTGCTTTTCTTTGCTTTTTACTTGAGGTTCATTGAGTTTCTTGGACATGTGTGTTTATTTTAGTTTTTATCAAATTTGGAAAAATGTTACCCATTATTTCTTTAACTATATTTTTCTACCATTCCTTAACTCCACTTTGAGGACTCCAATTTCATATATGTTAGATCACTTGATATAGCTCGTTTCTGTTGTTATTTTTCAGACATTTAAAATATTTTACACTTCATTTTGGAAAGTTAATAGTTCTATGTTTTCAATCTTATTGTTTCATCTACAGTGTCTAATCTACTGTTAATTTCATTCAGTGTACTTTCTATTATAGATTTTTTCTTTCCAGAATTTTCATTTTTGTTCCTTTTTTTATATTATGTTAATATTTTAGTTTATATCAGTGGGCATATTAACAATATTTATAAGGACCTTGTCTGCTAATTAAATGATATCTATCAGCTTTCTGTTTCTATTGATTTCTTTTTTCCCCTAGAGATGGGTAGTATTTTCTTGCCTCTTAGCATAGCAGGTAAGTTTTTAATTAGGTGCCAGATGTTGTACCTTTTTGTGTTTGGCTTCTGATTTTTATTCTATTTCTCTAAAGAGTATTGGATTTTGTTTTTTGTTCTCAACTAAGTAACTTGAAGTCACTTTATCTTTTTGATATTTGCTTTTATGTTTTGTTGTGATTGATCCAGAGAAGCCTTTATTCTTGGACTAATATAACTTGGACTACTAAGGAATGACCCTTCTAAGGAAACTTACTTGTTATGAATTGAACTGTGTTCCATGAAAAAGATAAATTGAAGTCCTAATCCTTGGTATCTTAGAATGTGATCTTATTTGGGAACAGTATCGTTGCATATAGTTAGTTAAGCTAAGGTGAGGTCATACTAGAATAGAATGGGCCCTTAATCAAGTATGGCTGTTGTACTTGAAGAAGAGAAGAAACATACAGGGAGATGGCCATATGACAACAATTTCAGAGATTAGAGTGGTTTATCCACACGATAAGGAATACCAGAGACTGTCAGCAAACACGAGAATCTAGATGTGATTGGGAAGATTTCTCTGTTAGGGATTACAGAGGGAACAGGGCCCTTCTAACATCTTGATTTTTGACTTTGAGCCCTCAGAACTGTAGGGCAATACATTTCTGTTGTTTTAGTGATACTTTGTTTCAGAAGCGCAAGAAAACTGATATACTACCAATGTTCCATGTATTACAAGATGTCTCTCTTTTGGTCACCAGGAATAGAAAACTCTTCCCAGCCCCATGTGGGTATCAGAAATTCTTTGACCTATTGCTTTCTTGAAAGAGTTTTATGATTTCGTTTTTATTTTTCTTTTATTCATTTGAGTCTCCTGTCCTTCTTCTTAGTCTAGTTAAAGGTTTGTTAATTTTGTTTACCTTTTCAAAAAGTCAACTGTTAGTTTTGTTGACTTTTAAAATGTATTTCTCATTTTCATTTCATTTATTTCTGCTCTCATCTTCATCTCAGTTTGGGTCTCCTAAGTGTTAAAGATCATGCTGAACGCAAGAAAAAAAATGTATATGCAAATAAATAAATTACCATGATTTGTGTCATGTAAATTAAGCCTTCACTTACTGGATAATCTTGGTTATTATAAGAAAACGAACTATTGAGAGCTTGGGTGACAAAATAATATAGTATTTTCCCATAATAATTGAATATCTATTCTGGTTAAGGCTTTGTGCATACTATTCACATGCATCTTCTAAATAAATTCATCGAGAAAACCATGAGAGAAGGTTAATATTGCCATGCGTGGTAACTCACGCCTGTAATCCCAGCACTTTAGAAGGCTGAGATGGGCAGATCACCTGATGTCAGGAGTTCGAGACCAGCCAGGCCAACATGGCAAAACCCCATCTCTACTGAAAATACAAAAATTAGCTGGGCGTGGTGGCACATGCCTGTAATCCCAGCTACTCGGGAGGCTGAGGCAGGAGAATTGCTTAAACCCAGGAGGCAGAGGTTGCAGTGAGCCAAGATCGTGTCACTGCACTCCAGCCTGGGCAACAGAGAGAGACTCTGTCTGTAATAATAATAATAATAATAATAATAATAATAATAACAACAACAACTCTGAGAACTGGAGGTTAAATTATATACCCAAGGTCATATACTCATTCATGGGTATGAGCAAGACAGAATACAAATTCTGACTACAAAATTCATTCTCTAATATTTGCTTCTGTAATCTACCAATGAAATATTACTATCTGCTTTCTCATAGACAAAGTAAAAAAGCAGCTAAATACTCTAATCATGTTTACTGGGCACTTATAATAAAAGCCAGGATAGAATGTCATGCACAGATAGAGAAAAAATTTGATGAATAGCTGAAAACATATGGGCAAATTCATACAATAAGACATTCCATTTATGTATAATCGAGGAGACAGAGAAACTCTCCTTGGGAGAGGTGATAAGTAAGAAGAGATTTGCAGGTATTGGATATTTACACAAAGGGATACATTTTGATTTCACCTTCTTAGGGAATCACTAATTACTATCTATGTCAGATCATTTCATGTCACATACTAGTGCAATAGTGTAAATAATTACACAATTCTTGTTCTAAAATAATGATTCTGCAAATAATGATGCTGAAAATAATTAGACAGCATTATAAATAACATTACATAGCTAGAACAATTGTTACATTCTAATTAAACTCAACAATTAGATTCTGCTTAGGCAGTGGAAATGGTATCACGCATTAATTAATCAAAAGTCACATACAGGTTTTACTTATTGCTAATAATACAATCGTGTCACTTTGATTGCTTTATAATTAATTCGTTCTTCAAGATAGCTTCTTCAACACTGAATGTTAACACTGCTGTTGCAAACACTTTTTATTTATTTATTTATTTATTTTTGATTTTTCTAAGTTCAGTTTTATTTTTTATGGGTAGCTATTTTCTTTATCTGACTATGTTGTAAGTTTTTCAAATTGATGGACTTTTTTACCCACTTTGATTAATGGACATTTGGGCTGGTTCCATATTTTTGCAATTGTGAATTGTGCTTTAAGTTATAAACATGTATATGCATGTATCTTGTTCGTATAATGACTGCTTTCCCTCTGGGTAAATATTCAGTTGTGGGATTGCTGGATCAAATGGTAGTTCTACTTTTACTTCTTTAAGGAATCTCCACACTGATTTCCAATAGTGGTTGTAATAGTTTATATTCCCACCAGCAGTGTAAAAGTGTTCCCTGTTCACTGCATCCCCACCAACATCTATTACTTTTTTGATTTTTTGATTATGGCCATTCTTGCAGGAGTAAGGTGGTATCACATTGTGGTTTTGATTTGCATTTCTCTGATCATTAGTGATAGTGAGCATTTTTTTATTTGATTCTCATTTGCATATCAAAATGTATGACAATACCTTTTGAGAATTGTTTATTCATGTCCTTAGCCTACTTTTTGATGGGATCTTTTGCTTTTTTCTTGCAATTTGTTTGAGTGCTTGTAGATTCTGGATATTAGTCTTTTATCAGATTTATAGATGGCAAAGACTTTCTCCCACTCTGTGGGTTGTCTGTTTACTTGCAGACACATAATTTAAAGAGACACATCAAGAAATTCAAAACTCACTGCACTTTTTTTTTTGGTATAAATTTGACATTTGACTTTGGAAACATCTTACTTCCTGTCTTTCCAGGAACCTATCTTTTGACTCATCTGTGAGTATCTATTTTGCAGGATTGTTCGTGTTACCAATTTTTTATTAGTCAGGGCCCAATCAAGACACAGAAAGCACTGCAGTTATTTTAACGGAAATAACTTAAGGATGCATTTGTTTGCTAGGTAACTAAAAAGGCAAAAAGAGAGCATTAAAATATTGTGAAGGCTGCAACCATAGGAAATGGCTATGACCTGTAGAGCTGAGGAAACAACAAAAAAAGAGGTTGGAAATTTTAAAAATTAGTAGCTTGCAGCAGAGGTCTGAAACTGGAGCTGCAACTTAGACTTCTCAAGGGACAACATCGTTCAGCTTGTGCTGGTTTTCTGAGCTCAGAAAATGAGCCCATGGGATTGTGACCCAGATCCCTGAGGATGGAACACTGACTAATGCTGATATCTCTGAGAGACCCACAATAAGGCTGAGTCTGCAAGTATTAAAAACAGTGTGAGCTTGATTCCTGAGCTGCCATAATGAACTTATTTACCACTGCTGGGTGGAGAAGCAAGGCTGGGGCGATGCTGATAAGAGCATGTTAGGAGCAGGGATCAGATATGAATCCTGGTGGAAGGCAACAAGAAGCAGAAAAGAAGGAGGATGTCCTTTCCTCTCTTCCAGCCTTGAGTCTTCCTCTGGAATCCCCAATAGTCATGGCCTAATAGGGAGCCAGATGGAAAGGCAGAAAAGTGGTTTTCAGACTTCAAGCCCAGGCATCATCAAGTAGAGGATAGAAGCATGAATTTGGAGCTGAGAGACCATAGCTTAATACATGCACATCCTCCTTGACATTTCCATTTTCCACTTGATTGAGAAGACTTTAAAGGCAGCAACATTTCTTATTCACTTCTACTTCCTATGTATCTAGCCTGGTGTCAAATTGAAAGGAGCATTCAATTTTTTCTTTCATTTAAAATAAAGAAATATTAAACTGTATATATGAGAAAGAGACAGAGACAGGCTGGCAGAGACAAGAGGGAGTATGTACTATGTGCTGGACATTTTCTTTCAGTGATTGAACAGTGAACAAAACAAATGCCCTGCTTTGATGGAGTTTATACGCTTAATAAGTGTTGAATTAATAAATACCTGATACTGCCAATTTCTCCTTTTCTCTAAAATATTTCCCTACAAGCCACATTGCCTTGCCTTCTTCTACCTCTTGATGGTTTCTCTGGGGATCCTTGGTGGCTCCTCTTTCTACTTCCATTCCTAGACATAAATATTTCTCAAGTTTCACTTGTCATGCCTCTGCTCTTTCCTTTCTCTGCTCTCACACACTGAGATCTCATCAATTCTTACAGATTAGACTGTAATGCATATTGTCCCAATTCAAATGCTTCATCAATTGTCTGCTGGAAATGTCAATTAGGACACCCACCCGTAACTTTGGACTCAACATATCTAATGAAAGCTCATCTCCTCTCCCCTTGAGACTACTCATAAATAGTGGAGGTAAATTTCTGGCTTAAAGAATTTCACATAAAGAATTTCAGTTTGTGTATGTATATAAACATATGTGTGTATATATGTATATGTGTGTGTGCGCGCTCATATATGATGGATGAACAAAATATATTTTCTACTATGAGCTGTGGCCAAAAATATTTGAAAGCCAAAGGAGTATATGAGCTCCAAATTCTAAGAACTTAAAAACATGATATGTTAATATACCTTAAACTCACAAGAATTCAATTATTATAGCAAAATTGATAGCCGTTCTACCATGTATTCTGCTGTGCTAAGTGCTGGGATCACTGGTGATGCGCTTGCTTACTGTGTTTTTCCTGATGAGAAGGCACCTTTTCCCAGGGTTGGGCTGTTGAGAAGGCACCCTTTCCCAGGTGCCTTCTCATCAGGAAAAGAAACAGGAGACAAGCAAACACGGCCAAAATAACTTGACAGGTATTGTATGTTTATACATGATGTAGATGTTTCTGCTGTGGCCTAATATATGTCTTTCTGAAAAATCTTCTGTTGTACAAAATTGAGCATGAAAATAGCAGGGCTTATATGACTAATACAGATCAGAGTAGATCACTCAAAATCAATACAATATTTTAATGAAAGCAATAAGAAAAACAATTTATATGCCACCTGATAACTTGGATATCCTAGACAAGCTACTTCTGCAAATTATAAAAGTTCACATAAAATAATAGCCTTGGAGAGCTGGCTTGCAGGTACTGAATAAAAGCAGATACAAATGGAGCTCTGAATCAGCAGGGTTGCTGTTAAGGTGAACAGAGGAGGAAGTGAAACCTGTCTTTAGCAGAGAGTCACACAGGCTAGGGTTCATACCTCTGTGGGGAAGGAGACTGAGCACACACATTTATTTTTATTTTATATTTATTATTATTTTATAAATAAATGCCTTTTATTTGTAGTTGACACATAATAATTGTCCATATTTACATGATATACAGTGATATTCCAATGTATGTATACAATATGTAGTGATCAAATCTGAGTAATTAGCATATCCATCATTTATCATTTCTTTGTTTTGTGGACATTTAAAATCTTTCCACTATCTATTTTGAAAATATAAACCACAATATTATTTTTAAATGTGCCTTTCTTCCCTAAAGCTCTTCAGCCCTAAAATAGAACTAAAGCATTTCTATGCAGCACTCAAGCTTGGAGCATTTTTTCCTTCTTGGTAAAGTTTTAAACTCTGCTGTAGTTATTGTGTCTCTCCTTGTCTAGAAAAAAAAAAATCACAAATAAACAAATACTCCTTCCCTACCGGAATATCAGTATAACTCCCCTGTCCATATGTCTACTTTGTTTTGCCTCAAGTCCATGGTGCTGGCATGGTTATTAATAGCACCCCTTTCATTCTGAAAAGTATCTGACTTTGCACAACAAATTAAATGGTCATACTAATTATTTTGATATTTAACAATCTATTGTAGCAAGGAAGACTGAAAATTCTGGATAATAGGTTGTGATAAATACAGTGATAATATTAAGCATGTGTTGATAGGACTAACAAGAAAGACACATGTAAAACATTTCAGCACTAGCTCCATGGAGAAGACATTTAAACCGAACCATAAGAGGGAACCGGCAAAAAAGTTGTTGTCAATGGAAAAGGAAACAGAGAAAATTGCCTTTGCAAAAGCCCTGTGGTGAGAAACAGTCTGGCAGGTTAGAGGAACTGAAAAGCAGCCAGCATGACTGGATGTGGAGGGAAGGGAGTCGAGGATGGTGGCTTGAACTTAGGTGATCTCAAGGTGGACAGTGGGTGCCATGAGGAGGTTTGGAAATACAAATGGCAGAACTTATTGATAGATTTAAAAAGTCATAAGGGAGAGAAAGGAGACAGGATGACTCCCGAGTTTTTAGAATAAACTCAAGAGATAAGGATTCAATTTCTAGCTCTCTTTCTTAATTCTTAGATATTTTTAGTGAGATCACTTTCCTTTGGGACTCAGTTATCACATCTATGAACAGAAGATGAACCATATGATATCCAAGCATCCTACCACCTTTGGCATTTTACTATTATAATTGCATTTCTCTAAGCACTTGGTTCATATGCATATTGGGGCCTGTTCCTTCATGCACATCAGTCCCTTTAAAGGAGTAAATAAAACATTTATCTCAACAAGTAAACTTATCCTTCTGCACATTTTCTCAGTGTAATTCCTCCAGGTTTCTCTCTGTTGTAATGCATTTCTTCTCATTCCCCTTTAATTCTGAATCTACTCCTTTTAGCCTTTCTGGGAATGAAGATTGGCATAGATAGTCCAAAATCAATTGGCTTTTACCACCCACCTTAAAAAAATAACACAGAAATAAAACATTAGCAAGCAAACTGGAACCCTGACATAAGGTCACCTCCCACTGCATTCCACTGCTGGTGAATTTCCCTGGAGTAATTTGATTAAACACATTCAATTTACCTTGCAAAGACAGACTCTGCTTCTACTGGCACTCACAGACTCTGGGGGGAGTTTTCAACGTTTAAAGAAATGTGTCTATTTATTTAACGGAGTTTTATTTTCTCCAAAAAAATCCTGCTTCAATTACTCTAGTGTATTCTTTCTAGGTACGTAGAAAATGTACAAACTAAAACCAAAGTGAATGTATGTGTACACACACACATATAAGCAAGTTTATGCCATTGTTGCTTTCAAGGCTAGATATTAAGTGCATTGATAAAGCACATATTGGTGCTATGGAAGTAGCCCAGGCTCAGAGAGGAGCTGACCAGAGAACATAAACACTTCAAGTTTCCAGTCTTCCAGCTTTGCCAGAGGAAATGCCCCCAAGGCAAAAGTAGAAAGAGTGAATTAAGAACAGATCCCTTCAACGTGTGATCTGAAGACAATGTGCTTTATTAAAACTGTTGATTCCTGAGCCCTATGACAGAATGGCTGATGCAGAATCTCAGGAGGCAGGGACAAGGTACAAAGTTTCTCAATGTTGTATGTGTACGTGACTCATCTGGGGATCTTGTTAGAAACACAGATTTGGACCCAGGAGGCCTGGGATGGGGCGGGAGATGAAGCCTTTCTCAAAGCTCCCACGTGATGACATGCTGGTGGAACGTGGACCACACTCTAAGGAATAAGGCACTCAAGTTTGGGCACTAATGTGTAGTCTAATACTGGTGTCCTGTCATTAGCAGATTCCTCTTGCCAGCTTCATTTCAAAGGTGACTGACTCACTGCTGAAGGCCTGAGAAGCAATACATACTGGAGAATGCTTCAGATAATACAGCTCATTAGAAATGGTTCAAAAAACAATATGATCATTTTTACAATTTGAAAATGCCTATGCAATTTACCTTCTTAACACATCAAGCATAGAAAAGTTCAGCGAGGTTTCATCCACCTGTCCAATTTATTTCCTGAGCAATTGTCATCCAGCATTGTCTGTATCACCTTTGTTACTATCACAGCAAAGTGGAACAAGCTGTCAGTCAGCCTTTCTAGTCTTTGATGAAGGAAAATAGAGCTTCTCAACACTGATTCTCAGCTTTTTATCACTGATTGCCCCTTAGCAAGGTAAATTCAGTCTTAAAACAGCCTTTTATGTTAACATGGCTGGGGAGGGCAAGAGGTACCTGCAATATCAGCATTTATTCCTTTTTTTTTTTTTTTTCCCAGATGGAGTCTGGCTCTGTCCCCCGGGCTGGAGTGCAGTAGCGTGATCTTGGCTTACTGCAACCTCCACCTACCAGGGCTTATTGCAACCTCCGCCTCCCAGGTTCAAGTGATCGTCCTGCCTCAGCCTCCCAAGTAGTTGGGACTACAGGCGCCCGCCACCACACCTGGCTGATTTTTGTATTTTTAGTGGAAACAGGGTTTCACCATGTTGGCAGGGCGGGTCTCCAACTCCTTACCTCAAGTGATCTGCCTGCCTCAGCCTCCCAAAGTGTTGGATTACAGGTGTGAGCCACCACACCTGGCCCACATTTATCCTTGAGCTAACTCATATGCTGCTTTTTTTGCTGTGGCATTTTAACATTTGAGATGCTGGCTTCCATGCTTGCATTATTTTTAAGGAAAATCATTTCATCTGAACGTGCTCACCAACTCCTACATGTGTTGATTTTTTGCATAGTGCTGACTGAAGTTGCCAAAAATAAAGGTAGGAACTAATATTGATCAATTTCTAATTAGGTAAACAACACCTACATCTTTATCTGATGTAACCTTCATAGTAATACTCTAGGTATGTTTAGCTACTTCCATTTTCAAATATAAAGAAAGCCAGCAAGCTTGATGGAACCAGTAATGGAACTAGTAATAGAAATAATGGGAAAGTCAATTCAGGCCTAGATACCTCACTTTCAAACCCACAAATTCCTCTACAGGTACCTAGGCCTTCTGGATATGAGAATTAAGTGAGATGAGATGATATTAACCACTGGTCAGAGATTTACAGGCAATATTTATATAGGAGACATTTGAGCAAAATGGTCTCAAAAGATTCTTTATAATTCTAATGTTCTAATATTTTATCAACACATGAATAAAATATTTTATTCATTATGGATTGTAAACACCATGTTCCACTGAATCACACATAAGCTTAAGTAAACTGACAAAAACTTAATAAGTGATTTAAGTTAGAAGGAAGTAGAACAAAACAAAGTTTATCCTAGCACATCAAAATCACTAATAAGTGCAAGATAAAGGAGACATCATAGTTTGGGAACAATTTATGTTGAGAAAACAGGTAAATAAAAATCCTGGGTTTATTTGACCACAAAGTCAATATTATTGAACAATACAAGCCAAGAGTACTTAAGGATCATTTAATGAAAGAGTAGAGTAACTTCCATATAGAGAAAAACAGTGTTGCTAAGTTCTGAACTAGTTATACTGTAAAATGGGTTTAACAGAGTAGGATCTCTGGTTTTCACCTGTAAGACTCTTTGAAATTATAATGATGTATTACGTTCTTGAACAATAACAAAGTACATTTAAAAAATCAAAATTGGTCAATTATATCTAAAATAGTGTGAATCAAGGATTGCAAGCTCAAGGGCTGGTGGGGAAGAGGCAGGTAAGATAATTGAGTACAATCGACTTTGTAGAGATTGGGATAAACTGGGGTATACTGTTCTCATGGAGAGGAAACCTGACCAATATATCAGATAATCAATGTATTGGAAGTAATTAGCCAAGGTCAGTTTGTGAAAATATCAATGAACAGAAATGACCACTTCTCCAAAGATTATCTCACATAATAAATGTACTCAGTAATCATTTACCAGATTACTGGTTCAACAGAAATTTGTTTCTATTCACTAACTTCTAAGGAGTAGAGCAATTTGTGTTGCTAATATGTTCTAAAATCAGTCTTTGGAATATTCTTCGTACAATTTGAGGGGAATGAGCTTCTTTTGAATTTAGATTTTAAGTGCTGTGCATTGTTCCATGTGTCAAAGATTTTATCAATGGTAAGTAGGGCAGGTATCTCTTTTCTAATTCATTTTCAATTAAATCCACTGTGTTTTTTACTTTTCTCATTTAATAGTTTTGCTTTCTTGAGTGGGAGAAAAAGGAAGAGTTAACAACTAATGCATAGGAATTGAGACTTGAGGTATCTGTGTGAAACAATAAGAATAGTCATAGTTATTTTAAGGGATTGTTGGAGAATCAAGCCAGGCATGTTATCTTAAAGTTCATAGTAATTAGAGAGCAATAAGTATACAATTAGGCATTCATTTCTTCATCTGCCCATAGAAAAATATCATCTATGTATTCTTATATCAGAAAAGCAAGGAGAAATTGCTTCAACAAGAACTTTGCATTAAATTTATCATATTTCATATTTCTACTCTGTGCAGGGAAGGCCAGGCCTGGCAATGCCAAGAAGCCAGCACTATAAATATAAGAATGAACACTAACATATTTGAAGCAGAAACAGAAAAAAAACCCATCATTTTAGGAAGTTTTTAAAAATGTATGCAAACATGTCACAACCTGATTCTTTAACAAATATCTTAATATGTTCATAGAAGGTTTTGAAGGATATTCACTAACAAATACAGAGAGAAGAAATAGAATGGAGTGTTGCAGAACAGTAACAGATGACAAGATAAAAGATGGAGAAGGGAAGATAGCAAAAAGTAATTCCAAGTGGATGAGACATTGAAATGTTTTTAAAATCTTCTACACCCTTTAAGACAAAATATTGAAAAATATGCTTATCATATTACCACAAGGAAAAGTTCTCTAAAGCAGCCATAGAAAGCATGACTATAAAGGAAAAGATAAGTAAATTTAACTACAGAAATTAAATATTTCTCTGTGGAACAAAGGACAACCCTTACCGAGTCCTCAAAAAAGCAAATGCCTTAGAGAGTGGATTTGCAACCCATATCAAAGGAAACTGATTAATGTCTGTTATGGTTAGAGAACTCCTCCAAATTAATTTTAAAAGGCTAGTAATCCGATAGAGACATGAGCAAACAATGAATGAACAATTCCCAGAGGAAGAATCCTGTTTAGACAATAAATACATGCAGAACATTAATACCACTAGTTATTTGGGACACACAAATTTTAAAAAGGTAATATTTATCTCCCACTAGATTAGAGAAATTTTAAGGAAACTGACATTAAGTGTTGCATAAGATGAGGGAATCGCTAGCCGGCAGTTTGTATAAAAAACAAATACTTTAGAGACTATCTTGGCAAAATTCACTTTCATTCTTTGCTATGTCAGAAGCACTCTTCTAAAAGTACATATAAAGACATATACAAATATATTGTTGAAACAATATTTATGGCAGTAAACATTTGAAAAGAAGAAAGACTATCCAAATAACCAAATTGTGGCATATCACCCAATAGAAGACGATATAGCGGCTACCATAAAGAACTCAGGCTACCTGCATTAACTGGGATGATTCACAAACACATTATTAAACTTAAAAAACCTAATGATGATATATAAACCATGCACTATTTTGAACAATTTTCAAACATAGTAAAACAGTAGTACATATTGGTCTTTGAGAGGCTCTTGTGGAATAAAGCCAAAAACCTAGGCAAGAAGGAAGCAATGCAACTTCAGCATAGTAATTGCCAGGAGAAGTATGAATAGGACATAACTATTTTTCCCTGTATTCAAAATATTTTATTTCCTCCAAAAATATGAAAAGTTTATACCAAACCATTATTTTTAAAACCAAGATAGGTTTGTGTTTCCTTGTATTTATCCTGATATTTTCCAAATGAAGTATTTGAAATTATTCATAATTAGAAGGGAAGAGTAAAGAAAAATGAAAGAAAAAAAAGAGGGTTATAGTGTGAGACAAAGTAAATAGTCAAGAGAAAGATAATGACTAGGAAAGAAGGAATAGAGATTAAAACAATAACAAACAAACAAACAAGAAAGGCAGGGCACGGCAGCTCACATCTCCAATTCTAGTACTTTGGGAGGCTGAGGTGGGCGGGTCCTTTGAGCTCAGGAGTTTGAGACCAAACTGGGCAACACAGTGAGACCCCATCTCTACAAAAATACAAAAATTAGCCAGGTGTGGTGGTGCAAGTTTGTAGTCCCAGCTACTTGGGAGGCTGAGGTGGGAGGATCCCTTGAGCCCAGGAAGCCAAGGCTGCAGTGAGCTGAGACTGTGCCACTGCACTCCAGCCTGAGTGACAGAGTGAGACCCTGTCTCAACAACAATAACAAAAGGGCTGGGGTGTGGGGGTGGGAGGGGTGGGAAAGAAAAAGAAATAGAAGAGAATGAGAACAAAAAGATACTGTAGCAGGAAGTCTCAAGCACTATCTCTTGGTTGGGTCTCAATTTCCCCCCTTTCTTGCATCCTTTTTCCATTTTCCCCAGGTCCTTTTTCATAGGACTTAAAAATATGCAACATACTTAAAACCAAGCAATTTTTACAACCTTATCGTATACACACATGTGTTCACATGTTATTGTCTGAAACAAAATCCTCTGAGGAAGCCCCACAGCAAGTGTGTGCCGTGAAGCAGTGTTGCTTCGTGGCCAGTAAAGGACAGAAACTGGGCATGTTTAGAAACTTCCATAGCAATTTGACAGAGTAATTTTATGTCCCTTGTCATAACAATACAAAGTGTAGGCTTGTGTTTTACATATCATCTTTTAATTTCATTGTTCTGTTATGTTTATTATATTTTACAGAGGCATCTGTCTGAACAGGTTGAAAATTCATAATAATGATGAAGGGTTTTTGAACAGATTGATAAGCACTACTCTAAAAATCAGAAAACCAGAAAGAATTGTTCCCTTAGGGGATGTGTGTGTGTGTGTGTGTGTGTGTGCACTCACACACATGTAAATTTGACTTTAAGGAGGGGCTGTTGTTTCTCTGTGCTCCCTGGAGTACTTTTATTCATTCTTAGATCTAAGTTAGTCATGGAAAACCTAAGCAACCAGATGAACTAAAATACCATTAATCCATTCCTCAAGAGAAAGGACCTTTACATTTAATTTACAAACCACCTTTGCTAAGGATTAAGAGAGAACTGAACCATCCTCAAAGCAACGAAAATGCAGAGCCGCCTATACCTGCTTAGAAGACTAAAATCCAGCCTGTTTGGAAAGCTAGTGTTGTCCAGTTATGCGATTTTTTTTTTTCTTTCACACTACGTCCTGTTCCTGTGACTTTCACCAAGAAAGCACTTTCTTCAGATCTTCAGTTTCTGGCATTGCTAGCACCCTCTTCTTCAGGGAGGATTACCAGACAGGAAAAGATAACAGAATGCTTGAAAGTCTAAGCTTTGGCGCCCGATCAAACTAGTTTCATAACTTGCCTAGGCTACTTTAGGTAATTTTTGGAAGAATTTTATAACCATCCTGAGCTTCAGTTTCCTAACACATAAATAGAAAAATCAGGATAATGTACACCTGTCTCAGAAGGTCACTGTGAAGAAAGCAGCAGCTAATATACAAAAATGCTCTTCTCAGTGACTGAAAGGGTCAGTCATTACTATTTCTACTACTACTACTACTATTATCAGTACTGTATTAGGAGCCATGTTTGTAGCCATCCCTCAGGAGAATATGGGTCATACTCAGAAAAAAGAATAATGTAACTGCATTTACTCAAAATTATATAAGATATAAATTTTTAGCAGTTGAAAGTTTTGAGAAACTTGCAATAAAAGCAAATTCAGCAATCATATAAGAATTATCTTCTGGAATTTTACAAACTATCATAGTTAAGGGTGAATAGACACTCTAGGCTGCTTAAAAAGTCAAAACATGAATCAGTGGGTGAACTTAAAGGGTGGCAGATTTTGAATCAAACAAATGGCTTTCTTAAATACTAGAATTCCAATACAGAGAAATGGACTGAAACACAAGGGAGTATACCTATATACTCATACAAATACACACACACACACACACACACACACATATGAACAGAGAAAAAGAGAGAAATTTGTGTATCAGGCTATATGGAATGCTTTCCATGTAATATATTGTCTCATTCAGTTTCTCAAATGTCTTGGTATTTTCTACTCAGTAGATAAACCTGGACTTCAGTTCCTTTTAGGGATTGCTTGCTCTATTTGCACCATTGTTCTGAGAAAAGTAATTCCCCATGTAAATGCATGTTACAAGTCACTGGAAAACTCCAGGCATTCTGTTTTTTTCCTGCTGCATCGCATCTTGGAAATTGCCCACCATTGTGGTTCTGCTATTTTAGAAGCAGGAGCAGAAGGCAGCCCTGCATTTTCCATGAAAGGGCCCCATAGGCTTCATTAGGGAAAGACATTTCCCCTTGAATTTCCACCTCCTCCGCTGAGACTCCAGCTCCAAGCTGCATGTGGCTGGCAGAGGAAAATGAGAGAGATTTGAAGGCATCAACAAGGCTTCCCTGACAGGCAGAAACCTGCCTTTGACACAAAGCTATGGCTTGGCTGTATGCCTAAGATGTGGGTAGGCACAAACTGATTTTAGCACCTGTGTCATGATTCTATTATCATAATTGAAGCATTTACAATATGGAAAAGTGGCTTACTACCTTCAATAGATTCATCTATAGAACACTAGAAAAAATAATCTTTATAAGATCTTCTTTATCTTTGAGGAAAATTAAACTATTTTAAATTCTTGAACTTTTTGTAAACCAATACAAATGCAAAGGTGAAGATTTATATAAAAATAAAAATCAAGAAAAAAATCACAGAAAGTTTAAAACTGAGAAATACTTTTAAAGACTTTAACTTAGTATTTTACATGAGAAAAGTTTCTTTTTTAAATGACTAAGTATGAGTTTATATGAGCCCAATGCCTGAGGATGGTCACCTGGTAGAAGATTCAAGTTGCCCTTAATAAACACTCCTGAGTAAAGTTTTTGACTATAACAAATGTTAAATGTGTATCTGTCAATAAATCTAACTATTAATCAATGATTTTTAAATTTCTGTCAAATTATAACTAGTCACTGTGACACCTATCCATGGTTTAGTGAAGATCCATCTTATTAAAAGGTCAAGACCTAAAATGAAATGTTAGTAATAGTCATAAATAATTTACATGTTAAAAGTTTATTTTGTGCCAGGCACAGTGTTAAGTGCTTTGTGGGACAAATCACATTTAATTTGCACAAAACTCCTATGATGTAGGATGCAAAATTAATGTTCCCCTTTTATAGACAAGATAACATTGATTTGTTCACAAATGTCAAATACATTGAGTTGGTTCACAACTAGATATGAACCCATGTCTATCTGAATCTAAAACTTATCCTCCAAACGACCATGTTGTAGTCTGCATGTATCAGTCATACTATCTCAATTTGAATTTGTACTTACTGAGTAAACTGGTATGGAGGTACCTGTTAGGAATTATCCCTCAGGAGTCACTTATTTGAGTTAAAATCCTAGAACGCCTAACTCAGCCTGGAGGGAGTGTCTACATGCCCCCATAGCCATACACAGCATCAGGGAGGATTGTATCTGAGGCATCCAATCTCCCCAACTGCTTGGGTGTCATCTTGCTGTTTTGCTTAACTTGTATATCCAAAAGGTTCAAGGCTATTATCCTAAGTATGTTATAACTGTGTTTGTATTCTGCCTATAACTGGGCTGGATTATTCCTGAGCTCCTGGGATCCTGGTGGGTTTCATTGCTTGTGGACTTTATACTGCATCTTGAACCTTCAGCTCTATAGAAGCTTAACTGAGCCCAGGTAATCTTATTCAACAGGTCAAGGGAGAGCCGTTTCATTTGAATTTCATATTCACAGAAGATTTCAAATGTACAATTCTGACATTATCTGCAAAGAGTGGAGACACACTTGCAGGACTGATACACTTGCAGGACTGGAGCGTAATATACTTATCATACATCTTTAAACATGCATTCCATTACCTGACCATGCCACTGTAATGTATTAACAACTATTTTTAAGAATTATATAACCATTATGTAAATCGTATAGTCAAACTGCATTATATTTTGTGTTAAAATTATTTTTAAAGAAAACTTTTAAATTGTATCAGCTCTGGTAACCCTATTTTGGCATTTTTTTTTTATTCTTATCTATCTCAGTAAAAGCAAGCGGCATGAGCTTCTTTTGGCTTGTGAAGAAACTTGTGCATCTATCCTTGAGTTCTATATGCACTAACTCATAATACAAGGGACAAGCCTCAAGAGGAGAGTGAAACACAATGATAGGAATAAAGAAGGAAAATTAGTGGCATGTCATAGTTATCTTTCTTACTAAATTAGAATTTCCTTGAGAGTAGGCATTCTATCTATTTTTTATACAGCCATCATGTTTTACAGAATGTAAGTTTTTATTTTTTTTCTACTTGGTGGGTTCTGAAGGATGACTGTCTTAGTCCATTTTATATGGTATGAGAATGCCACACACTGGGTAATTCATAATGAATATGAATTTGTTTGGTTCATGATTCTGAAGGCTGGAAAGTCCAAAAGCATGGCACTGGCTTCATGATGCATCATCCCATGGCAGAAAGCATAAGAGCAAGAGAGCAAGAGGAGGCTAAACTCACTTTCATAACAAACCCAATCTGGTGATAACACACCTACTTCTGGGATAATGACATTAATGTACTCATAAAGGCAGAGCCCTCATGACCTAATCACTTCTTAAAAGCCTCACCTATCAAAATTGTTGCAATGGAGATTAAGTGTTCAACACATGAACTTTGGGGGATGCATTCAAACCATAGCATTATGCTCCTGACCAGCAAAATCCATGTCCTTCCCACAATGCAAAATACATCCACACCATCCCAATAGTCCCCAAAGTCTTAACTCTTCCCAACATCAATTTAAAAATACACAGCTCAAAGTTTCATTTAAATCAGATATGGGTGAAAGGGCACAATTTATCCTGAAACAAATTATCTCTAGCTATGCAATGATGGGACAGGCATAGGAAACAGAAAAATAGGCAGGAAAATGGGGTACTGATTACAAATAAGTCTAAAATTCAACAAAGTTTACAAAATTATATTTTAAGACTTCAGTATATACTTTTTTGACTCCGTGTCCTGCCTTCTGGGCATACTATGGTAGGAGTTGGGCCTCTCAGGCCTCAGGCAGTCCCACCCCTATAGCTTTGCTGGGCTCAGCCCACCCAGCTGCTCTCATTTGTTGGCATTGCAAGCTGGCAGTGCTGCAGTTTTGGGGTCTCAGGGGTGACCTTTCATTGAGTGGCCACAGTGTCCACTCTCACTAGGGCATTATCCTAGTGGAGACTCTCTGCAAAGGTCCCATTCCCACAGCTATGCTGGACATTGCTTTAGTGGGGGCTTTTGGCAGTGGCTTTGTCAATGCAACAGCTGTTTGCAGCATCCTTTGAAATCTAGGTGGAGGCCACAATGAACCCACAGCTCTTGCATCCCACATACCTGCATAATTAGAACCACTTGGATGTTGCCAAGCTTGTGCTGTCTGGAGTGTTGGGTTGAGCTGCACCTGGATTTACTTGAGCCATGGCTGGTGCGGCCAAGGAGGCTGTACTGGATTGTGAAAAGCATTGTCCTGCAACAGTACAAGGCAGCAGATGCTAAGATCCCACAGGCACTTCTCTGGAAACCTTGCCCTGAAGGTCCTAGTTTGCCTTGAAGATCATTGAAATGTTTTCATGGTTATTCTTCTACTGTCTTGATGAACAGAACTTGGCTTCCTTTTACCTATATTAATCTCTTTAGCAAATGGTCACTTGTTCACACCTTTGGTTTGCTCTCCTAAAGACTCCTTTTCATTATTTACATGACCAGGCTGCAAATTTTCCAAATCTTTTCACTCTGCTTCTTATTTAATTACACATTTTGTTTTAAATTATTCATTTCCTATGGTATCTTACTATATGTAGTTAAAAGTAGCCATGCAGCTCCTTCAATATTTTGTTTAGAAATTTATTTCACCAGATATACTCATTTATTGCAATTAAAGTCCACCTTCCATAAAGTGCTAGGGCATGAACATGACTCAGCCAACTTCTTTGGCAATTTATAACAAGGAAGGCCTTTACTCCAGTTATTAATAAGATATTCCTCACTTCTCTCCGAGACCTCACCATAATGGCCTTTACTGTGCGTATTTCTAACAACATGCAGGTCACAACCACTGAAGTAATCACTACAAAGATTTAGGCTTTCTGCAGCTCTTGTGTTCTTCTGAGCCTTCACTACAATTTCACTTAATACTCCATTCACAGCAATCTAGGCTTTTCTTAGTCTGCCCCTCCAAATTAATTCAGCCTCCAACCATTACCCAATCCAAAGCCACATTCACACTTTAAAGTATTTGTTATAGTAATAGTTCTGCTTCTTATTACTAGTTTTCTTTCTTAGTCTGTTTTATGATACTATGAAAGAAGACCAAAGACTGAGTAATTCATAAAGTACAAGAATTTATTTGGCTCATAGTTCTGGAGGCTGGGAAGTCCAAGAGCATTGCAGCAGACTCTGGAGAAGGCCTTTGTGCTATAGTGTCTCATGATGAAAGGGAGAAGGGTAAGAGAGGATGAGAGAAAGAGAGGAAGAGAGTGTTAAACTCACTTTTATAACAAACCCACTCCCACAATAACAACATTAATACATTCATGAGGGAAGAGACCTCATGACCTAATAACCTCCTAAAGGTCCCACCTCGCAGTACTATTGCATTGGAAATTAAGTTTCCAACCCACAATCTTAGAGGACACATTCAAACCACAGCAATGACATTAAACTCTTCTAATCTCATCAACTTTATTCATAGGGAGACTTTAATGGACAAATTATATTTTATCCAGTTGTAATTATTTCAAGGTTTTTTCTACCGTCGCTACAATAAGATAGAAGCAACATATTGGAGTGCCAGAAAAAGACAGCAACAAGATGCCAAAAAAGTGAAGATGGTAAAATTATTGAAATAAAAATATGCATAAGACATGACCAGCCATTTCCTCAAAGCAAATACACTGATTTGAAATGAGTACATTAAAATAAATTAAACCTATTTAACCATTATAGAAATGCAAACTAAAACCACAATGAGATAACAATGACAGATAGTGCATGTGTCAGAAGGGCTAAAATAAAAAATAGTGACAACACCAAAGCCTGTCAAGGATACAGAGAAACTGGATCACTCATATGTTCCTGCAAATGCAACTCAACTCTGAAAAATGATTTGGCAGTTTGTTTAAAAACTAAACATATCACTACCACATTACCCAGCAATTGTATTCCTAGGCTTTTATACCAGATAAATGAAAACTTATGTTTACACAAAAACTTACACACAAGTTTTCAAAGAGGCTTTATTTATAATAGCAAAATATTGGAAACAACCCAATTTACTTCAGTGGGTACAGAGTTAAACAAACTGTGATATTTACATATAATGGAATAGTATATTTCCAGGAAAAACAGAATGAAATTTTGACACACACAACAAATTGGATGAATCTCTAGAGAATTATGCTAAGAGAAGAAAGCCAGTTCTAAAAGGTGACTCTATTAGTTCATTCTCACGTTTAATAAAGACATAATCAAGACTGGGTAATTTATATAAAAAAAGAGGTTTGATGGACTCACAGTTTCACATGGCTGGGGAGGCCTCACAATCATGGCAAAAGGCAAAGGAAGAGAAAGGCATGTCTTACATGGAGGCAGACAAAGGAGCATGTAGAGGGAAATTCCCCTTTATAAAACCATCCAATCTTGTGAGACTTATTCACTATCATGAGAACAGCATGTGAAAACCCATTCCCGTGACTCAATTACCTCCCACTGGGTCCCTCCCATGACATGTGGGAATCATGGGAGCTAAATTTCGAAATAAGATTTGAGTGGGATACAGCCAAACCATATCAGTAACATACTGTATGATTCCATTTGCAAAATATTCTGAAAATGACAAAATTACAGAAATGGAGAAGATTAGTGGTTGCCAGGGATGAAGGAGGGTATAGGAGCTGGGTAATGGAACTGTTCTTTATCTTAACTGTATCAATGTCAATATTCTGGTTGTGCTACTATATTACAGTATTAAAAAATGTTACCAGGGAAAGTTAGATATAGACTACATGAGATATCTTTGTATCATTTCTTACAACTACATATGAATCTAAAATGATGTCTACTTTAAAAATTTAAAGAAAAAAAGGGCTTTAAGTATTTTCAGTTTCGCAGGCCATACAGTTTCTGTTGCAACTACTCACCTCTATTCGTGCAGTGTGAAAGGAGTGATTGATAAGAGTAAGTGGATAAACATGCTGTGTTTCAATAAAACATTTTTCACCTAGACAGGTAGCAATAAGATTTGCTCCACGGCCTATAGTTTGTAGATGACGGTCCTCAATTAAACAACTAGAAAGATGATTATATGTAACCTTTAAAAAATATCATATACCTGGTCCAATTCTAGTCATGTTGCATTCAAAGACAGTTCAGCAGCCAGAAGATAAATATGAAGAATGAATGCTTCACTTGAATTTATAACACTACAAAAGAACATTTATATACTACAGCAAATTCTCCATTTCTCTTCTTTACATTTTTCTTGCACATTGTAGGTGCTTTTTCACTTCTCCAATTCTAAATTCTTGAAAAATTCCTTCTTTAATCTCCTGCTCTCATGGTTTTAACTCTTTCTATGTCTTTCTCCCCAGTCTTAATAAACAGATTGGCAAATTATTTTGCTAAGTCACCCCCTTTCTCTGTTACCCATCTGGTCCTGTTCTCCACCCATAACCATTAATTTTTCATTAGCCCAAAAGAATGAATCTGTCCAGAAAGACCCATCTTTAAAGAATGGGTGAGGGGAAGAAAATAAAATAGCAAAGTAACAAGTCTCCTTAATGGTGGAGGGTAAGGTAAAAATTGGCAAAAATCCATGCATTAACCATATCAGTCTGTTCAAGTTGCTATAATAAAATATCATAGTCTGGGTGGCTTATAAACAACAGCATTTCTTTTCCTCACACTTCTGAAGTCTGGAAGTCCAAGATCAGATACCAGCAGGGTTGGGTTCTTGTAAGGGTCCTCTTTCAAATTGCAGACTGTAAGCTTCTTGCAGTGTTTTTACATGGCAGAAGGAGCAAACAAGCTCCCTGGCCTCTTTTACAAGTGCACCAACCCCGTTCATGAGAAAAGAGCCCTCCCAAAAGACCCTACTTCTTAATACCATCAACTTGGGCATTAGAATTTCAATACATAAATTCTGGGGGGACACATACACTCAAACCATAGCAAGTAATTGTTGTGATGCCTGTTAAAATCATAACTGGTTTAAGTGGATCATAGCCACCTATTTAAGGATGCCTCTCGGACAGGTAACCCATTCATAGATTGCTGTTTTAACAGTTCTGTGCTACACACTAAATGCATCAGGAAAATTCTTATGACACACTTGGATTGGAGGATAACTAATTCCACATTTAATTTTGTTACAAGAGGGTAAGGAAGTTTTTTTGGTCTGTTTTGTATTTGTTTTTGTATAAAATCTGCTCTCTGTGAATCCAACAAATTTAGCCATGGCGGGCATTTTGTGTTTATTATGAATGATGACACCCTAAATTCCTTCTTGCATATTACAAGTCCAACCCTCACTTTAAACCCTTTGGCACTGCACATTTTCATCCATCTTAAAAAAGAATGCCCTAAATCGATGAAAGAGAGAAATGAGGCAATCAAATAATGCCCGTCAGAAAACAAAATATGCACAGCATGTTTCTTCTCATTACTGCATATTATGAGGGCTAATGACAGAGATGAATATCTCTAGTCACAGCCACTTATATAGGAATTTACATTTAAAAGTAATTGCTATAGAACATAATTGGTTGATTAGGTGTTTTCAACTCTTTAGGCCCTTTTCAAGCCTTAACTATATGATACATGCCAGGCTTTCAGAGGACCAATTTGTGTAAAAAGAAGTGTAATTTGTCCCTTATAAAATATCAAGTTAGAAAATGTTATCACCTACTCCACATCCTCCCAAGGCTAGTCATTGCCTTGCATGGTAGCAGTCCTTGGTTACCAGGAGGGGTGTAATTGATGTGGAGATACAAATTATAGACTTGGTTCCAAATCCGTCCAATGTGATTGGGCGATTGCATAAGTTATTTTAACAAAAATCCAGTAACATTATTTTATTAATCTTAGGAATCACAAGTCTCCATATCAGTAGGGAGTTCATTATATCCCTCTAAGGGTTTCACCTTCTCAAATTACATAAGCTCCAATAGGCTTTGTATTAGGGGTGGGGGCAGTTGGGCTTCTTCTTCTTTTTTTTTTTTTTGTGTGGAGGGGAGAGAGTCCTGCTCTGTTGCCCAGGCTGGAGTGCAGTGGCACGATTTTGGCTCATTGCAACCTCTGCCTCCCGGGTTCAAGTAATTCCCTGCCTCAGCCTCCCAAGTAGCTGGGATTACAGGCAACTACCACTACACCCGGCTAATTTTTGTATTTTTAGTAGAGACGGAGTTTCGCCATCTTGGCCAGGCTGGTCTTGACCTCCTAACCTTGTGATCCACCCGCTTCAGCCTCCCAAAGTATTGGGATTAAAGGCGTGAGCCACGGCGCCTGGCCAGTTGGAAAAAAATTTATTTTCCTGCCACAGGAAAAAAAACTTGGCATCTTGATATTTCATCAGTACTCTATTGTCTTCCTTTGTGTTGCTACCCAGGTTGTGTGTCATCTGTGGGCTCTATCCAGCCCCAAAGAGAAGGAGAGTACACTACTGAGATAACAGTTCAGAGAACTGAAACCCACATAGATAATCCTTGATTTTTCAAGAGGAGACAATCTCTGCACCTCAATGCCAAACTCAAACCTAAATACCCTGCCGTAGGGTTCCTGGAGTTTCATCCAAAGTCATTTCATCCTTCCAATTCACGTTTGCATCCTTAAAGCACAGGAGCAAAAAGGACAGAACTAGTGTTTGTGCTCTGCACCTCATGGACCTAGAATTCCTAACTCTTCTCTCTGCAGAGATTTGGCTATAAAAGTCAATCAGGCCTGGTGCAGTGGCTCACGCCTGTAATCTCAGCACATTGGGAGGCCATGGTGGGTGGATCTCTTGAGGCCAGGAGCTCGAGATCAGCCTGACCAACATGATAAAACCCCATCTCTACTAAAAACACAAAAATTAGCCAGGTGTGGTAGTGCACACCTGCAGTCCCAACTACCTGGGAGACTGAGGCAGGAGAATCAGTTGAACCCAGGAGATGGATGTTGCAGTGAGCTGAGATTGCACTGCTATATTCCAGCTGGGGTGACAGAGCAAGACACTGTCTCAAAAAACAATCAAACAAACAAGAAAAACCTCAAACAACAATAACAAAAACCCAAAAGTCAAGCAGATGTTTTTTCTCCATAGTTAAAAATTAATAGGGCTGGTCACATCCATTTCCCTGGATGGTAAATCCACTTTCTCAAAAAAGACTGCCTTTGAGTAATTTATAGGTGATCTAGTCTAAGAAAAACTTCTTTCAAGTGATTCCAAGGTAATTTTTCTGTTACTACTCTTACTTAGAAAAAAGACAAAGAAAAAAAAAAAAAAAACAAATTTAATACCAATGAAGGTAATTTTCTACCATGCACCCAGTATTATTTCAGTGAAATAAAATCTCCTTGCATTTAAAATATCTCTCATAAACCTCCTGTGACTTAATGGTGCTTTATTAATTGAGGCTATTTATGTATTTATTTATATCTGATATGGTTTGGCTCTGTGTCCCTACCCAAATTTCATATCGAATTGCAATCCCCACGTGTCAAAAGCAGAACCTTTAATCCTCACGTGTCCAGGGAGAGAGGTAATTGGATCATGGAAGCAGTCTCCCCGTGCTGTTCTCATGATGGTGAGTGAGTTCTCACGAGATCTAATGGTTTTATGTATCTGACAGTTCCTCCTTCACACTCAGTCTCCCTCTCTCTCTCCTGCTGCCTTGTAAGATGTGCCTGCTTCCCCTTCTGCCTTGATTGAATGTTTCCTGAGGCCTCCCCAGCCATGTGCAACTGAATCAATTAAACCCCTTTTCTTTATAAATTACTGAGTCTTGGGTATTTCTTTATAGCAGTGTGATAACAGACTAGTACAGTATCTCACTTAATTTCGCACATTTTATAACCTGAATTATTTCACATTTTCAATCCTTGCATTATTTTCTCTCAATGAAGGTTTACAAAGGGCTCTTCCCACAGAACATTTATTTGTGTTATGTTTGTCACCATGTTGGCCTGCCGAAGAGATTCCTAGGCAGGCCTGTGCCATTTCACCATTTTATCCACAGTCCTCGGCACACTGCCTGGCACTTTAAGATGTTTAGCCATTCTTAGCAAAAATGTGTTCATTTATGGGTAAGAGGGAAGACAGAATAGAGAGAAGGAGAGGGAAGAAGAGAAGGAGGGAGGGAGGGAGAGAGCCAAAATGATTTATGCCTTTGGTTCATGTCATTTTAGTCTCTAGATAACTTCTGATCAAAATAAAAATAAATTCTGAGAAGTAATAGTGATTATATCATTAGTTGCAAAGACATTGATAGGGAATTATTTACCTGATTTTATAGTAGTGATAACTTCCTCAGTAAGATGGATACCAGTAAGTAAAGCTGTCAATAATAGAAACTAGAGCATGACAGAGGGCAGGTGTGACCAGGAGGCTACAGTCCAAGGACTTTTGTACAACTAAGGCCACCATAAGATTCCAGCCACAAGGATGAATGTCAAAAACCGGGTAGGAGAGTTGAGAGGCTAGAGGAAAAAATTACTGATAACTCTTCCTCCTATGTGCCAGCTTATGAACTTTGGGCTTGGAAGCGACATGCTCATCACACAATGCATCTTGTCGATTTCATTAGGTGAAAAGGAGCAATGGATGTCAGGAATGATTTAGGAGGAGGATCAGACTTGGAAACAGAAGAATTGGGTTTGGGAATACCTCCACCACTTCCCTACTGTCTGTTAGCTTACCTGAACCTATAAAATGTGCATAATCATAACGGACCTCCTAGGGCTGTTGTAAGTACAGAATCAAATAATATACTTGAAGCTTGCTGATGAATGTTCAAGCACTGGGCAGACCCAATGAGGTGTTTTTGTTGCCCGGAGATAACGGAGACTAAAGTCACTTTTGAGAGACAATCGAAAGTTTTCATACTTTGATCTCATATGTATAATTTGGAAAATTATAGTGCATGGTCAGTTATGAAACAGGAGGTAATTACTTGTCTTTGACTTTCAAGGATTTGGGATGAAATTTGAAACCAAAAAGACAAAGAATTACCTTGTGAAACATGCAAAAAATCCCAGTACACAGCTGTGAAAAGCAAACTCATTTTAACTCTGAAATCCCCCACTATGGGAAATTTCAGGATATTCTCTTTGCACAAATAATGCATTGATTATAGACCAGAAACCACTGTGACTTCCAGTTTCTGAAAAAGAAAACTACTGTGTGGGACAACCGCTATTTGTCTTTCTTTTAAAGAATAGGTGGTTAATTAAGACAGAAATAAATGTGCCTGGTGGCTCTTTAATTCTCACCAAAAAAGATCTACTAATGACTAAACAAGTATGTGTAGCAGTTGAGTCTGTGGAAATTAAAAAATCAGTTTCACACAGACTTTCCAGAAATGAAACATCATGTGTAGCTAGCTACTCCTTCGTTCTTACTTAAGTTACTAAGTGTTGTGTGTCCACTAAAACCTATTAACAGCTAGAGGGTAGCTGATAAGAACAATATTCACTACAACTCAGTAGTTAATAGCACAGACTTTACCAATCTCAGATCTGAACATATGGTCAAGATTTGATATCTACTACACAAATGTTGAAATGTTCTTTTAATCTGAAAGTCTCAGTTTCATCCATAAAACAGGGATAATAATAGCCACCTCATAATGTTGTGAAGGCAAAATGAGATAGAGCAGGCAGAGCATTTGTCACAATGCCTGGCACAGGTTAGACCTCAATAGGCCTTTGCTATCAAAATAAACTCATCTAGACCTAAGCATCCAGGTACACAGCCCTAAGTTAGCCTATAGTACTATCACAATACAGGTTGATGTTATATTTGCCTTCATAATATGTCTCTATCTGTTGAATTCTAAAGGTATATTTATTCCAAATCATCAAGCCAAATGGACATTTCAGAAAAAGAAGCTGTGACTGTCCTATAGATTTTTATAATTATGAGAATAGAAGTACCAAGCACAGGTTAAGTAAACACCTTGCAGCCAAGAACCCAAACATTTTGGTTTGTGCCCTCAGTATTGAAAGTTAGAACACAAAAGTTAAAATGGAAGGAGAATTTGGCAAATCAGTTTCCTTCTGACAGTAAGATGACCTTATTTCACATATGAATCCATTTAATGGCTTGAATCACATAACTAAAATCAATCAGGTATTTTACCTAATGGAATCTAGTTCAACCAAGAAAGAATTACCATAGAAAACCTGGGCTTGCTGCTGGAAATAATACTAAATTACAAAATGTATTGGCTCCACAAAAGAGCTCAAAATCATGATGATTTTACATTTTATTTCTGAAGTGAATCATAATACCTCTCCCCTTATACCTGTTCAGCCCTTTACTCCCAAATAAATCATAGGAACATGGATTGGAAATAGCCTTAAAGAAAACATACTTAATGCAGCACTCTGGTCCATGTAAGTTCTGACAAATATAGTCTTATGATTTCTAATGGCTTTGCAGGAGATGACAAGTGCCCCTTTGAAGCATTGTCATTGTTCCATGTTGGAGAATGGAGTCTACTGGTACACCAGCTCTCCCTGACTGTGGCTACATGAAATGGCATTGCCCAGGGAAGAAATAATGGGACAGACCATTGTTATAAAGACAGTGTTATAATACTCTACAGAGCTTCATTATAATTCTTTCAGCATTTCTTACTCTATTTCGGGGCTCCTCTATTCTACTACACTGTATTGCTGTCTCAAGTTTATGGGGCTATCTCAGGAGAATATCTCCAAAATCACTAACTTGCCTGAAAAAATTAATGCTTCCCATTATTTCACGTAACTTGAGAATCAAATCAATGTGGAATAAAAGAGATCCTGCTGTTTACTAGACATGAGAACTTGAGCAAATTTCTTAGCTTCTTTGTGTCTTTTATTCCTTACTTGGGATAATATTGTTCTAATGATGAAATGAAGTAAGCATTCCAGAGAGTCCAGCACAATGTCTAGGATGTAATGATGTGCCAAATAACCAATAGTTTTCTTTCTCTTTCTTTTCCATGCTGGTTCATAACACAACACTCCCAGAAATTTAATCAGGCTAGATTCTGGAGAGGTAGATCTTTACAAATTGAAAAACAATGTTTCTGATTAAAACAATGGCCTGTGTCCAGAAATAATAGTAAGAGTATATACTTCTTGGTATTACATTTTACATGTTTAATCCCATTCAATACTCTCAGAAGCCTTGTGAGGCAGATATCAACATTATTTCTTTTATAAAGGTATAAAAGCTGAAGCTCATAAGGGTTAATCATTTGCCTTCTGTCTCCCAGCAAATAAGTGAAAAAGTTAGAATGCAAACTTAGCTCTCTCTGCCTCAAACTCCTTCCTTAATTGTGTATTAAGTTATGTTACTGAGTAGTAACATAAGAATTGGGCTCCAAGCAGTATTCTTTAAAGTAGAGCCCTTGAAATCACCTGCATCAAAATCAATTGTGATACTTATCAAAAATTCAGATTCAGGGACTGTCTCCAACCCTACTAAAGCAAAATCTATGGGGCTTTGGGACCTCAAATTTTGCACTTGTAGTAAGTTGTCCAGATGTTTCTTCTGCTAAATAAATTGTCAAAGCCTTTATTGTAGTCTATTGCTCATGTCTGTCTTAGTTATCTTGGGCTGCTATAATAAAAATACCATAGACTGGGTGGCTTAAAGAACAAACATTTATTACACACAGTTTTGGAGACTGAGAACTTCTAGAAGGATTCCAGGAAATTCCTTCACTGGTGAGGGCCCTCATTTTGGCTTGCCATCTTCTCATTGTATCTTCCCATGGGTTGGGGAAAAGACAGAGAGAGAGGGAGCAAGAGAGAGAGAGAGAAAGAGAGTGAATGAGAGAGCTAGTGCTCTGTGTCCTCCAGCCACTTACGAAAACACCAATTTCAACATGGGGGCTCCACTCCCAGGATGTTATCCAAACACAGTTACCTCCCAAAGACTTTATCTCCAAATACCATCCCATATCTCCAAATACCATCCCATCTCAACATATATCCAAATGTATTTTCAAATACCATCCCATCTCAACATACACATTTTGAGAAAACACAAATATTCAGTCCATAGCATTCTGCCCCAGGCTTCTCCAAATTTATGTGCTTCCCACATGAAAAACACGTTATTCCATTGCAACAGCCCCAAAAGTCTCACCTAGCACAACAGCTCCAAAAGTCTCACCTAGTTCCAGCCTCAGCTCTCTAGTCTGAAGCCCAAAGTGCAATCAAAATGTTATTTAATTCAGATATGCGTAAGAGGCAAGGTAAAATTCCTCCTACTTGTGAGACCAGATAAGTCATGTGCTTGCAAAATACAATGGTGGGACAGGGATAGGATGGGTATGTAAATTCCAAAAGGGAGAAGAAAAAAAGTGATGATGGTTCCCAAGATTCAAGTTTTACAGGAAAAACTCTATTAAAGCTTAAGGTTTGAGAAAAACCAACCCACGTTGGCTTGAAGGTCTGCCTTGTGGACCTAGTGGATCCACTGGGTCTCACCCCAGGGCACTCTCTGCCTAGCTCTTGTTCCATGAACCCTAGTGCAGGATTGGTCAGTTAGTCTCTAGTGAAGTGACAAATGCCCACAGGTTTTACTCAATTAAAAAATAATTGAAAAAAATAAAAGTTTGCAGCCCTAAAACTCTTTTGGTGCCACAAGCAGAACAGCAGACTGGATTTTCCATTGGTCCTTATTTCCACGTTTCTACCCATTGGAGAACTTGGCAGAGTGTTAGGATTCTAGTTTGCATACATACATATATAGCCCAACAGAAATATGCTGGCTTAATTATTTTGCCCTTTTCATTATATTAGAAAACTATGCTTCAATTATAGGAGAAAACTTTCTTCCTAAGAAAGAGATGCAGACTGATAAGAACAGATACTACACTTGATTAGTGGCTCATGCCTGTAGTTCCAGCATTTTGGAAGGCTGAGGTGGGTGGATCACATGAGGTCAGGAGTTCGAGACCAGCCAATATCTGATTGAAACCATCTCTATAAAAATAAAAATTAGCCGTGTTGGTGGTGGGTGCCTGTAATCCCAGCTACTTGGGCGAAGCAAGGCAGGACAATTGCTTGAACCCAGGTTGGGAGGTTGCAGTGAAGGCCAAGATCATGCCATTGCACTCCAGCCAGACAACAGAACAGAACTCTGTCTCACAAAAAGAAAGAAAAAGAAAAAGAAAGGGATGGAGAAGCTGGATTTTGACATTTCTTTCTTCTTTTCTTTTAGATCTTCAGCTTTTTTTTCAATATATTCTTGCTGAAAACTATATTACTCGGTAAATGGTTTGCATTTTAGAGTTAAAGGCTCGAGCAGGGGAACAAATGTCATGAAGACTCTAAAATATTACTGTGAATCAGCAAAAGGCAGTTCTCGGTTTCAGGTACTAGAAATGTACTGAAGCATATATTACAGAGTCTGTGCTACCAAAAGAACATCCCGAAGAAACAAATAGATCTATTTATCCTGAGGCCTGCCTGCTTCAGCCTGCAAGACGTGATTTGCTGAATGACAGAACTTATTTCTATGAACTAACAAAAGCCAGAAAGGGGTCATTAGGGAGCCAGAGATTGCTGAATTTCCATTCCAGACCTTGAGCTGCATACAATAAATGGTGAAAGGGAAAAGATGCAAAGATCAAGAATCATTGATTGGTACCTTTGTGAAGACGTTCTCATAACTCAGGGAAAAAATATCGAAGTCTTCCTTCTTCGTCCTCCAGAGGCTCCCTGACTCAGTGAGTTGAAAGGCAAGTGAGAAAACCAGCAGCTCTGGAGGACTGATTTGGCTTATCACAAGATCTGGGTCTAAAGACCAGAGGTTCCCTCAGCTTGAAAATGGATGTAACCAAGCTAACCATTCTTTTGTCTCCTGGGTTAGGAGGTGAATGCGAGTTACCTCTAAAGGCAGACAAAAACCTATTACAAGCAGCGGATGAAAAATATTTTTCGAAATAAAATGAACTAGGCTGGGCGCGGTGGCTCACGCCTGTAATCCCAGCGCTTTGGGAGGCCGAGGTGGGCAGATTACAAGGTCAAGAGATGGAGACCATCCATCCTGGCCAACATGGTAAAACTCCTTCTCTGCTAAAAATACAAAAATTAGCTGGGTGTGGCGGCGGGTGCCTATAGTCCCAGCTACTCAGAAGGCTGAGGCAGGAGAATCGCTTGAACCTGGGAGGCAGAGGTTGCAGTGAGTCGAGATCACGTCACTGTACTCCAGCCTCCTGACAGAGCGAGACTCTGTCTCAAAAAAAAAAAAAAAAACAAAACAAAAAGAAAGAAAGAAATAAAATGAACTATAGTGGGCACTGGTGGAATATAGTCTTCAGTTCCTGGAGTGGGTGATAGTTGGCCTAGGTCAATCAGTGTAAGCCATCCTGTTACAAATAGTAATTTGTTCAGGTCCTTAAACAATCAGGACATGGCACTTGCCTAGCCAGAATGCCAGATATTTTTATCTATCTATCTATCAATCGATCGATCGATCTTCTGTCAATCCACCATATATTTCTATTCAATCGTTGTATTATGAAAATTATCAAACATCCCACACAGTTGAAAAATTCTATCCCTTATTTTTTATGCATTTCAACATAAATGTTTGAAGTCAATGACCTTCACCATAAATAATACACATTTAATTGAATTAAGTATTTGATTATAAATGTTTTCATCTTCAGATATACAATTTACATACTATATATTTGCAGACATTTTCCTGTGGAATAAAATGTAAAAGAAATAAAAATTTAAATTTACATACAATAAAATACACAAACCTTAAATATATATTGTCTACATTTTGACAAGTGTGTACATCTCTGCATCACAAACCTTATCAAGATATTGAACATGACCAGCATCCAAGAAAGTATTCCTACCCATGCTCAATCAAATCTTTTCATGCTCCTTTGGAGATGACCATTGTTCTGATTATTTGGCACCACAGTATGAGTTTTCTTTTCTTGAATTTTTGTATAAGTGGAATCACACACAGCATATTCTTATGTAAAGCATCTTCTAGTTAACCTCATATTTTTCAGGTTCATCCATGGTGTTGAATGTGACAGTAATTTTTTTCAACTACTCTGTAATATTCCATTGTATGAACATATCACAGTTTGTTATACATTTGACTGTAATTTTTATACGTAGGGTGTTCCAGGTTTTTGAATAAAGCTATCAAAATTATTTTACAGTGCGCATAGAAAAGTCTTCTCCAATACAGGAGAGCTATTTTAACACTAACATTGTTTAGAATTGACAGAGTACAGCGATAAAAAGCAGGCTGATTTTATTCATTTTTATTCTTGTTCTTAAACTGTCTACATACAATGCAACAGCTTGTTGCTTGTACTTAGGATAAGCTGTTTCCACTGCCCACCACATCCTCTGTTTTAGAACATCACTGACTGGCACCATATCTGCTTGGTTTATTTTTATTTGTCCACTGTCTAGTGTGGTGTCTGGCACATCCTTGGCTCAATAAATACTTATCAACTTGCTAAATGAATGATCTTTAATTCACAGTGGTAGAAAAAAGCAGGAGAAATCAAGTGACCCTTCTGTTTTTAAAGTCTCTATTATACTCTATTATACCCTAGAATAAATATGCCAAAACATGACTTAACACTTTTACTTTCATAAAAAAACTTCTCAGAAATTCTCCTGGAGATTTTTTAATTTTAGTTATGCAAGTCATATCTCATATCATTATATTTGACATTAGTTTAAGTGACATATTACCCCTGTTTGCAGAAATTTAAAATGCATTTCCATTAAATGGGTCTTTTCTAAGCGTTTAACACCAGCTCTTAAAAAATAGCCACAATTTACTTTCGTAGTCTTCAGAGGAGTTTGTACCTATGTAAATAAGTGGCTTCAGTTTCAGAAACCTAATTTGAAATATTGTATTTGGCTATTTTCAGGGCTGTCTTTACTAAGTGAGAGAGCCAATGTAAAATGTCACCACATATTTGAACAAATACAAATCATATTCTTAAAATTATACTGAATCATTAAGTGTGCATAAATAACCAGATATTTATTTGTAATTAATATGCTATTATATTTGAAATTCTAATTTCTTGCATTTTTCTGATCTCCTGCGTGTGTTTTTCCAACAAATAAATTATTTTATGTAATGCTTTATTAGGGGAAATGGCTAGCAAATACACACAAAACACAGAATTACTCTTTCCCTAAAATGAGCACAAAATTACTGCTGAAGATTTAATGACAAAATTTAGGATTTAATTTTTTATAATAAAGAAAGTATGATTGCAGACTTTGGATTCAAACTTCTGCTTTTCAGACCCAATCTCACCATTTCCTATTTATGTGAGCTTGAAAAAGTAACTAAACTTCCTGGTGATTTAATCTCCTTTTAAAGCAGAGATGATCTACACTGAACCTAGGTCATAGGATGGTTGTGAGTGCCAAATGTGTTTGCACATGGACCACACTCAGTATGAGGACAACTGAGTGCTGGGCACATGAAATATGGCGATATCCTCTTGCTTACTATTGTTTTATCTTTATTCATTGACAGCAGAGATGTATTCTTTACATCTCCCACACATTCAAGGTGCTCACAGTTAGTAGGTACTTAATAAACACCTATTGATACATCCACATTTACATTCTACAACAACTAGCCCTTTTATGTGACCTCTATCCACACCTTGACACACCTGGTATGTGTCAGAGCCTCAGATTATCTCTTTAAATGTTCAACATCCAATAACCTTTCTTCAGTGTCAACAGGCAAGGTCTGAATATAGAACTTTTACAGAAAAAGTCATTATAGCTTTGAAAGGCTAGAGTAGTATTAAAGGCTTTCTGGGTCTAAAACATTATCTCTTCACTTCCTTCTCTGTTCCCACGCAATTACATAATAGCTAAATAAACAGGGTTAAGGCTTTTTTACTATTCTACCAGTGCCAAAAAGAAGGAGTTTTACTGTATTTAATAAGTCCATAACATCACAAGTTTGATAGAAATTCTCCTACCTCAAGTTTTACTTAAAAATTGAAGAAGTAAAGTTATTCTGAATAGATTATCATGTTCAGTAAGCTAAGAAAACTGGCTTTTCCTGAAATGAAATATGCAAAATTTGCCTGAATGTTTGAAATTTAAGACCTTACCATGTAGGTCCCTGTATTTCACTATCTTTGATTTCATAGGCAAGATAAATTCTCCAAAACATATCCATATATCTCCACAGAACAAAATATTCTCAAATTTATTGGACTAGTTGTCTCATATGCCATTTGATTTCAGTATTGCCACCTTGCTCTCTTAAGGATCATACATAGATAGAATGTTACACAAGGGTAGTGTTGAGACACATTGCCATACATACTTTCCTGAGTCCTATTCAATGGTCAAAAGTGGAAGGTGAAAATAAATATACAATCCTGATAGGAGAGAGAATCAATGAGGTAGAGAATTCCTGAATCATTCATCTTTGGCCTGCTTGACAGGCAGGGAAAGTGTAAGCTAATGATGTGTAAAAGGTACAAATCCATTTCTAGATTACTATCTGTCTTCAGAATGATGGCTCACAGACACCCAAAATGAGAAGGCACAATCTGGCAAAACACACATGGCTCTAACATCTTCCCTGCCATCTTTTCTTTTACAGTGGGTAAATCTCTTTAAAGAAAACATATTTCACATCTAGGAGTAGGAGGGGCTTTGTGATTTAGGATATATGGTGCATGATTGTAATTTTTGAGAAACTAGAAATCTAATATACAGAGAGAAAATAAAACTACTTAAATATCATCTGAATTTGAGTTTACAATTTAGAAACAGCTGCATGTTCTGTAATTTCTTTAAGCTTCCCACTTGGGCAATGTCTGTTTACACAGCACATATTTTCCAAGTACCTCTTTCTATTTATCTAATCTGTTCCAGAATAAGACAGATTTTCACTAAAATAGGGTTTGGTTGATTATGAAATTATCTCTAATAGTGGATTCGTGTGTCCAGATCATTAAACAATCCTGACATGAACTTAAGCCTGTGGTTGGGTTGTTTCCTTTCTTTCTCCCACTGTTCACTCCTGGGTTAGAATTTTTCAAGAAAACAAGAGTGAAATGTAGGCAGGCACAACTTCATAGGTGGACAAGCTGGGAAACTGCCCTCTTAAAATTGTTATTCATTTTATCGTTAAACTTGTGCTTTGCCTGTGAAGTCTGATGAGGCAAGTGAGCATGTGCATGAGCAAAGGATGTACATGCAATGTGCATCTCTGCCGCTGTTCCATGCCACCCTATTTGCATAGAGTGCCATTAATGGCCCATAAGTACAGAATTCCAATGAATCCACAATATGCGACAGTGCAACAAGACTAAAAGTAAATGCAAGGTAAAGCATAATATTTTATGATTGAGTAAGTGGGGTGTTCTCATTTCTGAGAAACCACACCTTCTGTTCAAACTAGAACTTGCTTTGAAGACAGAAAGAAGGCAACAGCATTCTAGGAGACATGAGCGGCAAAGAAATCCGTCACATATTTCCTTACTTTATTTTCCTTTATTAATAGCCACTTATGGGAAACTCCTGACACATAAGAAAAGGGAAATACAGGGAAACACATAGTTTCCTTTTTTTTCAGTTCCTCCTTCCTCATTTCTAAGCCAAAGATAGCATTGATAGAAGGTGTGCCTATCAAATTAAATAAAAACAGTTGAGTTAGTTTACGAACAGTCTATTCAACTCTTCAGCTAAGAATGAAATACATATGCATATAAGCTGGAAAATAGTAATTGTGTAATTTTCATTATTCCATCTATAAGTTAATTCATTCTATATTTGCATTTAAAACTGGCATTGTACAATGTAAAGATGAATAAAAGCCTTGCTAATAATGTTAAAATTTAAATTTTTTACTTAAAAAGGCTTTAACTAATGAATAATAATGACAAATGAGAGTAATAGTCTGCAAACTAAAGAAAAAGCTGTAGATTTTAGGAGCTTTAATGGCACCTTTACCTGTTTTTTGTTTGTTTTTTAAGGTGAGGATCTGAACTTTCATTTTGCACAAGAAATGATACACTACCCAGATGGTCCTGAATGAAGGGGAATCATTTTAGCTATTAGAACAAAATACTATTCCCAGAAAGAGTTGTGTTTTGTGGATCCAAGAGGAATATATTAACTATAAAGTAGATGATTTAGGGAAAAAAAAAGGAACTTATATAATCTTGCTCCTCCTTCAAAACTGTGCTCTGCACAGTACATAAATTGGCCTTATTCTGTCCTCGTCTTATTCTAAGATCTCTATATGTTACTAAAACTAGCTTTCAATATTATTTAATCAAGGTCAAGGACAATGCTGTATTGGTTTGTTTGTTTTTAGGGCGATGACTTAAGAGTTTTAAATGATGGCCAAACTCAGCTCCTGATAGACATTTTATTGTCTCTTCCCTTTGTCAGGAAACAAAATGTTCCAGCAAAGGTGGAGTGGATCATCTTGGTAGATTAGCTTATGATCAGCATTATGTCAGATGGTTGGGAATGTAGATTTTGGCAGATTTCCCTAGATATAAATATCATATTCAGAAAAAAGCATATGTCAATCGTTGTCCCATATAAACCATAGTTTTGGAGATGCCCATGGTAGGCCCTGCACCAGAGCTTGCCTTCTAAGCTTAATTTTTTTTTTTTTTTTTGGAGCAGGAGTAAAATTGTGAATGAATAATAGGAAAGGATTAGAAGCTGAGTGACAAGCAAATCTCATGGGCCCACGTCCTTTTATTAGAGTACTAATATTCTAGGATATTCATTCAAATATTTGCTGAGCATTTGCCCTAGAAAATGTATGATGGAAATTCCAAGAATGATGACAGTAGTTCAATGTGTCAGGAAAGATTTGGGAATGATCACATCTCTCTATATAAGTCACCTTTATTTGTACCCCAGTTGATAACTAATTTCTCCACTTTATCTTCAATGAGATTCTAATCAAAGTACAACTAGAATAATTATATATAAAACAAGCAAAAATACTTTTGCTGCACAATAGAGCTCTATCAAATACAAAGATAGAGTATTTTGGAGAAAAAGTAAACCCACAGGAGTTAGACTGGAGCTTGAATGCTTCAATTGCTTACTAATGTGTATTAATTCTGGCTGTTTCATACAAAAATGCATAGACAATATCACAGGAGAAGCATGCATGCCTGAAACAAAAACAGGTAAGCAAAGTGGCCTTAATACCAACTTCAATCTTCTAAGAAAATTTTTGTTTGAAAGAAGGGGTGAGTGGCTTTACATAAAAAGTAACAAGAAGCTCCCAGAGAAGAAAACGATAGGTCTAGAAAAAGAGAGAATAAATTATAAAGGGATTTAGGAAGCTATCAAAAAGATGGAGGTAGATGACTGTAAACAAAGAGATGTAAAGAAAAGAAGATAACAATTACTCTGAGAAATGTAATTACAGAAGAATATTTTTAGGAAGATTTTCTGTGTATTGCATGGTGAAATTTCTCAATTGTTATCTCTTGCAGAATTCTTTTATACAGATCCACATTACTTACCAAGGCCTCATAAATTACCATTTGAATTTATTTTCCAATGCAACATTTTACCTTAAGGTGGCTTGTCATATTTACATCAAACTGAAAACCCAGTGAAGAAGATAGAAGTAGGCAATGCCCATAGCAGAGAATAAAAGTAGGGGAGGTTAGAAGTTAACAAATTGACAACAGAGGAAAAGAAAAAAATGCAAAGAAAATGAGATTTCACCATCTTATGAGGACAGAGCAGGTAGCCCCTGTAAACAATCACACAATTCTTTGAATTTATAGGAATTTAGAAAATAGAGTGGGAGAAAAAGAAGAAAATACTGAAACCTTTATTTTGCCCTACTGAAGACAGTTCAGCATATTTAGAAAGTTATCTGCCAATGAGTAAGTCAAGCAAAATAATCTAAAAAGTATCAACAGACTTGGGGGTCAAATTGAATTATACATCTTCCACTTGCTAGTTGTTATTCACTCTCTTTGAGAGTTTGTGTTCTCATCAGAAATGGATAATCATTCATATTTGTTTGTTCAGAGGATAAAATGAACAAATATGCATATTAATGTAGAACAGTATCTAACACTAGCTCAATAGATGTTAGATCCTATTATTACTTTTTTTAGAAGATGTTGTGACCTCATTCATTCAGAATTTAGATTTTTTAGTTTAGAAAATCAATATAGTACATAAACCACCGGGGGGGGGGGGTCTCAGGCAGCAATCCATAGTTGAATATTAATATTTCTGCAGCAGAAGTTATGAATATACACAATATTGTTTAAAATAAGTATTATAAATAGTCTCTCATTAGATGAGATCAGTTCTTATTGCCAGATGAGCTATAAAACAAAACCAAAAATTGTTTTTCAGATTATTTTTCAATTTTATAATCATAGATTAAGAATATTGAACCTGGACTTAAACCATGGTATTATTTTTGTGACATGATATGATTCAATTGAATGTTTTCAACCATCTTCTTGTGAATCTCTACCACACCAATATCACTACCATATCAATAATGGATATGAACTGAAAGGAAAGTGAAAATAAATTTTATTTTGTAAACACCTTAAAAAATTTGAGGCAGGCAGATCACAAGGTCAGGAGATTGAGACCATCCTGGCTAACACGGTGAAACCCCATCTCTATTAAAAAAGATACAGGCCGGGCGCGGTGGCTCAAGCCTGTAATCCCAGCACTTTGGAGCCCGAGACGGGTGGATCACGAGGTCAGGAGATCCAGGACTATCCTGGCTAACACGGTGAAACCCCGGCCTCTACTAAAAATACAAAAACTAGCCGGGCGAGCGTGGCGATCGCCTGTAGTCCCAGCTACTGGGAGGGGGCTGAGGCAGGAGAATGGCGTGAAACCCGGGAGGCGGAGCTTGCAGTGAGCTGGAGAGATCCGGCCACTGCACTCCAGCCTGGGCGACAGAGCCAGACCTCGCCCCAAAAAAAAAAAAAAAAAAAAAAAAAAAAAAAAAGAATAAAATTCTAAAAAGATAAAAAAAATTAGCCATATGTGGTGGCGGGCACTTGTGGTCCCAGCTACTTGGGGAGGCTGGAGGCAGGAAAAAAATGGCAGGAATTCAGAGGTGGAGCTTGCGAGCTTAGATTTCACCACCGCACCCAGCCTGGGTTTATTGTGAGCTTGGTGACCCCGCCTCAAAAAAAAAAAAAAAAAAATTAGTAGGACAATATAAAATTTGTCTAAAATAATGAAAGTATTTAAAATATGTAAATAATATAAAAAATTTAATAGCATGAAACACTGTTTAACTCTTAGATGAAAAAGCAATTTAACAAAATTATATAAATGTGAATGTTTATGCTAAAATTGCAAAATAAGTACATCACTAAATAATGAGATTAGAAGCAACGTATATTTTTAATCTGTTTTTCTGTGTTCGTACTTTCTACAATAAGCTTTATTGGTTACATTTTTAGGTATTTTAAGGTATATAAAGTGAGCTGGGAAACTAGAGGGGAGGTTGACATAGGAAATATTTTTGACACTGCTATAACAAGATGTGGATGGAACATTGATAATTCCCCCAGCGAAATCGGTCAATACTGAATGCCCAGGTTGCCATTTAAGAAACAGTGTATGTGATGCAATAAAGATGACTTTAAACTCTTTGGCATTTTTCCCATTAGTAGAGAGGGACAATTTCTTCTTCTTTTGAATGTGACTCACTTATAACCACACAGTGAGACATCTGAGGTGAAGTTAGAAGACACCTGACAGCTTCTTTGATTTCCTTGAATATTTGCCTTTTAGCAGCTCCCTCTTGGGACACCTGTCTTGGAACAAAGTTGTCATGCTGTGAGACTCCCATTACCCATGGAGAGGCCCCACGAAGGTGCCCCAGCCAACAGCCAGCAATTCATTACCAGCTATGGGAGTGAGACAGCTTGAATGTTGTAGCCCAGGCAAATCTTGCGTAGATGATGATAGGCTCAGGAACTCTCCAGATTCCTGAGCCCTTAAAGTATGAGAGAAATAGAATAGTTATTTTAATCCATTAAGTTTTGAAGCAATTTGTTATGCAGTCAAAAATAACCTTGAAAAGATCAGGTACAATGTCCTTGCTAAAGTCTTATCCCAAAGCACAGTTATATAATCCCTACTGTTTGTACTTCTAATACAAATAGGAAAAACTAGATGGTCAAGTAATCAGGAGGATTTTTTTACTGAAAAACTATCATGTGATTCCAAAAGACAAGATTTTTTTAAAAAGGCCATAGACATATATAATTAAATATATGTTGGACTCACTAGGGAAGTTTTCCCCAATCAACATGTTTGAGGTGTCATAATTCACCAGAGACATGTGACTCTCATTGTGAGTCACTGCATGCATAGTTTGAGAAAAATTATATTAATGCAATGCATAAAATTTCCCCAAGGGCTGTTTATTAATTATTATCCAACTTTATAACTATAGTAATAGTAGAAGATGGAATTATTTTTTTCAATGGGCTTTTGCTCTCTCCTTTTTAAAATCAAAAAAGGGCATATTTGATTAAAATCTACTCTGTAAGAATCAGTAAAATACGGATCTGTACAACCATTACTTTTTAAACGTCTATTCCAATTTAATTTCTGAGAACAAAATAGGGTAGAAATGTAGAGCAAACTTCTTGTTTGAACATGGATATATCCAATTCCCCAATTTGTAGGGTGATGACATACCACAGAGATAAGCATGTAATCTCTTTATCTACTTCTAACCAGCAGAACTTTCTACCTTATTTATAGGGGTAATTCTTTCAGGCTCCACAGACAAAGACAAGAATAAAAACTTTGAAGAGTGACTGCAGCAAAATTTGATTGAGAATACAGCTGTGAATACTTTTCTTACTAATAAGAAGAAATTCTTACCAAATTCAAAGTCAGAATATTTGGAGGGCTAAATGTATACTTTGCAATTAGATTGCTTTGCATTCCTTTTGCTTTCTGGGATGGATTTATTTTTATCAAATTTGGCCATAATATAAACATGTCAAGAAAACCTGCTTCCCTCTATCTATCCATGTCTTTGAATCCTAGAAGATGAAAATTGGAAATAACAGAGATTTTCTAGCTCTGTGTTTTTAAAACTCTTTCTATGGATTTCTGTGAATTTTTTATAGGTTCCAAAACTTTTGGATCTGCATTAAAAAATATATATATATATTTCACTTACTTTAAGAAATATAAACATCATCTATATTAAAGACACATAATTATTGTATTAAAAATCCAATGATCTGCAGAGACATCTGACAGAAGAAGATACACAGATGGCAATTAAGCACATGAAAAGATGTTCAACACCATATATATTTAGAGTATTGCAAATTAAAACAACAATGAGATAGAACAACACTCATTAGAATGGCCAGTATCCAAAACACTGACAACACCAAATGTGGCAAGGATGTGAAATAGCAGTAACTCTCATTCATTGCTGGTGGAAATGCAAAATGATACAGATACTTTGCAAAACAGTTCAGCAATTTCCTAGAAAACTAAGCATACTCTTTTCCTATGACATAGCAATCATACTCCTTAGTATTTACCCAGGGGAGTTGAAAGCTTATGTCCACATAATAACTTGGACACAGATGTATATAGCAACTTGATTCATAATCACCAAAACTTGGAAACAACGAAGATGTCCTTCAGTGTGTGAGTGGATAAACTGTTGTATAGCCAAACAGTGGAATATGATTTTGTGCCAAAAAGAAATGAGCTATTAAACCCTGAAAAGACACTTAGATATTACTAAATGAGAGACGCCAATTTGAAAAGGATTTCTGACTTTCTGGAAAAGGTAAAACGATGGAATCAGTAAAAAGATTAGGTTGTCACCGGTTGGGGGAGAGAGGGATGAACAGGTGGAGTACAGACGACTTTTAGGGCAGTGAAAATACCCTGTAAGATACTATAATGGCAGATACATATCATTATACGTTTTTCCAAACCCGCAACATGTGCAACACCAAGAGTAAACCCTACTGTAAACTATGAATTTCAGGTGATAATAATGTGTCAACGTAGGTTCCTCCACTGGAACAATCGTGTGGGATCACTCATGTGTGGGATGTCGAGAGCAGGGAAGTAGTGCATGTGTAGAGGAAGGAGATATGTGGGAATTCTGTACCTTTCACTGAATTTTACTGTGAATCCAAAACTGCTCTAAGAAATATAGTTTATTAATAAAATAAACCAAAACAAAACAGAGATCACTAATATGCAAATTATGCTAGCAAGGTTATTTGTTTTAGACAGATATTAGAAGTAAGCTTATGACTTTTTTTACATTGTGAAGATGTCACCCTACCAGGGACACTTTTCCTCTAGACATTTGAATGGACGGTTCTTTTTACTATCCAGAGCTCATCTCAAATATTAGGTTCCTAGAGAAGCTGGCTCTAACCACCCTATGTAAAACAACTGCACATCGTATATTTTAATACACACTTAATCATGAAAATATTATTTGATCATCTCCTAAAAGATTAAAAAATGATAACCATTAAGGATTTTTTGAAAGAGGCAGTTTTGCTTTTATAGGTTTTCTTTCCTGCTTTTCTATTTTTAATTTTTTAATTTTAACTTTTTTTTTTTTGAGACGGAGTCTCGCTCTGTCAGCCAGGCTGGAGTGCAGTGTCATGATCTCGCCTCCTGGGCTGAAACAATTCTTCTGTCTCAGCCACCCGAGTAGCTAGGATTACAGGTGAGTGCCACCACGCCTGGCTAATTTTCATGTTTTTAGTAGACACAGGGTTTCACCATGTTGGCCAGGCTGGTGTGGAACTCCTGACCTCAGGTGATCCACCCGCCTTGGCCTCCCAAAGTGCTGGGATTACAGGCATAAGCCACCACACCCGGCCCTAACTTTTATCTTTTTTTTTTCATTTTGTTTACTTGGGGTTTAACTTGCTCTTCTTTTACTCATTTTTTTGTTTTTGTTTTTTACGATAAAGATTTAGGTTGCTGATTTGAGACTTTCCTTTTATCCTAATAAATATATTTAATGCTAGACTTTTCTCGTAAGGACATGGCTTTGTCTGCATCCCCTAAATTCCAAATGTAGTAGTTTCATTTTTAAGAAGTTCAAAATATTTTTTTATTTGCCTTGAGACTCCTTTGATCAAAGGGTTATTTAGATGTGTGTTGTTTAATTTTCTAAGTTTGAGGAATTTCCAGTTCTTCTTATTTTATTGATTTCTAGTTTAATTTTATTATGGCCTGAAGACACATTTTGTATCATTTTTTCTTTAAAATATACTATGGTTGTTTTGTACCACTGGATATATCTATCTTGGTGAATGATCCATTTTAACTTGAGAAAAATGTTTATCATTGCATGGAATGCTCTGTAAATGCTAAATTGTTTATACCAGGTTCATTTATAGCATTGTCCAGGTCATTTCTATTCTTTCTGGTTTTCTGCCTTCTTATTATATACTTAGATGAGAATATTAATAGCTCTAACTACAGTTGTGGGCTCATCTATTTCTCTTTTCAGTTCTATCAGTTTTTGTGTCATGTAACTTGAAGCTATTATTAGCATTAGATGTATGTACCTAATAACTTAAACAGGATTGCATGTTTTCTTGGAGAATTGACTTTATCACTACCTAACATGTCTCTAAATCTTTGATACTATTTCTTGTTCTGAGGTGTACTTTGTCTGATATGACATTGCTACTTCAGCTTGTTTTTTTTTTTATTAGTGTTTGCTTAATACATCTTGTTTCATCCTTTTACATTTAACTTATCAATGTCTTATATTCAAAGCAATTTTCCTACAGATAGAATATAGTTGGGTTTAGCTTTTTTATCAATTTGACAGCATCTGATTTTGTAATTACAGTATTTAGGCCTCACATAATTAATAAGATTATTGATACAGTTGAATTAAAATAAATCTTCATTGGGCGTGGTGGCTCATGCCTGTAATCCCAGCACTTTGGGAGACCGAGGGGGGTGGATCACCTGAGGTTGGGAGTTCCAGACCAGCCTGACAAACATGGAGAAACCCCATCTCTACTAAAAATACAAAATTAGCCCGGTGTGGTGGCACATGCCTGTAATCACAGCTACTCGGGAGGCTGAGGCAGGAGAATCGCTTCAACTTGGGAGGTTCACGTTGCCGTGAACCGCACTCCAGCCTGGGCAACAAGAGCAAAACTCCGTCTCAAAAATAAAAATTAAATAAAATAAATCTTCAAGCTATTTTCAGTTTATTTCATCTCTTTTTCCCTCTTTTTCTGCCTCAAGTTGGATGCACATTTTTTATTATTCTATCTCCATTATTATCTTTTTTTTTTTTAGTGGTTGTCTGGGATTAACAATACACCTCTGAAATTAATCAGAATCTTTCTTCAAATGTATAGTTTAAGGACCTTACAACAGTATAGTCTCAGTTTCTTCCTCCACACTTGGCACTATTGTTGCCATGTATTTTACTTATACTATGTTATAAACTCCCAATATTGCTACTATGTCTTAGAGTATCAGTTATCTTTTAGAGCAATTAAAAATAAGACAAAGAAAAATATTATTTTACCCTCGTGTATTTGATTTAGAGCATTTTACATTTTTTGTGTGGATTCCTGTTTCATCTAGTATCCTATTCCTTCTCCCTAAAGAACTTCCTTTAATGTTCATTGTAGTGTAGGTCTGCTGGCAATAAATTCTCTCCATCTTTGTTACTCACGAAGTATTTTTCCTGTGTTCTTAAAAGATATTTTCACTGGATATAGAGTTCTGTGTTCACTTTTATTTCTTTCAACATTTTAAAGCTGCCACTCCGTTACCTTACGGATTGAATAGTTTCTGATAAGAAGTCTGCTATAATTCTTAAGCTGTGCTCATCTTTTTTTTTTTTTTTTTTTCATTTTTATCATTTCTACCTGGATATGTTAAGGACATTCCTGTTGCCTTTTATTTTCAACAGTTTGAAGATTATATGCATAGATGTGAATTTTATTTTTAATCCTGCTTGGTATTCTCTGAGATTATTGTGTCTGTGATTTTTGCTAGTCATTAACTTTGGAAAATTCTGTTAAATCTCTAATAATTCTGCTCCTTCTCTTTTTGTCTATTATTTTGATTACATATGTAGTGGATTGTCTGATATTATCCCACAGCTTTTGGATGTTCTGTTATTTTTCACTCTTTATTCGCTTTGTGATTCAGTTGTGGTAATTTCTACTGATCTATCTTCACGTTCAGTGAATCTTTCTTTACTTGTGACATCTCTATTGATTAGCCCTTTGGAGGTGATCTTTGTTACTGCTAGTGTGTTTTTCCTTTGTAACATTCTCAAGTAATTTTTTTTCTTATAGTTTCCATCTTTCTTCTAAAACAACATTTGTTCTTGGATGTTGTCAACCTTTTCCATTAGTAACCTTAAGATATTTATTACAAATATTTTAAATTGCCTTCAGTCCCCAAACCTGTGTCAAATTTGAGTTTGGTTCTGCTAATTGATTTGTCCTTTGGGGGAATGCTGTCTCAGTTTTTTAAAACTTCTGTTTGGTCTTTTTATGCTGGGTAGTTTTTGTTGTTGTTGCTGTTATTGCAGGTAAGGCCACAGAGACTGGGGGAAGCAGCTTTTATGCTTGGAAAAAAGCATTCCTGTTCTTCTGCGAGGCATTTGGTGTGGGTTGTTTTTCTTAACTCCTGGTCAAGAGTTAAGCTGGGTTTGAGGTTCATTGTTGCTTTAGTCATCTTGAGTATACCACAGGCTTCAAACTCCTTTAGAGATATCTTACGTTTAGGGTAATAGCAGTTTTTCCAGAGGGCTTTCATCAAGATCACCCTGAATTTCAGTTTTAGGTCCTCCATTCATGCTGTGCCTCAGTGGGAGTCTGTCTCTTCCAACTCTTCTGGCAATATTTCATTGTTACTTGCTATTTAATGCCCCTCAGCCTGGTGACGGGGATCAGTGGGGAGTGTACACTAGTGATTGTGATTAATCTTCTGTCTTAGGAAAGCACTGTGTTCCTGGTATCATGGTGTAGCCTATTCAGTTTTCCAGCTTTTTCTACCATGGTGGTTCCTCCTGCACATATCCCTACCTTTCCCTGGTAATACAAGGGTTTGTTTCTGTTTCTTAGTCCCTTTTCCCCATTATCTTAAGGAAGATGGTTTATGTTGCCATTCCCCTCAGATTAAGGCTTTTCTTTCCATCCAGGGAATGGGAAGAGGAGCACAAGGGAGTTCAGTGACTCTCACACAGCAGTTGTTATCACCCTTTGTTATTTCAGCCCAACAAGGGAAGCTTTATCAGCAGCTTCCATGGTCTTCCCTGGGAACAACTGGTGGAGTTCAAGGTAAAAACGGCTGTAAGATTATATGAACCATCTCCCATATGACATCCCTAGCAGCTGAAAACTCTCCAAGGCCTGCACTCAACACCTACCAATTCATCAACTATTTTTACTTCACTCAATGTCGATGAGAAAGTGGGGATATAGTGGTGCTCAGAAGTGACTGAATGCAAGGGTTGAGACTGGAATTCCAAAAAACTGTACTGTCTGCTTCCCACCTTGACTGAAGATCAGTAGCCATTTCTTTCCTTTAGGCATAAGTTTTTCCTCTAGAATTGAAATTCACACTTATTAATAATAAAAAACCCACAAATTTAGAAGCAGGTTAGTTCACTCACTCATTATTTCGGTGAGTATTATTGCTTAGTCACAGCAAATAGTTCATTTCTCTTTGTTACAAAAAATTATTTGTTTGTACCTAAAATATGTTCATGCATCATTCCTTCTACTCCTGCCCTCAAAATTCCATTGTCTTTTAAATTCCATTTTCTTCTTTATTGTACTTGGAGTTCCAGGTGGTATATCTGGCTGTTACTCACAAACAAATTACTTTTCTATGGCTTAATAGAGGCATAACTGAATATAAAAACAAGGTCTATAAAGTAATTTCAGTACTCTAGTACAAATCTGATTTCCTAATGATAGAATAAAAAGCACAAGAGTGAAAATTCAAGAGGACTCAATAGCCTTGTAAAGACCAACTAGCAGAATGAGTGTGTTAACACGTAAAGGCACACCAGAAACAGTACCCTGTTGTTTCCCACTTTTCCTAAAACATGTAATGAGAGGTAATAAAATGGAGGCATTTAAAATGTTTCTGCAGCTTTTCAGGTGATTGTTTAAACTTCCTTTACTCATCAACATTAATGTCAGGGATTAGAGAAATGAAGTAGCTACAGTAACATTCAAAATAATTTTATAGAAAATTGTATTTATTTAAAAAGTCTTCACTAAAATGTACTTTCTCATTCCCAAATCACCTTTAATATTTTCACTGAATTAACTCAGAGTATACATAACTCCAAGGAGTCAAAAATAGAGATTCAGTTTTATGGTAAAGATGGTCAAAGGCTGGGTAGTAGGAACTCGTTGAGGTATTCTGGCTGTTGTTGTTAAAATCCTGATCAGCACCTCCTGGCACTGGTGAGATGCTGAAACTCTCCACCATAGCACCCTTATGGACCCATCATTGCACCATCTAATAAACCAGGTCACCAACTCTCAACCTTCTAATTTTTTCTACTGAATAACAGATTTCAGAAAGTACAAACAACTTATATAGTTGCTTCTTAGAGGGATCAGACAGGTAGTAGTTCTTCAGGGTTTCCAGTGGCTCCTACCAGGGTTTGCACCTAAAGTCACCCAAATTACAAACAAATTACTTTTATGTGGCTCATATCATTTAAATCACAAATTCCTTTTATATGGCTTAATAATTCCAGTATTTAGGTCCACGGTGGTCATAATGCACCAGGGGCAAGACAAAATCATTTTCATTTCTGCACCACCAAATCCGAGTTTATCTCAGATATCTATTACCATTCAATAAAAGGATACAACTCAGGAGCAGTCAAATGGAAGAGAAGCATGGGGCAAGGTGTGGCGGAAGCGAAACACAGCTTCCATGCCCTCTCTGGGATGCCACTCTCTTAGCACCTCCATGTGTTCAGTGTTCATGAACCCAATTGCTCTATAGTTTCTCTTTTCCATCATAAAACAGTTTCTAATTCATACATTTTAAAATTTATCTTAAAGAAAATTGATATGTTGAAGAATGTTATTATATATAAAGGGCACCAAAGAAAAGATGAGAGGACACCAAAAAGACACCTTCATCTTAACTCCTTTGATCAGATAACATTTTTCTTCCCCAGGTGTAACTCTTTCTGAGATTTAATGCTTCCTGAATCATGTGCTATGGGAAAAACAGTGATAGAACTTACAGAAGTATCCTTCATATCTACGAATAAAAAATAAAATAAAATTAAGTTAGCAAGACTACAAACCCTATAACCCTACAGTGAGTATCTCAAAAAATACATTTCCCTTGAAGTTTTAGAAACACCAGTTGACCGTTGTAAGTAGAAGAGGTAATGACCTCTGCAAAATGCATATACCACATGCCCCAGGAAAGTAAGTGCTTCCATCACAGATTTGTTTCCCTCAAGGCATCTGTCTCTCCCCAGATTTTCTTCTAGTTGATTGTTTTGAGATTTCAGCTCAATCACAGTTTCCAAAAAAGTTATGAATTTGCACTTTGTCTGCTTTTTTCCTCGTAATTGTTGAGGCAGAACTGCTTCTGACTCTCTACTGTGGTAGGCATTGTGTGGGAAATAAAGAGAGAAAGACAACATAATCCCTCCTGACAAAGATGCACACATTAACAAGGAAAGTAAGCCATAATCAAAGTAAAAGTATCACCAGTTTGGACCTGTGACCTTCTTAAAGAGACCACCTGAGACTTCAATGAAGAGATAACATTTGGGCTGGACCTCAAAAATGCAGGATTTTATCAATTGGAGAAGCACAGTGAAGATGGTCTGGGGGAAGGCAAGGAAATGAATAAAGCCTAAGTTGGGGGATTCAGGAGATGCCAGTTCATTGGAGTATAAGGCCCAGGAAAATGTGTAGTGGAAATAAGACTGAGAAAGTGACTTGGGATTATATCATGGAGAGCTTCAAATACCAAGCAAGACAGTTTGCATTCCTTGTGTCTATCCCTACACCCTAAATCTTCCCAGGGGTACCCTTTTATAGTAGGCAAAAGACCCATTTCTAGGTCTTTCCTGTAATGGACTTTGGAAGTCCAAAGATGTATGAGCACTACAGGAAAGTAAAGTAAAAAGGGGGTGTCTTCCATCTATTCAAAGTCTGGGAATGGTCTACTGACAGCCAAGTATGTGAGCTCTGCAATGCAAGCCCTTGTCTTGCCAGATTCTGACTGCATACCAATTACATTTTTAGCATGCTCACCTCTCTTCCCCAGTAGACCCTCTGTCCTGAAACTCATGCCTTCCATATGCTCAGCAGATACATTAATAGGGCAATGACACTTTATGCTGAGGCTACTGCTAATACTTGTTCTTATCTGTGTGATCATGAGTAACTCTCAGAATAAAGTGGAATAGCATTGTTCCAGGACTCATTCAAGCATATAATACAGTTCCAGTAAATTACAGCAGGCTCCTACTGAAAGTACCAGTTATATTCGTGAGAGGGTTGGACCATTTTTTTTATGCAGTTTGGTAGACAGGCTTCTGCAACCTGGGATGTATGGAGTTAGATTTATGTTTTCCTTGAGGTATCAGGTATTATGATATACCTTGAGGTGTATCGGTACCTGCATCCATCAGCATTGCCTAAGGGGTGATTCGAGGGAGAATTGAAGAACCACCCTCTTTACCTTCTGAGAAGCATAAAATTCTTTCTTAGAGAATCAATGGAACCATGACTTAGTAAGTAGGAGTTGTCCATCTATTCCATCTGCCTTTGCACTAAGGCTTTACCTCATCTTCAAAATCCCCTGCGAAATAGAAAATCCTGGCATGGTAACATGTAACCAATCAAATCTCTTCTTCATGGGGCTTAGCTTGTTATGGTTTACAGCGTTTGCTTTTCTTCCTTAACTCACTTGAGGAATGATGATACTCCCATTAATGCCAGTAGCTCACTAACTACATCATCATGAGAATGAAGTAAGAGGGAGAAGAAAAAAAGGTGGAGAATATTGATAATTATATCTAATATATTGATTGCTTATCATGTGTTAGATTTTATTTCTAATTAATTTTAAATATTGTCATCTGAGCATCTCAATAACTTTATTAGTAACTATTATTATTACCATTTTAATTAGCACTGAGAATTAAAGAAGATCTTAAATTTCGTTGTTTGTTTGTTTTTGAGACGGAGTCTAGCTCTATCACCAGGCTGGAGTGCAGTGGCGCAATTTCAGCTCACTGCAACCTCTGCCTCCCGGGTTCAAGTGATTCTCCTGTCTCAGCCTCCCGAGTAGCTGGGACTACAGGCATGCATCACCACACCCAGCTAATTTTTTTATTTTTAGTAGAGACAGGGTTTCACCATGTTGGCCAGGATGGTCTCGAGCTCTTGACCTCGTGATCCACCCGCCTTGGCCTCCCAAAGTGTTGGGATTACAGGCGTGAGCCACCGTGTCCAGTCAATTGTTTTCTTAAATTACACATTAGGATGATGGATATGTTAATTTGTTTAATGCAGTGATTAATTCGCGATGTACATGTATGTCAAATCATCATATGGTACATCTTAAATATATATAATTTTTGCCAATTATACATCAGTAAAGTTAAAAAAAGTTAAATAAAGCAAACAAGTTTTTAATAAATGACAAAATAGGGCATGGCAAAATCAGAATGTTCCTCTCTATCTGATTTCACTGTGTTATTCTGCCTCCCACTGGGGGAAAAAGCATTCCATCACAAAGCTTCTCAGGATGATTGATACATCAAAGTGAAATTTTTGAGAATTATTACTTATGAGAATACTTCACTTAATGGGGACACAAAGAGGAATGTAGTGGTCCTCAGAAGTGGCCTAGGGCAGGAGGAGGAACTAGAACTCCAGGACACGTCACTGTCCGCTTCCCAGATGGCTGAAGATCAGCAGCTATTTCATTCCTTCTGTGTGCTTGGCACACATTTCTTTAATTTTATCTTGAAGGAGAGAGACATATTAAGGAAAACTAGTATTGACAAAAGAAAGCAAAGAGAACACTAGTTCACACCGAAAAGACATCTTCAGCTTAACTTTTAAAATCAGGTTCCCTTTCTGGGTCATAATGTTTTCTGAGATCTAATGAATGATCTTAGAGGAATGAAGCTTTTCATGGATCATGTGTTATGGAGAAGATAGTGAAATTGAGGGAGTACTCCTCACTTATAAATAAGAAATGTAGTCATCAAGACTACAAAACCTGTCATCTCAGGCTGATTATTTCAAAACAAAAATTATCCCTGAAGTTCTACAAGTACTTATTGACCATTGTAAGGAGAGGTAATGAACTCTAGAAAAATGGATGCACTTTCTAAGAATAAAGAAAATAGTCGTTTATCCATTTTACTGGCCAAGGTAATTTGTTTGGCTGTTTTGCTTTTCAGAATGTGTTCATATATTTTGTGGTAAGATTTCACATTTCTCAGTAAACAAAATTAAACGAACTAGGTTTCAAGGGCAAAAATAAACGTAGCATTTGAAGAACTACCCCTTTTGACACTATTATCATCATCAGGTAAAAATTTCTGGGCTATGTGCTATTATCCATTTTTAAAAGAAAACACCTGACGCTTTCTTCAGATTTTTTGCATACTTAAATATTTTTCTTATTATCAAATATTGTTTGTTTGCCAAGGTCAGCAACACAACTCACACTTGTTTCAAGAAAAGACAGAGAGAGAGGAGAAAAGGAGAGAGAGAGAAGATAGAGAAATTATTTGCTAATGTAACTAGACAAACAATATGATTGATAGTTTACTGGATGCAGACAAAGCTGTATCCAGGCACTCGAAGCAATCCTCCACTCTTTCTGTCTCTTCTGGCTTTTCAGTAATCCCTCTCACCTCTCCTACCTTTTTTCCCTCTCTGTCCTGCTTAGCTTTCATTGACTTGATTTACTAATACGCCCTCAACACATGGTACAAAACATGTTTCCTACAAACTCCAAGATTATATAGTTCTTACAGCTTAAATCTGGGAAAGATACAGACTTTCTCAGTTCTGAAAAAAATGGATGCTGATTAGTCCTGCTTGAGAAGGAGCTCACGCATTGTTCACTGAAAAGAGTCTTTGAAGGTCTATTCCTGGTCATGTGTTCTCTTTCGACATGTAGAACCTTGAGAGAAAACACTTCCAAAATCACCCTGGAGAAATAGATGTGAAACGTAATGTTTCAGGGCAGAAGAAGACAATACCAGTCATCTCTTAATCTACCTTAACTAAGAGAGGCAGTCTCTTCTAATTCATTTATTTCTACTTGGGTTTGTTTGGTGCATCTAAAGATGTACACATGCTTTCTTTTAATCAATAGCTCCATTCTCTTTATTACTAATTATGAAATATCCAGGTATTATCATATATGCAATTTGGATTAACACAATTTGCTTTGACGAGTCTCAAATTCTCTCAGAGAAGACAGATATCACAAATGTGGCAAGTCCAGTGGTCTTAGGACCATCAATACCATAAGAGTTTGGGGGAAATAAAAAATACCACCATGTTCAATGTACACAGCAATTCTAAAATGCATGCCAATAAATTAAGATGCATACTTTCTAGTGGTCCAATACAGCAAGTAGAGAATTTTAGTGTCAGCAATAGGAAATCAAAGAAACTTGTAGGAATACTATAGGAGTATATTATAGCTAGCAAACAATTATTCTAGCATAATCCAGAAAAGCGGCACAGGGGAATGACATTTGACCTGCTTGAATAATTTTGGAAAATAAGAGAAATCATGTCATGGGTGTTCAGAAAGCTTGATACAGGTGTACAGTTGGTCCTCTGTATCCATGGGTTCTGCATCCATGGATTGAACCTACCATGTATCAAAATATTTTTAAAAGTTGTGTCTGTACTGAAGAACTGCATACTTTTTTGTCATTATTTTCCTTATGATAGAGTATAACAGCTATTTACATAGCATTTAAACAGCATGTATTATGTATTATAAGTAGTCTTGGGATGACTTAAAGTATATGAAAGGATGTGCATGCTTTATGTGCAAATACTGTGACTTTTTATATCACAGACTTGAGCATCTGTGGATTTTGGTATCCAAGGGAGGTTCTGGAACCAATTCCCATGAATATCAAGGCATGACTATACTTCACTTTAAAAAGAATAAAATCCATACACAGAAATTTTTAATAAGTAATAACATTTATATATGATTTATCCCTGGTATGTCTTAAAAGCAAAGATAATGTTATCAGGAAACTCTAATCAGGAGGAAATAAAAGACAAGAGTGTTTCTTCAATTATGAAAATGAACAGCAAATGAAGTTAGATGTTCACATTTCTAAATTTGCCTCAATGTCTTAATCCACAGGAGACATTTCTTTTCAATGAAAAGGCTCTCTCCAAATGAAATTGAGCAATGAGCAGAATTTCTATTGAATTTTGTGATGTAAGCATTTTTAACTTCTGTCTTAAAAAGATAAGTGACCTTCTTGATATGGATTCCATATTTTAATGGATACAGTCGTTGTGAGGAAGAAACTCACTTGTTTATATAAACGCTGTATTTTGGAACTTGTTTTAAGTGAGATGAATGCAAAGCCATTTTACATCTTTAGTGTACACACAGAAATGCAAATCTGTAAGTCTAGTAGTAGATTTCAGAAAAACTGACTAAAGAGAAATTGTTTTGGATGAAAAGCTCTGCATGATTTTTTTGAGCTAATATCAAAGATAAGTTCATTAAATACATAAGCAACATACTGAAAACAAGAAGTTTGACAAGACTCTGAAGTACATTGTGTATTTTTGAAGAAAACAGAACTGACAGCAATCCACTCACCATAATAGAAGTGTGTTTACTAAACACAATGACAAAGAGGCAACTCCATCTCAGAAATAAACGCATTGCATTATGCTCTTTGACAGTGTCCTCCAACTACGTGATATTTTATGTATGAAAATTATACAGGGAACAATTGCACATCTGCTTCGGTGTTCTTATAAATAATGAAGGAGAACTATTTCTTGATGATGTAGACTCTCACAAATTTTCTCAGGTCAAACCAATTGTGACCCAATTTTTCAAAATGTCAAGGCCACCCTTCACTTCCAGTTGTGACATAAAATATTTGTGGGATTGACTAAAGGAAGGAACTGGGGAAAGGAAATTTCAATTAGAAATACTCTGCCCTACTGTCATGAAGCACAGAGCATGGAAGCAAATCCTATCATACCTTTGCAGTTGTCTGGTGAGAGGGGGTCAATCAGAAGGAAACAACTTTATTCATTGGTAAAACTGATCCCACAACAAAAATAAAACTTAATTGTGGATCAAGTCACATGAAATCAGGTGCAAGCAAAACTCATAAGAAGCATTCAGCTTTATCCAATCAAATCACAGTTCAGAAACAAAATGGAGTTCTAAAATTCATAATACTGTATGGGTTCCTTGAAGCATTGAAGCACTCTGAAAACATGCCTCAGTAGAATTTTGTAACATCAGGACAGAATGTTGAGCCTCCTGTCTTCCTTCTCTGTTTAACCAAAGCAACTCTGCTTTTGTGTGTGTGATGTACAAGGCTCCCATGAGGTCTTCACTTGAGGAAGGGTTCCATGACTTTAAAAACTTTGAACCCAATGGGCCAATATCTTACAAAGCATAGAACAGTGAAGGACTTGCTAGAAGTAACAAATCAATCATTGATAGGGTTGAGATGAAATTCATGTCTCCTGACCACAATGTGTGTGTGTGTGTGTGTGTGTGTGTGTGTGTGTGTGTGTGTGTTGTTTGCTTGTTCATCATTATTATTCCTCACTCTGGCCAATATTTTTTAACCTTGACTTAAATTAGAATCACTTGGAGACTCCTTATAAATTCCTATTCCCAGGGTACAAAACAGTCCCATCATTCAAAACTTCTGGGAATAAGACCAATATCCCGCATGGTTTTGGTTTCGTTTTTGTTTTTGAGGAACAAGGAATTAAGTCCTAACAGGAGAAATAGCAGAGTTGTTGTTTTTTGTGCTTTAGTAACATCTTTTTTGTTGTTTTTTTTTAAGTTCTGGGGTACATATGCAGGATATGCAGGTTTGTTTCACAGGTAAACGTGTGCCACGGTAGTTTGCTGCACCTAGCAGGCCATCACCTAGATATTAAGCCCAGCGTGCATTAGTTTTACTGATGCTCTCCCTTTACCCTTTGCTGTCCCCCAAAAGGCCCTGGTGTGTGTTGTTCCCCTCCCTGTGTCCATGTGTTCTCATCATTCAGCTCCCACTTATAAGTGAGAACATATGGTATCTGTTTTTTTGTTTTTGTTTTTTTTTTTTTGAGATAGAATCTCACTCTGTTGCCCAGGCTGGAGTGCAGTGGCACGATCTCAGCTCACTGCAACCTCCACCTCCTGGGTTCAAGTGATTTTCCTGCCTCTGCCTCCCGAGTAGCTGGGATTACAAGCGCCCACCATTACGCCCGGCTAATTTTTTGTATTTTTAATAGAGACTGGGTTTCACTATGTTGGCCAGGCTGGTCTTGAACTCCTGACCTCATGATCCACTTGCCTCGGCCTCCCAAAGTGCTGGGATTACAGGCATAAGCCATTGTGCCCAGCCTGATGTTTGGTTTTCTATTCCTGCATTAGTTTGCTGAGGATAATGACTTCCAGTTCCATCCATGTCCCTGCAAAGGACATGCTCTCGTTTCTTTTTATGGCTACATAGCATTCCATGATGTATATGTACATTTTCTTTATCCTGTCTATCATTGATGGACATTTGGGTTGATTCTATAAGACCCCTATTTTTCAAAGTATCCCAGGTGATCCCAATGTGTAAAGTGAAGAACCAGTGACCTCAGCAAAAATTTTGAATTCTATGTTTCTCAATAAACAAGTCCTAAGCTGCCAAAACTTAAGGATGAGTGATGTCTTAAGGTCTCAGTTTTCCTTTTAAAGCATGATGAAATTGGATTAGGTCCGTGTTTTTTAGCTCTGCCCTTGGAAACCCTTATGATTTCTGAAAACACATTCTTAAGGGAATGAAAACTGTAGGAGAAGCAAGAATAGATAAGATTCGGGAACTTTAGCCCACCACCCACCTTTATCTTTTTCCAAAAATATTCCTAAACTGAGATTTTGTTTGAAGAAAAAAAATATATGTTTTTTTTTTTTTTTTTTTTAAAGTTACAGGGCTAGACTCCTAAAGTTTCTTCTAAATTTAATACCCAAGGATGGTAGAATTCTGTGGAGAACTAATCAATTAGCTGCTTCAAGGTCAGAATTATTTATTTTTCTTTTACTTTCTTTCTATTTTTGGAGACAAAAAAAGAAACAAGTCTTGCTCTGTTGCCCAGGCTGGAGTGCAGTGGCATAGTTATGGCTCACTGCAACCTTAACCACCTGGATTCAAGCAATCCTCCTGCCTCAGCTTCCAGAGTAGCTGGGACCATAGGCACATGTGCCACCATGCCTGACTTTTTAAAAAAAATTTTTGTGGAGATGAGTTCTCTGTATGTTGCTCAGGCTGGTTTCAAACTCCTGACCTCAAACAATTCTCAGTCTCCCCAAAAGTTGGGATTACAGGCATAAGTCACTGTGCCTGGCTGAGGTCAGAATTCTTGAACTAGTGTTTACAGATCTCTCACACTCACTAGTGTGTTCTCATCACATATTGGGGAGAAAGGGGTAGACCTAGAGAAGCATTAATGTTAATTACTCCTGGTTATCTAGTGCTTAATCCAATCCTTCCTTCTAGATACCTGATAGCTTCTAGGGACATCAACTATGCAAGTTTACTCATGGCTGTCTAAGCACTGAGAGTCTCAAGTTCCAGGTAATCCCTCAGTCCTGAGATAATGAGACAGTTGGTCACTGGATGAGTACCAGAGAGCTAGGGGCAGCTCTACTCCATTTATGAATTCATCCCAGTCTTCTGTGTCTACCCAATTCATGGAATGCAGGGGCCTGGATAGATGAGTTGTTATAACCGAGAAATCAGCCATCTCCTTTCCTCTGAAGGTCTTTGGAGGGCATCAATAGTAGCTATATAGAGAGAAGAAAGCTATAATAATCCATTGTGTTTGGCTAGCACTTAGTAAATAAAGGCACTTCCAGAAATATTATCTCACTGAACTGGCTTTTGTATATTTTACATTAGAAAAGACTTTAATTGTATCAATTTCTATAACTTCCTCAAGTCAGCACAATATTTATGAGCCTTCAGACATGTATGCACTGCTTCCAATGAGTATACACTAAAAATCCTATTTTCTTCCCTTCTTGTTTTTCTCTCAGGCTTCTAGTCTATCTTTCTTTCCTACTTTTATTGTGATTATTTTAGTTTTGGAATGTGTTTCTACACTTGAATAGTTCTGCTATGTCAGGAAGTCTTTATGCCTCATGTTGTGATGCTTTCTCCTGCCTTCGTCAGCATAGCAACAGTAATTCCTGTCATTTGAGGGCTTATTACGAGCCAGGCACCGTGTTAATCAGCTGTGATTACATTATCTTATTTGATGTTCACAATAATCCTAGGGATTAATATTTATATTTTTGTCTTACAGATAAGCAAATAATGACTTTGTAAAATTAAGGATCTGGCTAAAGTTTACATGGAAAAAATAGCAAAAGTAGGATTTGAATTCCCATAATCAAAATCATCACACTAATTTGCCTCCCCAAACATATTCATGTTGCCATGTGCTCCTACTTCTTCCTGTACTATTTATCAGTTGCCTCAAAACATGCATCCCTCCACAAAACCACTTTAGGCTGAATTGGGCAGGCATTATTATTCCCATACAACAGATAGGGTGACAGAGACACAGACTTTCCTAAGATGAAAAGACCACAGCCAAGAATCTTCACTCACTTAACTGTTTAAGATGTTTCCAAAATCAAAATTCTGTTGCCTCTGGGAGGTTTAGGAATGAGTTTTAGGAGTTTATGAATTATTCCAGACTTTTAAAAAATATTTCATGTCTTTATTTCAATAATAACAAGAGACAACCATATAAAGAATTCTTCATCATTGTGGTCTAATACAAATTTCTGTGAATATAAAAATATTCTATATAGGAATATTACACATATGCATTGTTTCAATATGGTAGTCACTAACCATATGTGGTTCTCAAACATTTTAATATGGTTAATGCAGCTGAGAAACTGAGAAAAATTTTATTTGCACTTAAATTCAAAGTCAATAGTCACATGTGTCTAATGGCTACCATGTTGAACAGCACAACATCTAAATCAGAGGTCCACAAACTACAGCCCATAGGTAAAATTTGGCCTGCTGACTGTTTTGTCAATAAAGTTTAAGAGTAACACAGGCACACGTTTTTATATCTTATTTATGGCTGCTTTTGTGCTCCCATGGCACAGTTTAGTAGTTATGATGGAAATCATGTAACCCTCAAAACCTAAAATATTCACTATACGGCTCTTAACAAAAAAAGGTTGTCGACCCCTGGTCTAGATGGCCAATTCAGGTATGCCTAGCTTTGCATTTGTGTTTGCAATAGTCTTGTGCTGTTAAAATTTGAAAAAGAAAAAAATATGATAGGAAAAATGAGTAAATCACAATAGCACAGGTATAGTGAATGCTTAATAACCTGCCCCATAGACATCAGTTCTATCTTCAAATAGCAATAGAGATAATGAGTTGGTCTCAGTTTTGTAACCATTCACTATAGAACATTAATAGAAAATATGATGGTACTAAGTACACAATTAAAATTTTTCTGTCCCTAATTTATTCACTAAATAGACTGGATATTAATTTAATCGGGATTTTAATAGTACTGTAACACTACCATTACCTTCATTAAACAAGACCTTTGTGTGTGTGTGTATATATATATATGTTTGTATGTATGTATGTTAAAAGTAGCACTGGAGCACTGATCAATAACAGAATTTGGGTTAAAGATGAATTTGAATACCCTAAATTTAGCTAATGCTATTCATGTTTTATATAACACTTTATGAAGGTAAGCATTAGTTCTATTCAAGAAAAAAGCAAAAACAACACAGAAATAAGTTAAGTACCAAAATAGACCTAAATTTCTATATTCTTCTTATTAACCTTGAAATTTTGTTCTAGTCAAACAAGACTATCTATCACATTTAATTAGTAGTAGTTATTTGAAATTTATCTTATTTATTTATTGCATTTATTTTGTACATGTATTTCACATCTGCAAGGAAAGGAAAAGAAAAAAGAAGACAGGGAAAAATAGATGTGAGTGGAAAGTGATACAGGAAATTGACAGTTAATTCGAAGGACCCTCAGAGTTTGAGAATTTTCTAATGTGAGTGCATCACAGAGACCTCTCCCATGAACTCTTCTTTCCACCCTTTACTGTAGTTACAATGACTTTAGAATGAATATGGAATCACAAGCTTTATAATAAAATATTTCTTATAAAATTTAAAAACTTCTGTGTGTAAAATATTTGGAGATGCTCAGATGAAAGAGACAGTGTAAGAACAAAGTATCATTATGGTTAATAAAATTGCATAAATAGCTGCAGTAACCCACAAAAGGAGCCACCTTTAAACTTTCACATCAAAGCAAAAAGCACCAGACATTGAGCCCTTTCTACAACCTCTATTTTGTGGAAAAGATTAAAAAACTCTTCAGACTTTTGCCATAGTCATAATCTGGTCACTCGATAATAAGCAGAGTTGGAAATATCCCCACCCAACCTACTGCCACAATCTTTTAAAATCCCATCAAGAGGTGATGGTTTTTCAACTAACTTATTTTATATTATTGGTATAAATAAGATATAAGCAACATTGTCACAAGATAGTCAGCACAAATGGTTTTAGAATATGTATAGGAAAAAAGAATCTAAACCTATCTGCTGCTTGACTTCAATATAATTCAGGATGACATCTGATCACCAGTCATCAGATTATTCTACATTTCATACTATGACATTTTATAATAGGTATAACCCTTTTTTCATAATACATAAAGTGAGTAAGAAATAAGATCTAAGAAGATAGTTTAGTTATAACTCTGTTAATAAATGTCTAATGTTCTGGAGGCTAAGAGAGAGAGAGAAAATAGAAGAAGGGAATTATGCACCTATTTCTTGAGTTCATAGTTAATCACTAACCCTCATTTTTGGGCTCACCAAATAAATCTCTTCCCAATTCCCACAAAGAATGTAAGAAAAATATCACATATTATTTCACTCATACATAATATTAGACACCATTTGATCCTGCAGCATCAAGTTTTTAAGAGCCAATAGATACAATCAGTATCTTGGAAGTAAATCTACTACTAAATTTTGCTGAAAAATGTCTTTCTTACACTAATAAGGAAGCACATCTCCCAAAGTTATGTACATACTAAGTGTTGCACTTCAGAGATGTTTCCTTTATACTATACTAAATAAGAGATTGAGAATGGTTACTCAGCTGCATATATTAAGCCTGATTGATGTTAATCCATTTTATACTTAATAAATCTCCAAATCATTGCTATTTAAGACTTCATCATATAAGGAGCAGGAAATGTTTTCACTCTCAAAAATGCTCAAGGGAAAAACAAATCCACACACACATAGAAAAAAACATGCATACTAATATTGAAATAGGAAGGGAATGTTAATGCATTAATCTACAAATAAAATATACCCCAAATTATTGATGGTTCAGTAAGAAAGAAAACTCCATTAACCTTTAAAAGGGAGGTCACACTGCACCTATATTCAACTTGGAAAAAATTATTCCAATTATTGACCGCCTAAAACTGAGGTGATGGAATCACTTCTGAGCTCCACGGATTCAAGGCTATTTGGTTTGATTGGCAAGGGTATGTGGGGAGCTTCCCCGAGGTGCACACATTAAGCTCTCTTGCACTGAAGTAGAGTAACCACTGATAAGGATGCCAAAAATTCCACAGTTTTAAATGCAGACATTTATAGTTCTTAACTGAGAAAAAGGAAGCTAAAGAGAAGGGCTCATTTGCTAAAAAGTAGTTCATGCCTACCATGTGACAGGTGCTCTCTCAGGTCTATAGTCCTGAGTAAAATCAGATGCAGTTTCTGTCATGAATAAGTAGAGAGGAGAAATAAGTATATATCAAATAATTGGCGTATTGTGACATACTCACACACAAGATAAAATGACCACAAATACTACCAAAGCAAGTTATATTTTGCCAATAATACATAATATGTGCAATTCAGCCTGGTCAGAGAGGTTAAAGTTAATGCTTTAAGGAAGAACATTCCCAGCAGGGGAGTGTAATGTTGAAGAAGGAAGAAAGAAACATGAAAAGCAGCTCAACAGTCAAAGACAGCTTTATTTTGGAGGAAAAATCTGAGAGGGGCTTCTGGCTGAGTTAGGTCAGGAACAGTCTCTCTTAGAGACTAAGAGTATTTAAGGGTTCAGGGCAGGAGAGCTTGTCACAGGCTCAGAATGTTTCTGTGTCTCCTTGTCTTGCTTATGTGGGAGGAAGAGTTTTGTGTCTGTTCCCATACATCTTCCTGCAGCTGCAGGCATGCCCAGTGAGTCTACTTTTAGCTTCCCTGTCTTAGTGCACTTAAAGAGAAAGGCATGTGCTTATTAGAGTCCACTGTTTTACTGGGTCCCATTGTATGAGTGTGAAGTTTGGTGGTTACCCAAGAGGCTTTCCCACCTCCCTCTGTGCCTGAGCTGTCTTGTCTATGTTTTACTCTCTGCTCTTTCTGGCTGCCTGTTGTTAGAATAAAAGTGATTCCTTTTAAATGTATGAGGTTAGAAAGGGAGCTGGAACTTAAAATGGTAGTGGTTGTCCAAGATGAAGGTGCTCCTGCTCTGTCAGGAAGAATGGTATATCCAAAGGTACTGGGACAAGAGAGAAAATGGCATAGTCAAATGGCTGGAGGAAGTCCAGTGTTGTCAGAGAGGATAGACTAAGAAGACTCATGAAAAGCAAAAGTATCTGACTTCCGGTTTCTAGTTCAACATGTAAACAGCTTGTATTTCATCTCTCCTGTCCTTGAACAAACTGGGAAGTCACACTTCTTCTAAGATGTGAAGAAAATTGAGATCACAAGGCAAACTGTCAATTCAAAAATAGGAGAGACAAGAAAACTAGGATAAAATTTACCAGAAGCAAAAACTATAGCTCTCTTCTGGCAGGAACACACAAAGGGTAATTGACTAATTTCTAGACAATAGGCATGGACTAGTTGATAGAGAAACTCTCATGGTGGGGAGCGGGGGTCATCCTTACGGGAACCTCCACACTATTTTTGAGAATTACTTCTAAAAGTCCCACACTTTTGTGACTTTTACCTTTAAAAGCCCTCAGCAGGTTCTCACGGTGATGACTGCACAAAAATGCCCTCTGGTTTTTGGCAGGAACAGGGGAAAAGCTACCCTTCGAAATACATCCAGAACACTATATTCTCAATAACAAAGGCTTGTGTCATAGAAAAAAATGCTACTAGAACCAACAACCATGAGCTAGAGCCTAACTGACAAATAAAAATGGAAATACCTGACTCCAAGACCTTTGGACATTCCTATTACACTTAAGCAGGGAAGGGGAGGAAGGGATGTGAGAAGCACCTTGAGGAGGCACAGTCCACTAAAAAACCAATGCCTGATTACGGGAATATGGAGTGGTTTTCCTCCCCACACTGCACTACCCCATTAACAAGGCTTCTGGATAATAACAGGATTACAGTTGAAAAAAAACCCAGAAACTCCGACTCCAGTTCAGAGAAAGTCTCTAGGAAAACATAAAGATAACAGGGGAGGCAAAAGCAAGAACACACAGGAAATTTTAGATTCTAACATCTACAGGTATAATAACAATATACCTGTCTAACTACTAAATATAGTCTAACTAGTGGCCAGTTAAAATTAAACCTCACTCACTAGGCCTTTTCCCCAATACATCATGTCCGACATTCAAAAGTATTGCAAGGCATACTAACAGGCAAATAACACAGTCTGAAGAGATGGAGCAAACACCATAACCAGATTCAGATATAGTAGAGACTGGAAATAATCAGACTGGGAATTAAAATAACTGTAATTAATATGCTAAAGGTTCTAATGGGAAAGCAGACAGCCTGTAAGAACACATGGGTGGCCGGCGCCGTGGCTCACACCTATAATCCCAGCACTTTGGGAGGCCAAGGCGGGCGGATCACGAGGTCAGGAGATCGAGACCATCCTGGCTAACATGGTGAAACCTCATCTCTACTAAAAGTACAAAAAATTAGCCAGGCGTGGTGGTGGGCGCCTATACTCCCAGCTACTCAGGAGGCTGAGGCAGGAGAATGGCGGGAACCTGGGAGGCGGAGCTTGCAGTGAACCGAGATTGTGCCACTACACTCCAGCCTGGGCAACAGAGCGAGACTCCATCTCAAACAAAAAAAAAAAAAGGGAAAAGAAAAACATGGGTAAGCCTATTGGTGGAAACTTTAAGAAAAAACATCAAAAGTACATCATAGAAATTAAAAGCACTGCTACAGAAATGAAGAATATCTTGAATTTTCATCCATAGACTGAACACAGTCAAGGAAAGATTCTATGAGTTTCAGTTTATGTCAATGGAAACTTAGCAAACTAAAAATAAATTTAAAAGGAAAATAGAGCTTAATATTCAAGAACTGTGAGATGATTACAAAATGTGTAACATATGCACAATGAGAATACCAGAAGGGGAAGAAAAAAAGAAGTAGAGGAAATATTTGAAGAAATAATGCCCAAGAATTTTCCAAAATTAATAGAAGCAAGCAAAATACAGATCTAGGAACCTCAGACAACACCAATCAAGATAAATACCAAAACACACCAAAAAAAAAAAAAAAAAACCACAAAAAAACAAACAAAAAAAAACTATACCTAAACGTGTCATATTCAAATTGCCAATGCTCAAAGACAAAGAGAAAAGTTTTAAAGAAGTTATAAAAATGTTGCCTATAGAGGAACAAGAATAAGAATTACATTGGACTATCCTTTAGAAACCATGAAATTAAAAGTGAGTGGAGTAACTTATTTGCAGAAAGAAAAGTAAAGGCAAACCACCAAGGCACACATTTACCCATGTAATAAATGTACATATTCTGCACATGTATCCCAGAATGTAAAGTAAAATAAAATTTAAAAGAAAATAAAAGAATGACACCTACTGCAACAAAACACCAAATGAATTGACTATTTGGGTTCTTTTTGGGTTCCATATTGATTTTAGAGTAGTTTTTTTTTTTTTTTTTTTTCCTAGTTCCATGATGTTGGTAGTTTGGTAGGAATTGTGTTGAATCCATAAACTGCTGTGGGCAATATAGTCATTTTAATGATATTGATTATTCCAATTCATGAGCATGGGATGTTTTTCCATTTATTTGTGTCATCTCTGATTTCTTTTAGCTGTGTTTTATAGTTCTCCTCATAGAGATTTTTCACCTCACTGGTTAATTGTATTCCTAGGTATTTTATTCTTTTTGTAGCAATTGTAACTGGGATTGCATAATTTTTCTTTTTATTTGATACATCGTTGCTGGTTTGAATGGAATTGCACTCTTTATTTGGTTTTCAGCTTGAATGTTATTGGTGTATAGAAATGCTACTGAATTTTGTACATTCATTGTATATCCTGAAACTTTACTGAAGTCATTTATCAGTTCTAGGAGAATAGATAACCCAGAAATCAAACAGCACATCTGTAACTATCTGATCTTTGAAAAACTTTACAAAAATAAGCAATGGGGAATAGAATCAATAAATGGTGATGGGATAGCTGGCTAGCCATATTGTAGAAGTTTGAAACTGGACCCTTACCTATCACCATATATAAACTTAAATCTAAGACCTCAAACTATAAAAATCTTAGAAGGAAAACTAGGAAACTAGGATCTTCTCCAAATCCACCTTGGCTAAGAATTTATGGATAAGTCCTCAAAAGTAATAGCAACAAAAACAAAAATTGATAGGTGGGACCTCATTAAACTAAAGAGAAGAGTATGAATAAACAGCCTACAGAATGGAAGAAAATATTAACATGCTAATGCATCTTACAAAGGTATAACATTCAGTATCTACAAGGAAATTAATAAATCAACAAGAAAAATTCAATAACCCCATAAAAAGTCATCAAAAAACATGAACAGATACTTTTCAAAAGAAGACATACAAGTTCCAACAAACATATGAAAAGTGCTCATTATCACTAATTATCAGAGAAGTGTAAATCAAAACCACAATGAGATACCATCTCACACCAGTCAGAAAGGCTTTTATTAAAAAGTAAAAACAAACAAAGAAACAGAAACACAGATGCTGGTGAGGCTGTAAAGAAAAGGAAATATTTATATATTGTTGGTAGGGATGTAAATTAGTACAGCCACTGTGGATAATAGTTTGGAGATTTCTTGAAGAACTAAGAGTTGAACTATCAGTTGACCCAGGAGTTCCATGGCTGAGTATATACCCAAAGGAAAATAAATTGTTCTACTAAAAGGACACATGCACTTGTATGTTAATCAGAGCGCTATTCACAATAGCAAAAACATAAAATGAAGCCAGGTGTCCATCAACAGTGAATTGAATAGAGAAAATATGGTACACACACACTATGGAGTACTATGCAGCCATAAAAAGGAAGAAAATCGTGCCCTTTGCAGCAACAGGAATGCATCTTGAGGCCATTATCCTAGGAAATAAAGATGGAAACAAAAGACACTAGGGACTATTAGAGAGGGCAGAGAGAGAGGGGAACAAGGGCTAAAAAAATTACCTATTAGGCACTATGCTCACCACGTGGGTGACAGGTTCAGTCACATCCTAAACCTTAGCATCCTGCAATATACCTTTGTAACAAACCTGCACATAAAACCCCTGATTCTATAATAAATTTGAAAAAGAAAAAAATATATATATATAGTGTTAATTGAAAGTGTACTTACATTAGATATAAAAATATATTGATATCTTAGTCATCTAGGGCTTCCATAACAAAATACTTGAGCAATAGAAATTTGTTTTCTCACTCTTCTGGAGGCTAGCAGTCCAAAAAGAAGTTGTCAGTATGATTGAATTCTGGTAGAGGCTCCCTTACTGTGTTGCAGACAGCTGCCTTCTTGCTGCATTTACATTTGGGAGGGGGAGAGAAAGAGAAAGAGATAGAGATAGAGACAGAGACAGAGAGAGAGAGAGAACCAGATCTCTGTTGTCTCTCCTCGTAAGATGCTAATTCCGTCATGACAGTTTCACCCTCAATACCTCATCTAAATCTAATTACCTCCCAAATGTCCATCTCCAAATATCATCAAGTTAGGGATTAGTATTTCAACATATGCATTTTGGGGGACATAATTCAGTGCATAGCAACTGCAATCTCTAGGGTAAACACTAAGTTATTTTAAAAAGAAATATAGGCTAAGACAGGAGAAAAATTGAATCACATAAAATACAAAATTAAAACCAAAAATGGCATAGAACCCCCATCTCCAATCAGCATATCGGCAAATAAAAAGTGGCATTTTTATTCGTATATACCTGTTTTCTGAGAGAATGAGGAATGTTATTTACTAATCCTCTTAAAACATCAATTGGTTATAAAAAGCCAGGAGTGGAGGAGGGCAGAACAATTGCAGAGGCCATAATGACTTGACCTAGGGTGATAGCAGTGGGAATTAGAGATATGAGCAGATTCTATCAGCATTATTTTATGTCTTAACAACTTTATTTTCTCCCATTTAAAAATGTAACAATAGCATATTATATAACAGTCATACTGAATAGTTGAACATTTCCAAATATTTCTAGCCTCTCAAAACAGTAACATATTGTCATTAACATTACTTATGTCCTAAAACAAAGTCCCTGAAATTTAAAATAGCTAAACAAAGTGAAAGGGAATGGAAAAATTGGACTTCAGTGTAACCAGACCTAGATGATCTACTAAATGTTTTTTAAAGGTGTAGTAACTAATTAGCAAAGATATATTCCTTCAAATGATGCAATTTATACTAGATTAAGTTTTGATTTTGAAGATCTTTAAAAATGTATAAGAGCACATGATAGATATTTGTACATCCAGGTTTATAGCAGCATTATTCACAATAGCTAAAAGATGGATGCGACCAAAGTCCAAAACCAGATACATGTATAATGGAATATTATTCCATTTTAAAAAGGAAGGACATTCTAAAACACACTACAACATGGAGGACCCTTGAAGATAATAGTCAAATGGGAGAAGGCAGTCACAAAAAGAGAAATAGTGTGTGAATTGAGACCTCGTGTGATAACTAAAGAGGTCAAATTCATACATACAGAAAGTGTAATGAGTTGTTGTTAGGGGTTGGGAAAAGAGGAAAGTGGGGATTTATTTCTTAATGGATGTGGGGTTTCAGCTTGAGAAAAAGACAAAGTTCGGGAAGGATAATGTTGATGGTTGCACAATAATGTGAATAATGTGAATGTACTAATGCCACTGAACCGTTATGGGGGGAACCCACACCCGATAATTCAATGTTATTTCATTTGGGTTCTCTTTTGTTTCCCTAAGTGTCAACTGGTCTGATAAATAAAGGGAAAGAGTACGAGAGAGAAAATTTAAAACTGGGTATCCGGGGGAGACATCACATGTCAGCAGGTTCCATGTTGCCCCCCAAGCTGGAAAGCCAGCAAGTTTTTATTAGTGATTTTCAAAGGGGAGGGAGTGTACGAATAGGGTGTGGCTCAAGGAGATCACATGCTTCACAAGGTAAAAAAATATTACAAGGCAAATGGAGGCAGGGCGAGATCACAGGACCTGGGGCAAAATTAAAACTGCTAATGAAGTTTCAGACACACTTTTGTCTGAATTGTCATTGATAACATCTCATCAGAAGACAGGATTTAAGAGCAGACAACCAGTCTGACTAAAATTTACTAGGCGGGAATTTCCTTATCGTAATAGGCTTGAAAGCACTACGGGAGATCTGGGCTTATTTCATCCCTTATCTGCAACCATAAAAGACAGACATTCCCAGAGCGGCCGTTTTAGAGATCTCCCCCTAAAACCACATTCTCTTTCTCAGGGCTGTTCCTTGCTGAGAAAGAGAATTCAGCAATATTTCTCCTGTTTACTTTTGAAAGAAGAGAAATATGGCTCTGTTCCACCCAGCTCTCAGGCAGCCAGACCTAATGGTTATCTCCCTTGTTCCCTGAACATCACTGTTATCCTGTTCTTTTTTCAAGATGCCCAGATTTCATATTGTTTAAACACACATGCTTTACAAACAATTTGTGCAGTTAATGCAATCATCACAGGGTCATGAGGTGACATACATCCTCAGCTTACGAAGATGACGGGATTAAGAGATTAAAGACAGGCATAGGAAATCACAGAGTATTGACTGGGGAAGTGATAAATGTCCATGAAATCCACACAATTTATGTTCAGAGATTGCAGTAAAGACAGGCATAAGAAATTATAAAAGTATTAATTTGGGGAACTAATAAATGTCCATGAAATCTTCACAATTTAGTTCTTCTGCCATGGCTTCAGCCATTCCCTCAGTTTGGGTCCTGACTTCCCACAACAAACTGTAAACTTAAAAATGGTTAAAGTTTATGTTATGTATATTTTACCACCATTAAAAAATAAAAATATAAAAAACTTCTGGAACTGAATGTTTTTGATTTTATAGCCGTGTGAATTTATTTAATGCTGGTGAACTATACACCTAAAAAGGTTAAAGTGGTAAATGTCATGATATGTGTATAACACGTATATATCACTACAGTAAAAAAGTATATGTATACATTACTACAGTAACAAATGTCCATGAACATTAAACAGAAGAGAGAGAAGGCAGAAAATAATGCAAGATAAAAAAGGAAATATGTGCAAGTCAATTGATTTTTATTTATCAGCAATGAACAACTGGAATTTAAAAATTAAAACATATTATTTATATTAAAATACAAATAATTAACAAAATATGTATATTTAACAAAATATGTAGATGATATGTGGAAAACTATAAAATTTAAGCAAAGCAATCAAACAGGATCTAAATAAATGGAGTTATTATATATTCATGATTAAGGCGGCTCAATATTGTCAATATGTCTTCTTACCAACTTAATCTATAGATATAGTGCCATCTCAACCAAAATCCCAGCAAGTTAATTCATGCGTATTGAAAATATGATTCTAAAGTTTACATGGAGAAGCAAAAGTCCCAGAATAGCCAATGTAATAGTAAAAAGGAAGAACAAAGTCAGAGGACTGACACTAGCAGACTTCAGGGTTTACCGCACAACTACAGTAATCAAGACAGGTGGTATTGGTGAAAGAACAGACAAATAGATCAGTGGAACAGCAGAGAGAGAGTTCAGAAACCGGCTCACACAAATAAAAACAGCTTATCTTTGACAAAAAAGCAAAGGCAATTCCATGGAAAAAGTATAGTTTTTTCAACAAATAGTGCTGGAACAACTGTACATCTACATTGAAAAATAAACAAATAACTTGCACCTTTCACAAAAATTAAGTCAAATGAATCATGCACCTAAATGTAAAACTGTGAAAGTTCTACAGGATAACATAAGAGAAAATCTAGGTGACTTTGAATTTGGTGATGACTTTTTAGATAGCACATCAAAGGTAGAATCCAGGAAAGAACAGTTGATAATCTGGGTTTCACTAAATTCAAACACTTCTGCTCTGAAAGACATTGTTAAGATAACAAAAAACTAAACAAAAGATAACTAAAAGATAAGCTACAGGCTGGGATAAAATACTCTCAAAACACACATCTTATGAAGAATTTATCCCAAACATACACATAATTATTAAAACTCAATAATAATAAAACACATTTTAAAAATGTGCAAAAGATCTGAACAGACATCTCACCAAAGAAGACACACAGGTGGCAAATAAGCACATGAAAAGATGGGTGACATTATATATCCTTAGGGAACTGCAAATTAAAACAATATGATACCATGTATAACTATTAAAATGGCTAAAATCCCAAACACTTAAAACATCAAGTGCCAACAGGTTGCAGAACATGAGGAATTCTCATTCACTGCTGATGGGAATGCAAAATGGTACAAAATCCCCCAGTTTGGAAGACAATGTGGAGGTGCCTTACTAAGCAAAATATGGTCTTATCATAGAATCCCAGCAATCATGCTCCTTGGTATTTATTCAAGTTTAAGTTGAAAACTTATGCCCATACAAAAACACGCACAGAAACATTTATAAGACATTTATTCATAACTGTCCCAAATTGGAAGCAATCAGATGTACTTTAATAGGCAAATGGCTAAACCACCTTTGGTACATCCATACAATTAAATATTATTCGATAATAAGAAGAAATGAGCTATTAAGCCACAAAAATACACAAAGGAAACTTAAATGCATATTACTAATTGGAAGAAGCCAATCTGAAAAAGCTACCTATTATAGGATTCTAACCATATGATGTTCTGGAAAGGCAAAACTATAGAGAGAGCAGATTAGTGGTTGCCAGGATTCAGAGAGAAAAGGGAGATGAAAGGGTAAGCAACAAACATACAGGGCAGTGAAGCTGTTCTGTGTAATACTGTAAGTGTAGATCATGACATTATGCAGTTGTCAAAAATCCATAGCACTGTGTAACACAAACTATGAACCCTAACATAAGCTGTGACTTCTGTTAATGTAATTATTGGTTCAATTTTTAAAATGTGACACACTAATGCAAGATGTTAATAATTGGGGAAACTATGTGATCGGATGGGTGGGACAAAAATGGATACATGGCAGCTCTCTATACTTTCTGCCCAATTCCTCTGTAAATGTAAAACTGCTTGAAAAAAATAAAGTCTATTAGTGAAAAGCAACAAGACTAGAAAAATGAAGATTATGTCATGCCAGATTTTGTAGACTGTACGGAATTTTGTCTTACTCTTAAATGCAATGGAATAGTAAAGGTTTGTCCGAGACAAGGAGGGAAGCATGGTCCAATCTATGTTTCAAAGAGGTAATACTGCCTGCTCTGTGCAGAAAAGTTTGGCAGGTGTGTAGAGTGAAAGTGATGATAAATCACTAATAAGATGATTGCAATATTCCAGGTGTGAGATGAGAGTTCATGAATGGCAGAGATAGAGAAAAGTAGATAGATATGAAACATATTTAGAAGGCAAAATAAAGCGAACTCGGTGATTCATGCTTTCATGGAGTGTGAGATGAACAGAAGCAATGTAAAAATGTTGGCTCCCGGTACATTTACTGAGATAAGGCTGTGTTAGAGTTCTAGGGCCGCTGTAACACATCACCACTAACTGGGTGGCTCAAACTGGGAATGGTTTCCCCCATGCTATTCTCGTGGTAGTGAGTGACTTCTCACGACAGCTGATGATTTTATAAGTGTTTGGATGTTCCTCCTTCATTCTCTCTCCTGCCACACTGTGAAGAAGTTGCCAGCTTCCCCTTTCGCCTTCCGCCATGATTGTAAGTTTCTTGAAGCCCCCCAGCCATGTAGAACTGCGATTCAATTAAACCACTTTCCTTTGTAAACAAGCAAACAAACAAACAAAACCCCAGAAATTTGTTTTCTTGAAGTTCTGGAGGCCAGATGTCAAAAATCAAGGTATAAGCAGGGTTCCCTCCAAAAGTTCCCTGGGAGAACTGTTCTGTGCCTCTTCCAGCTTCTGGCGGCTCCACACATTTTTGGTTGTGACAGAATTGTAATTTCTGCCCCTGTCTTCACATGATCTTCTCAGTAGGGCTGTGTCTTCTCCCTGATGTCTTTTATGAGGTCACTTTTGATTGGATCTAGGTTCCACCCAGATAATCCTAGATTACCCCATCTCAAAATTCTTAACTTGATTACATCTGCCAAGACCCTTATTCCAAATAAGCTTATGTTTATAGGTTCTTGATGTTAGAATATAGACATGCCTTTTTGAGGGCCACAATTTAAAAACTGCTATGTTAAAAAGAACTAAACTTTCATCAAAAATTTCGTGTTGGATTTTGAACCTATTAAGTTAATGGCCTTTATGACCACTAAGAGAAGATGACAGGCAGGTAATTGATTTTGTGAGGTTAAAATTCAAGGGACAAAGAGAAGTCAGACATATAAATGCAACATCTACATAGTTTATCAACTTCTTTAAAAATGACCAAGGAAACAGAGCACACTTGTGTTTTTTTTCTATATAATTTGTGAATCTTAGAAATAACTCAAGCTGTTTTTCCAAGCAGATAGAAAAGCATGTAAGGTAAGCCATTCTAGTGTACAATGCATGCTCATGATCTTATCAAAAACACAGGGATTTATTTAAGTATTTCCGTGAGATGTTTACTTTATTCCTTTGAAATTAGGGTTGAAATGCTGCATTATATCAGGAAGAGTTCATTCTGAGACTACCAGGAGAGGATACGGAACTTCCAGAAATAGAGGTTGGCAAAGTAACATCACTCAGAGCTGAAGAGATGAGAGGAAGTTATGCTTCGTCACAGGAAGAGAGACAACTTTTTCATAGTGTGACCATTTTTATCCATATGGTCTTCAAAATTATTTGAAAATTAACATGCCAAATAAAATACAATTCCCCCACTAATTCACCTACTAATACAATGTCATTTCCAGAATGTATTTATTGAAGTTTGATTTACATAACTGAATAGACCTTTATTTGTTCAATTACTTGGCAAACATTGGCAAAAAAGCATTGCATGTGAAGCTCTTCAAAATAGATCTCTCATTCCTCTTTCCAGTTTTATACTGTGTGCTTTAAATTACAGTCAGATCTGACACCTGCCCATGGGATAACTTAGGCCTACGTTGCCACCTTTAAAATTCTTTGTTGATACATTAACGCCAAATGATATGCTTTGCCTGTGATTTTAGTTTTTAGTCTTCAACACTGTTTTAATCTATGTTAAATGCCACTTCCTCCAGCAAGCTTTATCCATTCACTCCCAATTCACTACCTTCAGCGCCATTAAAAGTTGCTCTGTCTCTATTTAGTATTTCCAGAATGTATTTATTTAAGTTTTATTTACATAACTGCATAGACCTTTATTTGTTGAGTGATTTGGCACACATTTATATTTCCAAGCTGCCTAATAAATACACATTAGATAAAAGCGACTTTGTATAATCATCTTTTTTTAATCTTTTATTTTTCTAAATAATTCCAACTTTTATTTTAGATTCAGGGGGTACATGAGCAGGCTTGTTAACTGGGTATATTGCATGATGCTGAGGTTTGGGTTATGACTGATCCTGTCACCCAGGTAGTGAGCATAGTACTTAATAGTTTTTCTGTCCTTACCCCCTTCCCTCCCAGTGTCTGTTGTTCCCATCTTTATGTCTGTGAGTGCTCGATGTTTAGGATGTTTAGCTCCCACTTATAAGTGAGAAGATGTGACATTTGGCTTTCTGTTGCTGTGTTAATTGACTTAAGGTTATGGCCTCCAGCTGTATCCATGTTGCTGCAAAGGGTATGCTTTTATTCTTTTTTTATGCCTGAATAATATAAGCATTTCCTTTTCTCCACAACCTCACCAGCATTTGTTTTTTTGTTTGTTTGTTTTTTGTTTTTTGTTTTTTTACTTTTTAGCACAAACCATTCTGACTACTATGAGATGGTATCTCATTGTGGTTTGATTTGCATTTTTCTGATGATTAGCAATGATGAGCATTTTGTCATGTTTGTTGGCCCCTCGCATGTCTTCTTTTGATAAGTGTCTGTTCGTGTCCTTGGCCCACTTTTTATGGGGTTGTTTTTTACTTGTTGAATTTTTAAATTCCTTACAGATTCTGGATATTAGACCTTTATTGGATCCATAATATTTGAATATTTTCTCCCATTCTGTAGATTGTTTACTCCACTGAATTTCTTTTGCTGTGCAGAACCTCTTTAGTTTAATTAGGTCCCACTTGTCAATTTTTGTTTTTGTTGATCCTTATGTCTTCAGAGACAGCAAAACTATACTTGAAATCTGCATTTATCATGGCCATACACTATTTAACATTTCACCCAACAAGAATGGGAGCCTATATCCTCTTTCTGCGAATCTGGGTGCGCTGTGTGACTGCTTTGACTTATGGAACTTAGTAGAAGTGATGCAATGCCAGCATCTGGACCTAGGTGTTAAGACACTGGTAATACCTACCTTCCTGTCTTTTCAAATGCACAGTCTTGGAATCCAGTTGCCATGCTGTGAGGAAGCCCAACAAGTGATATGAAGAGGCCCATATGGAGAAAATGTTCCCTAATTGTCCACCAACATGAAATTGCATGTCATCTAAGTAAGGTATCTTGGAGGTGGATTCTCCAGCCAAGGTGAGCTCCTGGGGCTGACACTACATGAAGAGGAGAGGAGTCATTTCTTCAAGTCCTGTTCCAATTAAAGATTGAGAGCAAAATAAGTGGTTGTTGTTTAAGTCAGTAATATTTGTCCAGACAATGGGTTATAAGCATAAAAGACACATCAATTCTAGGCCACAGCAACTAATAGCTGTTACAAGAGGCCCTTCCCATCTTTCTATTCTGTCAAGAGGGTTTGGATGAGACTTTTGTTGAAGACTAGCTGACTCTCTGTTCAGCGATTCCTGAGGCTTAGTCTTTACTTTAATACACATTTACAATAGAGAATCTTGAGAATGTTGGAACTTAAAAATAGGTTTTCCAACCGATTTACAAAAGGATAAAACTATTTTGGAGGACAGAGAGTCAATTTGTACAGTCAATACACATATTGGGATGGGGAGAAAATTGAATTTGTCTTTCTGTGAATGCTAATTATTTTTGGACCAGCAAACTGAACTTAAAAACCTACCTAAGGTTACGGGTGCAATAAACAAACCAATATAACAAACAAAAATCTCAAACCAGTGTTCTGATTTGATTTTTTTAAACAGGACAGAAAATTTTCAAATATAAATGCATGCCTTGTATGTTTAAGTAAAACATTTTAAAGAGGCCTTGCTGTTATTTTAAAGATTTACTATGGAAATTGTGAGAAGCTGCAAAGGCTGTCAGGCTGTGGTTAAGTATGAACTAATTACCAAATCTTTTTAAATTTGGTAGAATTGAGAAGGCCCTGTACTTTCAAAATGTTACATGATTCCAATACAGGTATTATGCTGTAGCAATAATTTGAATCTCCCATTTCCAAAACAAAACAAAGTAACAAACTAACAAGCAAAAAACCTCATCAAGGACACTTTTTTCCTGTGGAATATTTATGGTACAAATAAACAATAAAGATACTGTTATGCCTGATTCTTTTCTTCTTGCATCTCCAGAACTCATTTCCATCTCAATAAAAGGTGTCTTCATTTACCCAGATAGTTGCCTCTGCACAAAAATATCTTGAGTCCTCATTGATTCCTCTTCTTTTCTCACAGAGCACTTCCAGTTTGACAGCTCTTCCTTTAAAACACTATCATATCCGACCACATTTACTACTCATGATTCCCATTCTGAGAAAATATCACATCTCCTGTGGAAATTACAGCAGTCTCTGGCCTAGAGCACTCATAGGCCTTATAGAGTCCTCTCTCAAAAGCCAGAAGGGATTTTTTTCAGAATGTAAATCAGTTAATTCATATCTCTTCCCTGGTCAATACCTTCCAATGGAAACACAAACCCCTACCCTGGCTCACAAGGCCCTAAGTGATCTGACACACACCCACTTCTCCAAATGTATCTTCCTTCACTTCATGTTTGACTAATTCCCTTCCAGCCTCAGGGACTTAAGCACATCCCACAGGTCCCTATCCAGAAATACTCTTCTCCCTGTTAACCTCCGGCTCACTTGGTTCACAAGTCAGCTTAAATGTCACATGTCAGAGAGGATTCTTGGACCGTTGGATCTAAAACACAGCACTCTCTATTCTTCTCCCTCCATTATTTTTTCTTCATTTATCTCTCCGTCAACACAATGACTAAATCAGTCTGTATATTTTTGTTTATGCTTATTAAAATATAGGTGTTATATTTCTTCATTTTTATGAAAAGTGTTATACTATAACATCAGTTTTTAAATGAATAATATAATCTGAAGATTTCACCATAACAGTAGAAAGAAATATTCCTCATTATTTATCCATTATGTTTATGGCATCTTCTTCCTCTCTTAAGTTGTAACGTTTCTCCATTGCTTATGTATCCAAAGGGAACAAAGAAGAAGAGGGCTTTGGTCAGGGACTCATTCTGACCACCGCTAAGACACTCATTGAGGTAGGACCACTCTGCATGTGGCATACCCTTCCTCCATGCGAAATGCAGGAGCCCATTGGAAGAGGGGGTGCCATGAATAAGGAGGGCACATGTTCTTCCTACTCTCACAGCAGTGGCTCTCTCTGTACCCCCAGTCTTAAAGAATCCATCTTATAGGTCTACTTCACTCTTCTCCAACCATAACTTCAGTGTTCTCCCCTTCTGAAAGAAATTATCCACACTACTTCCATGAATCTAAACTTCTACTGGAAGAGTTGATTTATTCTCCTTCCAGAGCTGAAGGATACAAAGGTCTAACTCTCCTCTGTGGAGGAAATAAAAGAAGTAATAATTTTTTTTTCTGATGGAATAATGGCAACATTAAATGAGAGAACAATTAGTTTTGTTTCAATTTATCCTCATGTGAAAGCAATCCCATAGTCAATGGCCATTCACATTATACAATGGACTTAATAGGGTTAAGGATAAAGAAATTTTGCAGAGTTCTAGACTAGAGGAACTTGCTCTACTTTTGCTTATATTTTTCTGAAAAGAGGTACCATAAATGAGGTTTTAAAATTCTTAATAATAATAATGGATGGAAGTAGATCAATTTAAGTCTGTAATAAAATGTCAGACAGATCAAGTAAAATTGAAATGATGTCTAATACATTATAAGAAATTGCTATGTACTGGTCAAATAGCTGTGATTTATATGACTTATATAGAAAGGAACTTGAGACTTAAGGGAGTTAAACACCTTTCCAGCAGCACAAATTTAGTAAATATATCAAGGTTAAAAGTGAAACTCATATATAATATTTTTCTCACCGCTAGTGATTTTCTTGAATAAAATGAATACTTGGATACTATATGAGACAATATCATAATGGTCTAAATAAATTTCAGCTTAATGACATCAGTTTCAAAAAAATAAAACTACTATCAAACTTTATGCCACTTTTGGGAAGTCGGGGCTCAGAGCTAAATTAGATTTGATTTAGAAACAACAAATATTTGTAATGTTTGGCTCCTCAAATGTACTCAATTGAATATTAACTGATATACTTCAATCCACACGGCCTATTCTGTTGACTGGCTTCCTTTTCTTCCTCTCTCAGTCTTGAGCCTCAATATCTGTGCCTATAATATCTTCATTATTCATATGTTTGAATTTTCTCCTCTTCAGTCAAATAGCAACCATCACATCTAATTAATCAGTGCGGTGCATAACCTCTGACAGATCCAACCAAAGTGGCTTCAGCAACAGAAAAAAAAAAAAAAAGTTCAGTGGATTGCTCAATATTTAAGTTTTCACTAGCCCTTGAGTCATTGGAAATTATTTGTATGCTTTCATAGTACCTTTTACAAGACAGAATAAAAATAATGGATATATATATAGAGAGAGAGAGATGTGTATATATATATATTTGAAAGTTTGAGAAAGCTGTAGAAACTGATCTAATAAACATTAAAATAAAACAAAGGATTAATAATGGACAAACATCCATTTCTTCTAAAATTTAATCAACCTTCTTATTGAATATAATGTTTCTTAAAACTGGGTTTTTAAGCATTAATCACCAATTGCTTTCTTCAAATAATAATTTAATAGTACTTTCACAATATTATTTCTCTCACTGATTTATCTAATTTCTACATACTCTTGGCTTTTATTTAAAAAATAGTTCTCAAAACTTAGGAATTATGTGAAGTCATTATTTGCATGGAGGATTTGTTTTGTTAAATACTGTTGTCTCACAGACCTGTGCTCTCAGGATCAAGTCATTTACAGGGTAAGAACACTCAGAATAAAATGCTCCCTTTCTTTCTTCTATCCTTGCACATAAAAGATTAGGATAATTCTGTGTCATATCTTTGTCTCCTCTAAAATCACCATGATAGCTGCCTTGGCTATTAAAGAAATCTAGGTTTATGTTGCACCTTGCAGTCTATAATTTTTCTCTATAACTTGCCCTGTTCATTTGATCTTTGCAACAGTTGTGAGGCAGAAAAAAAAAAAAAAAATAGGCTCAGAAAAGCTGAGATCTCCTGTTCCATGACATACAATTAGGAGATAGATGGCCCAGGACATGAGGTCTGACCGTTTTCCAACTTCAAATCAGCTCTCCTTTCCTCAGCATTTATGTCTGAGAAAAACACTAAATAAGGTGAAGGTGACAAACAGGTTCATAGTAAAGGTTAACAATCAAATCATGCTAGCTGTTACTGCCAATAAAGTTGTATTGAAACACAGCCACACCCATTCATTGTAGATACTTTCATCACACGATGGTAGAATTGAGTAATCGGGATTAAGATTTTATGGCTCACAGAACCATATTTACTTTAGGACTCTACAGAAAAATGTTTTCTTACCCAGCATTTATATACACAGCCATTTATATACCTGGGGCAATGTGATCAATTGATTAAGAACTTAAGCATGGTTGGAACTTATATTTGATTGAACTTTGTTATTATTGAGAATTATGTTTGCAAAACAGCCTCAGAATTCTCTTAAAATGAGCCTCCTTTCCCACTCCAATACATAATAAAAACGTATGTAAAATAGTTTGTGGTCTGTGATATACAAATCACTGTTGAAAATTTCTATACTAATGATATAAGACCTATTATTAGAGATGTAAGAATACTTTTTAACGGAAATTTGCTTAAATACTTTCCGTGTTAAAAGTGTGAAGTTAATATAATCTAAAGTGGCTCTTTAACTATTGGGCAGCTCTGATGCTTGAAAGTTTCTTTGTATTACCAAAAAATTATATGTTTATGAAAATACATCAAACACTGGCAAATCTTGCCAATAGTTGAGAAGAATTTAAATATATTTTAGATTCAACTAAAAGTTTTTAGATACGTACAATATTTAAGGCACTGAAATAGACATGTTAACATATTGTGATGATTAATTATGATTATATATGTCAACGTTATATTTTCCCATTTTAAAAATTAGAAATCAATTTCATTATCACTCTGCAAGTGAGAGAATCAGAATTTAAATCCAACTTTTCTAGGAATTCAAATCTGAGGCTTTTTGTTGCCTCAGTGATTTTCTACTTTCTGGCTTTTTTCCATGCTGTTTTTCCATATCTACCAGTTATCCACTAAAAACTCTTGTTTTCTCTCTTTTGAGTAGACCAAATAATGTTTCTTGTTCTTGTCTAGCTGAGTTTTTGTCTATCTGACCTATTTCCTTTGGCAAAATTATGAAAGCATAGAGCCTGCATATTTGTTTAGTCCTTTCTGGTGTTACAGGAATGTGTACTTTTCAAAAACTAACTCACTCCAAATTCCACCCTGATATTGAGAGGTGAAGCTGGCTGGGCTTCTGGGTGGAGTGGGAACTTGGAGAACTTTTCTGTCTAGTTAAAGGATGGTAAATACACCAATCAGTGCTCTGTGTCTAGCTAAAGGTTTGTAAACACACCAATCAGCACTCTGTAAAATGCACCAATCAGCACTCTGTAAAATGGACCAATCAGCAGGATGTGGGTGGGGCCAAATATGGGACTGAAAGCTGGCCACCCAAGCCAGCAGTGGCAAGGTGCTGGGGTCCCTGTGGAAGCTTTGTTCTTTTGCTATTCACAGTAAATGTTGGTGATGCTTACTGTTTGGGTCTGTACCACCTTTATGAGCTGAAACACGCACTGCAAAGGTCTGAAGCTTCACTCGTGAAGTCAGTGAGACCACACACCCACCGGGAGGAACAAACAACTCCAGACATGCCAACTGTAAGAGCTGTAATGCTCATTGTGAAGGTCTGCAGCTTCACTCCTAAAATCAAGTGAGACCACAAACCCACCAGAAGGAAGAAACTCCGGACACACCTGAGCATCTGAAGGAACAAACTCCATCACACCATCTTTAAGAACTGTAACACTCACCGCGAGGGTCCGAGGCTTCATTCTTGAAGTCAGCAAGACCAAGAACCAACTGGAAGGAATCACTTTGGGACACAATATTATTTTGAATAACTGCTCAGTGATGTTAGCTATGTTAGCTTGATTTGTTGGTTCATCTAGTTGTCTGATATGTATCTGTTGAACATCCTTCAGTATTCACCCAGAACTAGGCACTAGGAAAACACAGGAATAAGAAAGCCATTGTCCCTGCTCTTAAAAACCTTAACGTTTACTCTGAGTGGTTAAACTAAATCCTAACTGAAATGCGTATTGAATTTAACCTGTCAACCCTTTCTCTAAGGGACTATTTCAACAAATGGAAAATTGGGAAAATTATTAATATGAAACACAATATCTAACATTTTATTGGGTAATTTTTCTGTTTCAGCCACTGTTCTAGACTTTATGGAAATTATTTCATTCATTTCGTACAATTTAATAAAGTGTTCTTATTATCACTATTTTACAGATGAGGAAACGAGGGCATAGAGTAGTTAAATAATCTCTATAAACTGTAGAGTACACAGGCTATTTGTGAAATGTACCAAACCCTTGGCAAAATAAATCAGAATCTTAGGTAATGTTGACCTGTGCATTGCTGTTTTGTTTTTTTTTAATCTTCTAGATGATACTAATGTGCTATCAAAATTAAGATCATAGCTCTGCTCAAATCTGTCTCCCTCATATCCTAAAGGTTTGGTATGTTCTAGCCCTTTAAACATGAACTTTCAGGTCTCCCTTGTGGAAAGAAGAAAATACCCTCTTTCATTAAAGTTTTTATGTTCCAGTGTCAAATATGGGTATAAACAATGGGCTCATAATTTGGAGAACGCACTCACACTTTTTCCTCTAAACCCTGATAAGGTTGGTATTTGTCCTTGGAAAAGCATTTTCTGCCTCTGAAGAATTCAGTTTCTTTCTGTCTGTAAACTTTCTGGAAGTTTATAAAAGGACAGAGTTATGGACCTCATTCTTTTGGATTTTGGTGTATTAGTCAGTCCAGGGTAGATTATGTTGCAATGATGCAACATCTCAGTGGATTAAAACAAAAATCAAAACCTTTCCCTACCTATAAAAACTTCGTAGGGTTTTTAGTGTGAGTGGTCATGAAAGTGAATTAAAATAACGCTGACACTGGTTGGTATGACTTCACTGGAAGTCAAGAATAACAGAAAAAGGCAATTACCAGAGTCCACCCCTCCTGTCTCTTTTGTTAAAGATCAGCTACTCATCACGGGAGGCAGGTTGTCATGGTAATGGAAGTAAAATGGGCATGCCATAGAAATAATGGGCAAGAGGTTATTTATAACTTCTTTATTAATATATTTTTTGTCATCCCGATATGGAACATTGCATCACCTGTCCTCTCATGAGGGAAGGATGATTTTCAACATCAATAAAGTCTCCCAAGAGACCAGCCTCTCTGTCTTTTCTAAATTAAATCCAGAGTCTCGAAAGGCTACAACTATAGGCTAAATATTGTGGCTACAAAAGAATTGGGGATATCCAAGTTGCCTTAGACAAGGAGGAATTAATGAGGCAAATGAGAAAGAGTGTTCCAGGCAAAATACAAACCAAAAAACAACATGGTGTTAAAAAAAAAAAAAAACCATGGAAGCACAGGAGAGCATGACACATCTTTGAAAACTGCAGTAATTTCATATGGCTGAATAGGCTAGACAATAGAAGGCCTCATGTGTTATGCTAAAAATTTAGTACTTTATCTAGAAAAACAATTTTAAGTTGATTTACTCAAAGTTATGCATCGAGTTGAGAGCAGAATATTGATAGGAACATTTGGCTCTCCTCATTCCTAGGTTAGGAGACATGTTTGTAAAGGCATATGATACATATTTAATAACCATCTCAAATGGGGGGACACATCTATATGAAACACTAATATCCAAATTTCAGTGTTTGACCTGTTAGTGAATTGTGGCACACACTGTCCAAGCAGTAAACAGCACTCACTTACATCCTTAATCTTTTATTACTGGCATATATTAAGCTCCTTTGAAGCCGGAAAATACATGTAAATACATCATTTTTTACTTTTTTCTTTTCTCACTGCAAATGCTATAACTTCTCCCCTGATATTCCAGAGACATTTAGGCAACTACTATCCCTTTTATTTGCTTCATTGCTGAGTCTTGACAACTTCAATGATATCACCAAAAACTGCCACAACTCTAGGATCACCGTGTTGTGAAAATTCCCATTAATTCACTCTAAAGTGCAACTCTTTAAACAACAGGGACATATGTTTGGTATTTTAAAACTCACTAGCAATGGCAAAGTAAAATTCACCAAAAATCTAATATTAGTCAAATACTAACATTAGGCATCAGCAGCAAAGAACGGTCATTTTTAATGAGCTGCAAATCATATATGTATCCTGTCTGGAGGCATTTTCTCTCTGGCGACAGTCATCTAAACCAAGAGGTGACATTATGTGTAGGATGAGAGGGTAAGCAACTATGAAACTTCTGACTTACAGGCCTTCCACTCTCCTGCTACATGAATCAATCATGAGTTGAGCTGTAGTTAGGAGTAGCAATGGATTTTTAAGAGTATAATATAAAAAGAGCTTTTCAGAATTGTGAAGCATATCGGAGTGTGAGAGGTAGGGGTAAGACAGTAAAAATGGAGATGTAATGACCAGTCTGTTCCATTCCCATCTTCACCATCTTGTCCAGAGCGTATACATTAAAGCAGGACAACAGAGAAGAAGGTGGCCAGCTACAAATATTGTCATTTGACAGGCAGGTCCATGAAGCCCTCAACTGATATATCTTCCTCTCTAACCCCAAAGCTCAATGCCCTATCCTCACTTAGGTATCTTATAATTTATGTGATCCAGAAAATGAATATGCAAATGGTCGCTTACTCTATTCAGATCAAAAGCAATAGTCACACAAAACAAACACATTTGTGTTTAGCATGAGAAAGAATAAGATAAATTAATTACTGGTCAGTATTGTTATTAGGGTTCTCTAGAGAAATAAAACACACACACACACACACATAAGGGAAGAAAAGAAAGAAAAAAGAAAAAGGAGAGAGAGAGAGACAGAAAGATTGAGGTTTATTGTTAGAAATTGATTTACCATGTAATTACAGAGCCTGAGAAGTCCACAATCTGCCGTCCGCAAGCTGGAGACCGAGGCAAACTAACTCCAAGGCCAGTCAGAAAAGCCAGTGTTATAAATCTCAGTCTGAAGGTAGGAGAAGATGAGACCACCCAGCTCAAGCAGTGAAGCAGGAAAAAAGGGCAAATTCCTTTTTCCCCCACCTTTTCTTCTAGTCAGACTCTCAAAGGATTGGAGGATAGGTACCCACATTGGGGAAGGAGTTCCACCTTACCCATCTTCTGTGGAAACACCCTCTTAGATCCAGAAACAATGTTTAATCAGGCACCCTGGCCCACTCAAGTTGACACAGAAAACAAACCAACACACGTACTTTCTTGCTTAGTTACACACACCTTTATTTTCACTTTTTTTTTGTCCATCCCAAGATGTAAGCTTATTTACTCTCAAGAAAAGCTTTCTAATAGCTATTAACAGGTGCCCCACATTCCTTGCCTAAATCCTACCCCTATCTCTAGCTCTGTGTTGTCTAGTTTTAGAATATTGGAAATGAAAAATAAAGAACTAATAATCTACTATACGTGTCTCCTGCTTCACACCTCCAAGACACTTCTCATTTTCTATAATTGGAGATGAACCCCATGGTCACCTATCAGCCAAGTGCTGATGTAACATCTTACAAAATTCACACTGACACCTTCCCACCACTGTGTTAGCTCCCCTCAACCAGAAATGTCTTTTTATTTTAGAGTCGCCTATTCCGATATCAGGATACAGACAAATAAGACCCTTATAATATGCCCAGAGACATTTAAGCCCACTGTCCACTGTGTACTTGTATATACCTTTAAGAGATACAAACAGAACGTTCATCCCTTTCTCATTGACCATAAGCTTGTTTTTAAAATGTTTTAATTTTTTTTTTGTTTTTAAGTTTTATTGAGGTGTAGTTGATATATAAAAAGTGGTCATAGTTAATGAATAATACATTTTGAGGAGTTTGGGCAGATGCATATACCGTTAATACCATCACCACAATCAAACTACTAAACATTGATCGCCTCCAATTTTCCTGTATCCTTTTGTGGTTTGTTTTCTGTTAAGAAAATTTAACATGAGACCTCTCCTCTTAACTTGTTTTAAAGGGTACAATGTCATATTATTCACAATAGGTATTATGTTGTACAGCAGATCACTGGAAATTAATAATTTTGTATCATGAAATGTTAAAGACATTGTGTAACAACTTCCCATTTCTGTCTCACCTCAACTGCTCACAACCACCTTTGTAACTTCTGCTTCTGAGATTGACTCTCTTAGCTTCTTCATACTGATTCTTAAGGGTAGCCGTTAAATGCATTCATCTTTGTGTCCCCAGTCATGACCATGATTTACATGTAATATAATAGATCCCTCAAAAAAAATAGTGGCTGAATAAATAATGAGTATATTAAGTAGCTTTGTGAAGTCTCCTAGCTTCTTCATAAATTAAACTTAGACTGAAATGTCTCAGAATTCTCTATAATAGCCCAGAAAAGATGCATTATTTAAAGTAAATATCACTATGGCCAAATATGTTTCTTTTAAATTCCATCTATTGAAAGACAACACTCTACCTTTTACCTCCTTTATTAACATCAGACATTTAAACACATTATATGAAAACTTAAAATATTGCATGTAGCCAAGTCTGCATAAACTGACACCACAACGGAAACATCCTATTTCTTGGTAGGGGGATGGAGGTAATAGACTTCGGGATGGTTTATGAGCTCAGACTCCAGACACAAGCTACCTGGGTTCAATATCCAGCTTTACTTCCTAAAGACGACTTTGGGAAAATTGCACAGCCTCTCTGTGCATTAATTTCCTCATCTGCAAAGTGGTATCAAGTTATACGATGAAAGAAGCGACCAGTGCACAGGATTACTATACGGATAAATAAACTAAGGTATGGAAAACAACAAGGAGCTAGGCACATGAACTAACTCACTATCACAAGAACAGGTTGGGGGAAACAACCTCCATGATTCAATTATCTCCACCTGGTCCCTCCCACAACATGTGGGGATAATAGAAACTATAATTCAAGAGGAGATTTGGGTGGAGACACCGCAAACCATAACACTGAGGTTTTCTCATCTGAAAAGAGAAGTGGTAATACACAATTTGTAATGCAGTGTTGGTGACATGAGAAAATACAACTTTTAGAAATGTGGATGATGTCAAAGCATTTTAATTTTCTCTTGTCTCTCCAATCACAGTTCATTTTACAGACACTATTTTTACACACCTCTTGTGAATTGGAAGGAGGTAGAGAACCCAGATGTCACAGAGTAAATTCGTCAAACTTCCTTCAGCCTTGTCTAGAGACAGACCTTGTTTCAAAAGGGACATGTGACTTCAAATCTAATAATTCCTGTCTTTAGATGTTATTAATAGTCTGAGTATACCATAATGTGAGAGCAACATTCACATTGTATGATTTTCCACATTAGACGTATGAGAACGTCCCAACAATCCTTTTGTAGCATGTCCTGTTTTTGCAGACATATTTTCAATAACATGATGCTCCTTCAGACAGCTGCTGTCAGAATCAAGCCTTTCAGCTGCCCTGCTTCCTTCCCAGTTTCTACTGCGTACGCTATCTGATATGTTCTCCACCTGGCAGTTGGAGAATCGCTAGCTTAACACTACCACCCTCATTGACTAATTTTCTGTATTAGTTTCCTGATGAAAGAAACAAACATGGAATTCAACTGAAACTAATTTTTAAAGAGATTATGGTAGGAATCGTCCCTGTGGGACATGTTCAGAGAGTGCTATAAACAGAACTAGCCTCTGAGGGAATAGAGTGATTTCTATTAACCTGTAATAGTCTCCAAATTTTGTTCTTTGAGGACATGTGATTTAGAAAAAAGAAACAGAGGTCCAGGTGTCCGGATACCACTTTCTTACCTTAGGACCTCCATGATTGAGCAGGAGGAAGCATATGCAGACAGTGTTTACAGTCCTAGCTTCCTGCTTGCCACCTAGGATGAGCTCAATACATGGTTGCTGAATGATTGAACTAACTTGAGTCCCTGAACACTGAGTGTATTAGTCTGTTGTCACATTGCAGCAAAGATACTACCTGAGACTGGGTGATTCTTAAAGGAAAGAAGTGTAATTGACTCACAGTTTAGCTTGGCTGGGAGGCCTCAGGAAACACACAATCATGGTGAAAGGGTAAGCAAACACGTCCTCCTTCACAGGGCAGAAGGAAAAAGAATGAAAGAGTGCCTAGTGAAGGAGGAAGCCCCTTATAAAACCATCAGATCTCGTGAGAACTAACTCAGTATCACAAGAACAGGTTGGGGGAACCACCTCCATGATTCAATTATCTCCACCTGGTCCCTCCCACAACATGTGGGGATAATAGAAACTACAATTCAAGAGAAGATTTGGGTGGAGACACCACAAACCATATCACTGAGGTTTTCTCATCTGAAAAGAGAAGTGGTAATACACAATTTGTAATGCAGTGTTGGTGACATGAGAAAATACAAGTTTTAGAAATGTGGATGATGTCAAAGCATTTTAATTTTCTCTTGTCTCTCTAATCACAGTTCATTTTACAGACACTATTTTTACACACCTCTTGTGAATTGGAAGGAGGTAGAGAACCCAGATGTCACAGAGTAAATTCGTCAAACTTCCTTCAGCCTTGTCTAGAGAGACAGATCTTATTTCAAAAGGGACATTTGACTTCAAATCCAATAATTCCTGTCTAACTGGTGACAGATCTAATTATGCCAGTCGAAGTGTATTCACCACTTATAAACCAACACCCAATGTTTTTCTTTTTCATTCTTTTATTAAAATAGTTTATTTATGTAAGAAAGACATGAACAGTAGTCTAAAGTAGTAGTTGTCTCAGCAGTAGTTATTGTATTTTAGCAAAATACAATAACTACTGCTGGAGATAACATTGAAGACAGTAATGATAGTAAGTTAATATTGAACAAGCTCTTATTTTGAGCTAGAGGCTGCACACTTGCTATGGTCATTTTGAGCTAGAGGCTGCACACTTGCTTGCTCTTCCAGTATCGATCATCCCTTTTTCATCCTTTCTTGGTGAGGGTGGTCTAGGTTGCCCCTCCCTGCTCTCTGGTAACAGGAATGAACATTTAACCTACACCTGGCCAATATGCATATGTCCATCCTCCTGGCAATTTAAGCCTGATGATTTCATGAAACAACGAGAATGAGAAATTTCTCTTTTCCCTCAATTTGACAAAAGAGAGGATATAAGCCTGACTTGCTGGCATGCCTTCCTTTACATTACAGGGATAACTCATTTAATGAAGCTAGGGAAACTATAACCAAGAAACAGAACAGATTTCTGACTCCATCCTTTGAATTTCTGGAACCAGCTATACCTGAAGCCAACTAATCAGGGACTTTAAAGCCATATGAGCCAATAAAGCTCCCTGTTTACTTAAGTGACTTTGAACTCAGTTTCTAACATTTATTACCTAGAGATCAAAATAGCTCTCCCAATTTTTTAAAATCAAGAATGGACACAGAAGTCATGGGACTTTATCACTCTATGGATTTAACATTTCTACCAAATTCTCATAAAGGCAACTTCAAGAAAGTCCTACAGAGTTTGTATCTAAGTACATAATTCCAACCTCCTGAATACCACACTATGCATTATTGGGCTGCTAGACAAGGTTCTCAGGATCATCTTTTACCCTTCCAAAATATATCCACCAGCAGTAATTTGAAAATGTGTATCCAGTTCAAGAAGTCTAAAAACTATTTTAAAATTCTGCAATAAAATACAATTTTGAATATGTGATGTTCCCCAAATATAAGCCTTGTATTTAACACTGTATGGTTGAATTATAGAGAATGTGACTGGAAATCAGAGCAATGGATTCTGGCTTTGGTTCTAGTAGCTGCAAGTTTCAGCAAGTCACTTTACTTCTCTTATTCTCTGCTCTCTCACTTATGAAATAGGAGTAACAGTAACGGGCACTTCAAATGAGAGTAGTAAGAATCGTAGCGATGAGCAGCTAAACTTTGCTGGAAAATGCCTGGCAACCACTCAGCCATCGTGTAAGAGGCAAAAAAGTGCAGCAATATCTCTAGACTTAGCTGCCCATTGGACAGAGGAGGAAATAAAGCATCAAAAGGGTGAAGGGATTTGTCTAGGCTCATTGAAGTAGCCACGAAGCTGGCCAGAGGCTCCCTAGGTTTTTCTCTTTATTGTGTTTTTCAACTTGCATAATCAATCCATACATAATCTTTCTTTGAATCCCGTTCTCTCAGCAACATCACTGTTCTGTGAACTACCTGGATATTATTTAAAATGCTATTTTTTAAGTATCTACTCTAATATGTTTTAATTTTGAGTCTGAGATCAGGCCCAGAAATCTGAGTTTTAACAACCAGGCCTGGAATTTCTGATAAAGAAAGGCCACACACCAAACCTGGAGCAGCATTCAGTGTAGCCTATATGTATGAAAAGTAAAATATATATATATACACACATATTTCTCTTGGTTTATAATTATCCTATTCTCTAAAGTATTTAGATTTAAAACTGGCCACATGCACTACAAAGGCTCCAAGAAAGATCTTAATATAAAAATTCTTTGGAGAAAATCTCCCCATCCAGTGCGCATTATGAGCAAAAATTCTATTTAAAAATTGCCTATACTTTGGGAAACATGTGAAGTAGTATTATCATACTCTTCATGTGGCTAATGTTAGAGTCAAGAGAAGGTAAACTGAAAAATATATATCATTTGTCTGACTAATACTGTAATTGAAAACAACCAATTTCTGCAGAGCATTTTGTATCCTCCTGTAGCTAGGCATGTGGACTATAAATTAATATGCTGCAAAGCAACAAGCTTTCTGAATGAATGAGTGCCTATGTTGTTTATAGAAAAACAGCTTCAAGCATTGTTTATAAATATTCATATTTTCTTTCAAATAGTGAATGCTACTTCTTTATTGAATTTTTAGGAAACAAAACAATGTTTTAACCTACAACTTAAAGGAAACTAACATTGTGTTTATTCAGAATTGAAGGGGACCCGTGTCAAAACGTTTAACAGAATTTTATTCACTTTATTTCCAAGTATTTTTGGAAGACTGGAATGCAGGATGAGCAGAGTACTTATTGTTGTCCTCCTTCCAGCTTTCTAGTTTTCCACTTGCAAGCATTATGGTTTAAATTCAACCTGTAAAGCAGAAAGGAGCCATGGAGTTAATCTGCCCTGACATCTTGGCTTTATCTGTAAAGACTAGGAGGGAGGGGCATGTCAATTCAGCAATGGACCTGTAGGCACCAAATCAATTACATCAGTCAGATTAAATCCAGAACTTACTTCCTCCTGAGCCAATTTTTCCCATTTCCTGAACAGAGCTTCCCAAAGGAGAAGAAAAGAGAAGTGAATGGCTGTTTTCTTGAGGCCAATAACTTGCCTTGACTAAGTGGTCCTTTCCTTTCATATTTGGCACTCTTAGCTGAGTAGGTTCATACCATTTGTATTAGTCTGTTCTCGTGCAGCTATGAAGAAATACCTGAGACTGCGCAATTTATAAAGGAAAGGGGTTTAATTGACTCACACATCCACATGGCTGGGAAGGCCTCAGGAAACTTACAATCATGACGGGAGGCATCTCTTCACAGGGTGGCAGGAGAGAGAGTGAGGGCCAGCAGGGGAAAGGACAGACACTTATAAAACCAACAGATCTCGAGAGAACTCACTCACTATCATGAGAACAGCAAAGGAGAAACTGCCCCCATGATTCAATTACCTCCCACCTGGTCCCTCCCACAACATGTGAGGATTATGGGGATTATAATTCAAGATGAGATTTGGGTGGGGACACAGCCAAACCATATCACTATTCTATCCTGTGGCAGTGCTAATATTATTTTTCAAAGGCAAATGTATCACGCGGTGAAATTCATTAGGTTCCTATAAAAAAATACTGCTTCACACTTGTATAAAGTTGTAAAGCATGTTTCTCTTTTGTAAAGTAATCAACTGAAAGTAGATTGTGGGGAGATCCCTCAGCTCAGATGACCAGAGCTCAGAGAGTCTAAATGCCTTGGCTAGACTCCTGGCTCATGATGCACGTAGATTTATGACTGGTGGTATCTGCTCCTATGCTGAATTTCCATTGAGCAGCCCATTTCACATGGCTAACTACCACCCAGGACATGAGTCGTTTCTACAGAGGTTCAGATGTTAACGCATCTTGAATCAGTTTGTTTCTCTAGATTACTCAAGGATTTTGAAAAGTCACAAATGCCTCGATCTGATGAAAAGATACCCTAATACATAAACAGAGACAATATAGGCTTTTCTAGCTGGGCCTTGAGAGTTACAGTCAAGCTGAGCAGGATGAACAACATGTGATTGGCTTGCTTTGCAGTTTCTCCTTTCTCATTTTGGTCTAAAAAGCAGATAAACCAAAATCATCCTCATATAAATCAGTCGCACCTATCTGAATTCAGTATCTCTGGGCTATTTGACCTGTAGTCAGACAATCATAACTTGTATCTTAGCCAACCATAAGACTGGGAAATCCTAGGCTTTAGCCTCATAACAGAAGATTTTCTTTGAAGATTTATTACTCCTATTCTTCAGGTCCTTGAGAGAATTACTGACCTTGTTGTTCTAACAGTATACAAAGACCACAGGTTGAAAGGAAAATATCCCTTTGTTTTCTTCTGTCCTGAATCACTAGCCATTAAAAGGAAAAACTCAATTTTTTTCCCAACCTCATAATAGTGATCAGAGGTTACAATATACTCTTTAAAATGAAGAGTAACCTTGGGTCCAGATTTATAGACAGTGTTGGCTGACAGGAGGAAAACACTCCCACACACACACACTATTCTCCCTTGGATTAAGCCTCAGATATAGAGAGCTAAAAGAGTTTAAAATGAAATTGAAGTAAAAGTAGAACTTTCAAGGAAAATCAACAGGAGTAGGGGAAGTGGAGAAACAGATGGCAAAAGAATAGAGCGATAAAATTGGACACTGGTATGGACAAAACCGTATCTGTTCTAACTTCTCTGGAATCCGCCCCACCAAATGGGAATATTACTTTCCAGATCATCAGGAAAGATTTAATGCATATCTGCTTAGTTGTTACATTAAGACAAAGACATATTGTTTGCATTGACTTTTTGTAATATTGATTAGCCCTCCCTTTCTGAAATCTAAGTACTCAGAAAACTAGTAACAAAGTCTCTTAGGAGGCATTATGGAAGACATTGATTAATATTTGCTGCCATGTAGTCAATGCTGATAATTTATCATGGTCACCTTCTAAATCAGCACTCAAGCAGATACACATACTCCAGTGAGCCTTCTGGGTATTAGTTGATCTATAAAAGTACTTTGCTCAAACATGGGGTTTCTAAGGAGAAAGATCAGGATTCTGTTTTTACCCATCAGCATGTTCTGTTATTTGTTAAGCACTGACTAATAATATTTTCTCTTGTGCATAATTTCAGATTAAATAGCGTTGTATGACCTGAATTTAAGATGGAATGAATATACCTGGGTAAAAAGCCAAGCAGCACTATTTGTGAACTGGGTGACCTTGTATAAGTTCTTAAACCTCTTTGAGCCTCAATTTTTTAAATCAGTGAAATTCAGTAGTCACTACCTTATAAGGTTCCTGAGCAGGTGAATTGGAAAGCCTCAATAAATGTTAGCATTATGTTACATTTTTGGTCATTATTTTAGGGTCGACATTCTGCTTCCTCAGAGGTTTTAGTAGAAACAGAAAGTAAACTTTCAGCATGTAGAATGGCCTCCTCAAAACTGACAATGAAGACCCCTTTAACCAGGGGTTGTTAGCTTTGTCTGCACATTGGAGTCACCTAGGGAGCTTTTAAAATTCCTAGTATTTAGTATGTCTACCAAGCCAAATAAATGAGATTTCTCTGGGGTTGAGATTCATATATCAGTAATTTTAAATGTTCCCCTGGAAATAATTCCAATTGACAGTAAGGTTGAGAATTACTCTTTTAAAAATATTGGAGATCACGTAGTCCAGACCAGAGGCACACCCTGTGGAAGGTTTTTCTCCATGCCTTCTGGCGTATCTCTTTTTATGGATTGATTTCTCTAAAAGAGAATTGGAGTCAGTAGGAATCATCTTACTCCATCCACAAAGTGCAATGATCTTTAGACATTTTGTGATAGCATTTTTTTCTCATTGAAATCTTCCATGAGAAAACAGTATTCTATTAGAATAAAATAATTTATGAATTATTCCATTGTATGATTAAATTAGTAACAAAATGGGGAATCTTTAGATGAACACAAACTTTGTATGTGGGTGTTTTGATAAAAAGTAGCCTCTTTTGAGCTCAACACCCCAATTTTACTCTGTTTATTGTTATAGCATAAAGCCAAGCAAATTTTGATTTTCAAAGTATTCCTTGACAATGGTAAGTGCTTTTTTCCCTCTTATTTGTATTTTTTTAAAAAATAGTTGCAATCACAAGATATTCTTTATTATTATTACTATTATTATTATTATACTTTAAGTTCTAGGGTACATATGCATAACGTGCAGGTTGGTTACATATGTATACTTGTGCCATGTTGGTGTGCTACACCCATCAACTCGTCAGCACCCATCAACTCGTCATTTACATCAGGTATAACTCCCAATGCAGTCCCTCCCCCTCTCCCCCCTCCCCATGATAGGCTCCGGTGTGTGATGTTCCCCTTCCCGAGTCCAAGTGATCTCATTGTCCAGTTCCCACCTATGAGTGAGAACATGCGGTGTTTGGTTTTCTGTTCTTGTGATAGTTTGCTGAGAATGATGGTTTCCAGCTGCATCCATGTCCCTACAAAGGACACAAACTCATCCTTTTTTATGGCTGCATAGTATTCCATCGTGTATATGTGCCACATTTTCTTAATCCAGTCTGTCACTGATGGACATTTGGGTTGATTCCAAGTCTTTGCTATTGTGAATAGTGCCGCAATAAACATACGTGTGCATGTGTCTTTAGAGCAGCATGATTTATAATCCTTTGGGTATATACCCAGTAATGGGATGGCTGGGTCATATGGTATTTCTAGTTCTAGATCCTTGAGGAATCGCCATACTGTTTTCCATAATGGTTGAACTAGTTTACAATCCCACCAACAGTGTAAAAGTGTTCCTATTTCTCCACATCCTCCCCAGCACCTGTTGTTTCCTGACTTTTTAATGATCGCCATTCTAACTGGTGTGAGATGGTATCTCATTATGGTTTTGATTTGCATTTCTCTGATGGCCAGTGATGATGAGCATTTTTTCATGTGTCTGTTGGCTGTATGAATGTCTTCTTTTAGAAGTGTCTGTTCATATCCTTTGCCCTCTTTTTGATGGGGTTGGTTGTTTTTTTCTTGTAAATTTGTTTGAGTTCTTTGTAGGTTCTGGATATTAGCCCTTTGTCAGATGAGTAGATTGCAAAAATTTTCTCCCATTCTGTAGATTGCCTGTTCACTCTGATGGTAGTTTCTTTTGCTGTGCAGAAGCTCTTTAGTTTAATTAGATCCCATTTGTCAATTTTGGCTTTTGTTGCCATTGCTTTTGGTGTTTTAGACATGAAGTCCTTGCCCAGGCCTATGTCCTGAATGGTATTACCTAGGTTTTCTTCTAGGGTTTTTATGGTATTAGGTCTAACATTTAAGTCTCTAATCCATCTTGAATTAATTTTCATATAAGGAGTAAGGAAAGGATCCAGTTTCAGATATTCTTTAATTAACTAAATTAGATACCTGAAAGGATATCAGTATTAGGGGATTGTTTCAAATGTGTCTACTAAAAACACCTAACACACATATGTCATAAATATAAGTTACACAAGAAGTACTAAAATTTAAAATAATTGCTTAAACTATTCAGAATATAATTTGTCAGGGACTGACAAGAGAATTCCTTATATGTAGATAACATTCTTAGGTCTTGCATGACATTTAAGAAAATGTAATGCCCATGAACTATATAATTTTGTGTGAGAGGATATGCAATTTTAAAGTAAGTGGATATACAAAAGCCTTAGATGAAAAAGAGAGAAAAATATGGCCTTACAACTTTTCCTACCAATGTATACATTATAAAAACTCAAATATATGCATTAGGATGGAAGAAGCAGTTTCATTCAAAAGCCTGTACAGCCTTGCGAGTTAAAGCATTGGTGATTAGCTGGGAATGGTGGTGAGTGACTGTAGTCCCAGCTACTTGCCAGGCTGAGGAAGGAGGATTGCTTGAATCAAGGAGTTTGAGGTAGCAGTGAGCTATGATAGCACCACTGCATCCCAGCCTGGATGACAGAGCAAGACCTCATCTCTTAGGGGAAATATATATATATATATATATATATATATATATATATATATATATATATATGTGTGTGTGTGTGTGTGTATATATATATATATATATATATATATATATATATAAAAGCATTGGTAATTTCCAGTGTTTTAAGTTTTCATATGATTACTACATATATTGGTTCATTACTTCTGTAACTAATTTGGTCATGTGGTTTCACGCCACATCCAAAGTACTATGGATGCCAAGACGGTGGATCAGCCGAATGGGAGATTGAGACCATCCAGGCCAACACGGTGAAACCCCGTCTCTACCTAAAAATACAAAAAAAATTAGCCGGGCGTGGTGGCGGGCGCCTGTAGTTCCATTTATGCGGGAGGCTGAGGCAGGAGAATGGCGTGAACCCAGGAGGCAGAGCTTGCAGTGAGCCAAGATGGCACCACTGCACTCCAGCCTGGGCGACAGAGTGAGACTCCGTCTCAAAAAAAAAAAGGAAAAAAATAAGTTATATTTTTATAAAATGTATACAGACCATCGCTATTAGGTTTGACATATAAAACTAATCATAGACTTTCACTGTACCTGTGTAAAAGAAGACTGAGAACTAGCAAAACTACCTTAGCTCCTTGCTCCAGCAAATGCAATTCTGGAAGATAAGGCTTTCAAGTAAATACAATAGCATCCTTTTCAAGACCGACAGCTTCCTCATCAACAGTCACTTCAAGAGACTCAACTTACTATGTCCACAATTCCAACAGCATTATGTCATAAACTCAGTCTCATTTCATGCAGTTCTTCACCTTGCAAGATCAGCTTCAAATCACCCACAGCAGATCCCAAATCACTGTTACCTCTGAATCCCCATTTCTAAGACATGAAAGATATTCTATCAGTGTGGCCTTCTTCCTTATGCAATATGCTTAAGACACTAAGTTTTGCTTGATCAACAGGTTTTCCTAATGGTCTTTTGGAGAATGGGAATGAATAGCCAGAATTAACACTTTAAAAATGGGAAAAAAAGAAAAATATAGTATAAAAATGGTAAAGGGCATGAGCAGGCAATTTATAAAAGAACCCTATAAAGTCATGGAATACACTCAAAGGAGGGAGAGTATTTCTAAATAATGCAAAAACGAACGATGAAATACAGATGAAAATACACAAAAAGCATTCAAACTTAGTCTCTTTTGAAGGGCAGGATTTCCACAATCTAAATGAGAGGTGGATGACACAATATAAATCGTTGAGGCCAAAAAGGTCGGGGCTACTACAGAAAATTTAAATATGTGATGGGGTTAGTAGGAGAGTCTTACGGGTCAAAGAGAAGCAGGTTAAAAGGAGCTGAAGAGCAGATTGTGAAGGGTCTGGAGTTATTTTGAAGACATAATATAAAGCAACTGGCAGTCCCATACTTGCGCTTCATTCTCAGGTTGCTGTTTAACTCTATAGGAACCTCTGCTTTGTTTGCTCAAGTGGGCTAGGGGGTCCATCAGGACAGGGAAGACAGGGATTTTGCTGTGAAATGCAGCATCCACTGTTTTAAACTAGTGCCCTAGACATAGTGATTTGAAGGCATAGATTGAAAAAAAATAAACACAGCAATTATCTTTTACCAGTGTCTGATATTTGTGTAAGAAATTCATAGCAGCTTAGTGAGGCAGGGAGGCAAGGTAAGTCTTCGTCCTTGACAAATGATCAAACTATGCTTTAAAGAAGAACAGAGCAGCAATTGTGAATCACCTGCAATGTGGTCCTGTGTGGGCATGTGTACTCATACTTGTTTATGCTTATATGTACATGTATGTACATGTATGCACACACACGCTTTTCTTGTTAGTGCTACAAGTCTATAAGGAAGATTCTGTTATTATCTTTTCAAAAACAAAGAATCTGATGCTTGATTAATTATCATTCCAATCTCGGTGGGGCTGACACTGGAACTCAGATTGTCTGACTCCTAGTCTGGTATTCACTTCATTATACCATGTTCCTTCTTTTATCTTGTAATTTTCCACAGCTATTTTCTAAGACTGCTTTTATTTCTCTTCCTACAAAGCAGAAGCAGATCCAACTGTTGAGCCAATCTCCCTTGACATGTCCTGGGCAGACACTGCCAGTTGTGCTGACTTACTTACGGTTTTAAAAGAAAGCGATCTTTCCACTGGGTATAGACTTAAGACTCAGGAATACTTGGACTCAGACCCCAGTCTCCAAAGACAGGTGTGTGTAACGTTCAGTCTGTAAGTAAAACTTGGGATGTCTATGTGCTTTTCCTAGCAAGCTTAGATAAGCTCTGTGACTCTAGTTCAGGCTTCTGTCACCAGCTTCTTACAAAAAAATATGATATGAATGTTTTGAGAAGACACCCAACTATCAAATGTATTCAATTTCTCATAAAGCTGGGAAGAATTTACCTTGACTGGTATTTTGCAACAGATTTGAAAAGTAGGCCTTTTTTAGGAGAGATACAGAGGTTATTTTAAAAAGAATTTCTAATTACAGCAGCGTCAAACACCCTGCTTAAGGAAAAAGCCCTCAGTAAATCACATGGATTCCACTGCCTCCTGCCTCATCTCACTTTTCATTAACTATCAACTCTTTTATCTGCACCTTAAATTTTTCCTCATAATTACATAATCCTTGACATATAGTAGTTTCCCACATTTTTAAGTGATGTGTTTGCAAAGCACAATGTGATAAACTATCTACCTCCTTTTCCAATCAAGCTCTTGAACATTTCTCTATGTCAGTAACATCAGCATCTGATTCATAATAGGACAAATATGGGTCAGTTAATTAATTGTAAAAGGTTAATTGAGAAGTAATATTTAGAACCAGAATTTTCAAATACTATCCAATGTATTTAAAAGAAATATACCAACCCATCAACCCAAGGTCAATAGTTATTTTGAGATACCTACTGAATATAGTCATAAGTAAACCAGTGTAATTTCAGGCAAAAAGCTATGAGTTAGAATGTAGAGGGAGAGCAGGAAATCTGATTTTCCTCTATTTTTAAAACCCACTGTGAGTTTTAATCCACGTATCAGCAAAATTCTTTCTATATTCAAAGCTCTGTCTAGTCATTCAAAACAAGTTAGAAAATAAGGCCAAGTTACTAGATTTTTCTGGTCCTTCTTAACTTGGACGACAAAAATACATAAATAATTGAGATTAAAAGATATAGGACTGGAAGCTGCTGGCAAGTACATTTCCTTATATTCTTTGCAAAGAATGCAATCTTTGACCATATCTCCACTGAACGATTATTGACAAGAAGAAAGATCTCTTTTATTCCAGCATCCTACTGGGAACTGAATTAAGACCCACAAATACTTAACCTCTGCTGCTGGGTCCACACTGTGATAGGCAAAGAGAAATAAACAGGCAGAGCTACCCCAGACAATTTTGCTTGCATATCAGCTTAGCATTCCTTTTTATTTCCAATGAATACTCAAGTTATTAGAAGAGCAATTCGACTTCTAAACCTACTTATTTGTCTCAATACACTCATACTGGAATAGTCATTGTATCTCTGCAATGTGTCAGTTACAGTTTTAGGCACTATTGCCACCGTGAAGAACAATAAAAGTTTGGTTCTTACCTTCATGAAGGCAAACAAACGTTTCATCTTGGCTAGCTCTGGGCTAGGGTTATAAAGACCTGACAGCCAATCAACTGTTCCCAGGCTACTTCTCTATGCTTTGAGTAATTTTAGAAAGGGAGAAATTAGTTTTAAGGGTAAATAGTTACCAGTGGCTGCCTTTAAAAAGACGTCTTACAAAAAGTAGATTAGAGGTTCCCAGGGGTTTGGGGAAAGGAGAATAGGGAGTTTCTGTTTGGGGTGACGAAAATTTTTGGAAATAAATAGTGGTGATGATTGTACTAAATGAATGAATGAACAAATAAATAAATAAAAGGGTATCTTAGCCTGATAATTCAAGGCTCATGGGCACTTACTCACAGAAGATACGCCAGTCCAAGAGTACTTGGAATTGGAGGATAAAGAAAAAACTATCATCCATCAGGCTTCCTTAGTTAAATTTACAAGTCCAAGAGCAGAATAGCAAGAATATACTAACGTGTTTATTTGGAGGCATTTTCTGCAAATGGTACATATGCACACAAATATGCATATGTGTATATCAAGATACCCTGAATTGCAGGAAAATTTACTGCTCTCATCTGAGGCTGATCCCTGGGAGCCACATCTAGACACTGGTTAACATACTAACATATCACTATGGCCTTTTAGAAGCTGTGTCTTTCAAAACCATTCAGGATCATGCCCGCATTGTGACTCATAAAGAAAAACTGGTAATTATATACTACCCGGAGTTGCAAAGCAGAGGTATGAGGGGTGTGTGTGTCTGTGTTTATGTGTGTGTGTGTGAAATAAAAATCCAGCCAAGGAATGAGAGGAGGGGTAGGATCTATTTGTCTAAGCCTGCCATCTTCACACTAATTCCAGAGAAAAGAAAAGTTTCAATAATGATATGAGTTGAGAAACAATAAGTCAATAATTTTTCCTTGAAAAGGGAAACCATGGCAAGCTTCCTGCGAATTTTCTATGTAAAATGGCAAGCTGAACTCAGAAGACAGGGCATTCATGGTCCTATTTAGTTTCAGGATTTATTTCTGTTTCCATGGCAATTCTACCACATAAAACTGCATTACTCCCGGTAAGAGGCCTTTCATTTGTCATGTAAACCTGTAACCCAAATGGTGCCTTCAATGTCTGGGTCCAGTCCTAAATGCACAGCAAACTGGCTAATATATTTATTTTAAATCAATAGTGTCGCTACATTTTAATAATAATGGCATTCTTATTTGGCATTTTATTTGCTACATCAATTCTAAAGTCCTATTTTATTAGCTAGTATGGGCCTTCCGAGTACAACTGCACTGGTGCTGCAGAAGTCAATAAGAGTAATAAATTAAATGTACAAGTCAATCATTTTTCCTTTGCTCAGCTCAACAAATCCCTGTGCAGCCCTAATAGAACTGAAAAACCCCATGCTAATGTCCTCCACTTATGTCACTGTTAAAAATAATAATAGAATGAGACTCTCTATTAGACTGGAGTGTGATTCAAGAGCCATTTGAACCTCCACCACCATAAAGGAATATTACCATCAGGTTATTAATATTCCCCTGGGTACTTCTTCCAGTGAATGCTCACACTTGACCATTCCATTCTGAGCCCCTGTCAGGGCCATCTGATCACCGCTGTGAGTAACGTAAGTCACTCATGGCTTTAGAATCATGGCTTTAGAGCTAGAGGGAGCTTGGGGGTCTATATACTCCAATCTCTTTCTTTTAAAAATGAGAATAGAAACCTTGGGAGCTTAAGTGATTTATGTAAGGTCAAACAGAAGTGAAGCTGAGAGGAGGAGCAGAGATTTTACTCAGATCCAGGCAGTTCTAGACAATACACAAGCACACTCTTTTACTCCTAAGAATAAATATTTTCAGCATTCCCCAGAGGTGTTTTCTAAAGATCATCAGTAAGCTTTGAAGTTGTAAATACACTGTTTTAATCAGTTCAATTGAACTGTGCATTAGCAGTTGTTTGAACATTATTCAAATATAGTAAGTTTAATTGTATAGAGTAATTCTACATATTAAATCCTAAAATAGACTAATTACATTCATTAAATCCTAAGAGACGTTGAGTTTCCTATTGAAAAGTTAACACTTCTGGCAATGTTTTATGTGACTAGATGTTTGGATTGTATTGGTGGTGAGTGCATACAGTATGATTGCATTTATTGGGTTACCTCTATGGATCTCGGAAACTATAACCAAGACCATCTGTTTAGCTGCCTAATATGGGATTCAGAATTTCCAAATAAAAAGGGAATCAACCCTTATCAAAGCATGACAGCCATCTTGAAAAGATCCATAAACCTTGTATGAGTGATTTCATCTGATGATAAATTATTTCCCTTATCCCCTGCTAAGTCAATTGATAGCCAACTCTGTGTCCTTTGGAAGCCAGTTGGTGCCTGAACTCTTTGTTCAAGAGGCATGTCATCCAAGAAGCACTCATATTACCCTGGTCCCCTGTTCTACTTTTCCTCTGACCTGGAGTTAGTTTGGGTATCCAGGGAAGGTGGATGGCCCAAGCATTTTTTCGCTACAATCAACACCATTTTAAATGGCATCATTCGGTGTGGGAGGGAAATGCTTTTTTAGATTTAGACTAAAGCAAATGTCTATAAAGTCTCCTGGTACTTCTTTAAAGTTGCAACATACTTAGTATATCAGTATTTATAGCCCCCCCAAAACACAATATTTATTGGGCACTTATTATGTTTCAGATAATAATCTAGCTGTCATATATAATATTGAATGAGAGAGAGAAAGAGGGAGGGAGAGAGGGAGAAAGAGAGAGAAATGTCCCCTTTATAATGCTCTCTTTGCAATGGATCCAGAGAGCTTTCTATTCACATTGCCAGAATCTGTTGAGAAATGCTTAGAATATTATTTCCTTCACTGAGGTTTGTATAACAGAAATACAAAGTTTCCACATTGTGATATGACACCTGAATTTAATCAAGAAATGATCATTAGAAGGCAGTTCTTCATAGGTGCCCAGCTCTTTAGCTGTTTACACAATGCGTAAATATTAGTGGTCATGTCTCTGAAACTGCCAAATTTGAGGACCAATCTAATGGCATATGTATAATAGGACTAGGATTTGGGGAATCCCAGTGAAAGTTTTAATGCATTTGAAGTCACGAAAATGAAGTCTTTCAATAGTTAGGTTTGTTTGGACTTATATATAGGCAAAATGTAGCTTTTCAACTTGTGACATTTTTCTTGAGTCTTTATGGTGAGCTGTTTCTAACTAGGTACAAATTTGGAGATCAACTGTTCTCATCCTCTGCCAACATCCCTACAACATATGACTAAAGATCACCAGATGGTCATGCAGTTTCTACTTGAATACCTTGAGTGATGCATCACTCACTAACCTCAGAATAATTGTTTGAGTTATAAGCATGACAGGTTTATGTTCAATTAAACAATTCTTTACCTTATAGTTTCTGCAGATAAGGCCATACAGAAGAAATATGACCTTTTAATCTTGACATATTGTTACATTTTTAAAGACAACTGTAGTTGTTGTAGCTTATCTGAGTAGTCTCTATTCCAGGCTAACAACCCCTAGTTAATCCTGCTCCTATATGGAAAAGGAAAATATTTACGTGACGAAAATTCTCATGTGCCACAAGACTTGCTTCACATTTTCTCCTTCTTAAATTTTACTTTTTAATTAAGGTTTTAATTTTCCTAATTAGAAATAAACTATAATATATTACCAGGGAGGATTAATACCCTAACCTTTGCTTTTATCAACAAATATTACCTTTCACTCGGTAACTTGGATATATCCATTAGTACAAGACAGCTTAGCCCTTAATGAGTTTACAGCCTTTGTATAAAAGCCTTCCACCCATCCTTCATCCATTACTTCATTCAGTATGTATTGAGCACCTACTATTGGGATCAGCACCAAGAAGGCATTTAGGGTTCAATAGCATATGAGATAGATAAGGTCCTTTCCTAGTAGAACTTACATTTTTATAACATGAAATGATCAAATGACTAGAGTCCTGGAAAAGGTTTGGCTTATCATTATTACAGAGTAAGACACATTTTAATGGAAATGAATGAGAAAAGGAAGACTCCTAAATGCAACTTGTGTGAAGAACGGGAGAGCCTCGGTAGAGACAGGGCAGCCTGCTAGGCAAGTTAGTCTGATACCATTTATTGAGTGTCTACAGCACACAGAATAACTGGTCAGGCAATAGTTCAGAATAGACTAAGATACTGGAGTAATTCCCTGAAGAGACAGGGAGAGAACAATGCTACCTCATTTCATAGGCAACTTTAGAGTTTGTAAAATATTTTTATAAAATAACAACAATAACGCATAAATAGATCCTATTTAGTTAGCTGGAAATATTTCTACATATCTTGTTAAAGCGGTCATTAAACCCATCATCTCATTTAATTCGTATAGCAACTATGTGATTTAGCAAGACAGAGAATTGCTAGGAAAGCTCTAGAGGTTAGGAAAACAGAGCTCTCAAGGAAGTTAAGAAACATTGTCCACACTCTTAGTAAATTGTTGGGGCCTGGAAATTAAATCCGGCCTTTCTTCTCACTCATGATTTTATATATATATATATAATACCTATTTAAATCAAACAAGGCTAACTCTTATATTGGAAATTTGAGTCTTGACCAATGAACTACTTATAGGCTATCCTACCCCAGGATAAATTGGGAACATCAGAAAATAGTGAGACATTATTGAGTGCTGTTTGGATCGTCATAGAAATTGTCCTTGGCAAGTGCATACTCTTCCTTATGACAACAGTGTTGAAAGGTATTCATACTATGTTATGATCTGAGAGTTTTATAAATGAGGGTTTCTCTGAAGTTAGGCATGTTTCACAACAATAAGGATACAGTACTAGGATGTCATCATGATCTCTCAGATGTTTTCAACTTCAGTCTTCCTAGTGGGATAGCAGTGCTTTTTAACAACATTTATCTTTTGCATTAGACATCTCAAATGTCAGATGTTTTTAATCAGAAAGAAAATGAAAATATGCAAATAAATACATGACACCTAAAGCGATTCTTTCTTGGGCTTAATTCCACAAAAATATTCAGCATTTGCTGATGATAATAGCTCAGCAGGTGTTGAAAAATTCCTAAATGTTGAGTTAGTTATATTTTTAAATATTTGTATTTTTCAATTCAGAGGGCTAAAGGACAACTTAAATATTACAAAAGCACTCAATATTTACTTCTTGAATTAACAATTTAATAGTGTACTATTTGTCTAGTCTACTAGAAGTTAATTTAAGGAAAGAGTTATACTTCATGAGAAATATCCAAAGATAAGTCAACATCAACAAATACATATTTGCTTATTAGAGGAAAAAGCAAATTTCTTTGCTAAAACAAAGAAGAGAACATGTTACTTGAAAGTCACCTTGGAATTCCACTCAATGATTAAAATGCAAAAGGCCTGAAATAAAAAGGACAGCTCATCAGTGGAATGACAAAAATATATCTGGGGGAGGAATTGCAGCTGTCACTGAAAAATACTCCTTAATCCAATTCTACAAACATTTATTGAGAGACCACTATGTGCCCAGCACTGTGCTTAAAGTTGAGAATACAGGATCCCTGCTTACTAATTATTCCCCAAGCACATAAAACAAATCCTATCATGATAATAATACAAATTATTATGGTTATGCAGAAGACATTCAATCTGACCAGTCTGATACTTCATAAAAGAGACGACACTTGAACCAAATGGTGAGAGACAAAATGGGAAACAAAATTCCAGAAAAGTAAATAATGGAAACAAAGGCTTGGAGGCAGGGAACTTATGGTACTTTTACAGACCAGTCTGTTGTCTGATGTAGTTAGCAACAGGGGGAATATGGAGACTGGGATGGCAGGAGGGGAGGCGGGGGGTGTAGGCTGGAGCTGCATTGTATAGGATGTAAATATTAGACTTAAGATATATGCAGTTGCTTCAGAATTGTTCAAATAATTTTATAAGGGGAATGAAATATTCATCCTTTTCCAAAAGCAAGGTTGAAAAATAAAATTCATCTTTTAGAGGCAACATATTCAATATAGCTGAATAAGTGTTCTTACTGTTTGAGAGGCTTGTAGGTAAAAGATAATTGGAAGGTTTTAAAACCTATAGTAGGGATGGGGACATATAGAGGTGTATGTATTCTGGAAATAAATTCTGAATAAGGTGCATATCAACAGAATGAAAAAACTGCTGACTTGCCTCTAGACCCCAGAAAGCACACACAGAAGAATGCTCATGGTAAAAGATGCTTCCAATTTCTGGAATGTAATTTATCTTCTAAATATAACAATTTCCTCATCAGTAAAAGGGATTAATAAAGATACTTGTGTCACAGGTTGTTAGGAGGACTGAAGAGAATAATGTGTGCAGGGAGTATGGTGAGGGCTCCATCAATGTCATGTCTTAAAATATTGCTATTATTCATTTTCCTTGGGCCTTTTTTTATACTTTTATGTGTTTCTGAAGCTGCACTAAATTAACCTGTATAATGTTTTTGTTTTATTGTTAAATAAGCTCTATAACCTTTGCAGATCATACCACACTTTATGTTATGCACATATTTAAATAACAGTAGAGAAAAATAACACTCAGAATGTTTAATATCTTTTCCACTAAAAAGGACCTATGTCTATCACTTGGCCATAACCTCTAGGATGGTACTGATATGTTTTAGTCATTTTGTATCCCCTGTGCATTATAGACTTCCTAATACATAATACATTTTTGTGGAAAGAGAAAAGGGAAACAAAAAGAGGACTGGAAAAAAAAAAGAAACTCATAGAACATCTTAAAGTATTAAAATGCATGCTATCCTCATTTTTCATAGTAATGTAGAAAAAAAAAGAGGAGTCTAAGCTGAAATTGTACAAAAAGCAATCTTAATAAATAAAAAGGAGAAATTCCAATTGTTCTGTAACCTGTAAATATCTTTGTCAAAACAAAAACCTCTCTTACTAGCATTTATGAATATGTAAAGAAATAAAAAATAGCAAAACTAATATTTACTCAGTACACTGTAATTAAAACATTAAAAAGATAGAGAATTAAAGTGTTACATTTGCTTGTGAATAAAACTTATCAAGACAGGACCTCCCTTCTTGGAAAGATGAAATAGATATTTTGTATTCTTATTTTCCCACTAAGTGTAACTAAATTCTCTGTAAATTATATACATGAAACAAACATAAAGAGACTCTCCGAGGTGAAGAAAAGAAGACAAACCAGCTAGGGACCTTGCTACCCAAGGAACATGGTGTTGAGCTCCCTGAGTTTTCATGTTGTCTCATATATTCCAGATATATCCCAGACTGGAAGATGGAGAAACCAGAGACTTGGAAATACCAATAGGCACAGACAATTAAAATCAGCAAGAAAAGCTGCTGCCTCTAGCCAAAGGATCAGGAAAGGGGCAATGTAGTAAGAAAGCAAGTTTTTAGACAGTAATGGTACTACTAGTTCAACATCGCAGAAAAAAAAATGAGACCTTCATCATTACTCATCAAAGGCCAAGTGTGAGCTTAGACTTCCAGGTTGGATGGCCCATAGCAAGGGACTTTAATTCCCCAACTAGGACTGAGTCAGAGAAGGCCAAATAGGAGGCTGGGACTTTCATTCCACCCAGCAGTAACAATGTTCCCCTTCTCCTTACTGCTAGGATGATGTCAGAGGAGGGCTGATGGAGAATCAGAACTTTAACCCCCTCCCAGTAATAAAGAAGAGCCCACCCTCTTCAGGTGTCAATGGTGAGTGAGTCTTCACCCATCTGTGGGAAGCTGGACTTCACAGGGCAGTAGCAAAACAGCAGACCTCTTTCCCTTGATGGAGGCGACAAAATCAAGCTAAACCAAAAAGTTTGAGTAAGATCCAGCAACTCACAATGACATACCCAAATGACAAGGTTTCAATCAAACTCATGTATCACATCAAAAACAAGGGAGATCTGAAATTGAATGAAAAAGACAACCAACAGATGCCAATATCAAGATCACAGAGATGTTAGAATTATCTGAAAAGGATTTTAAAGCAGCCATGATGAAATGTTTCCATGACAAACTACAAGAATGTTTGAAAGAAATGAAAAAATAAAGTCCCTCCCCAAAATGAGGAATCTCAGTAAAATAATGGAAGATATAAAAGAGAACCAAATGGACATTTTTGAACTGAAAATCACAATAACCAACATAAAAAAGTTAATGGATAATGGACAATGGCAGAATGAAGGGAACAGAACAAAGAAGCAGTGAACTTGAGGATGGAACAATACATGTTAATTACCCAATCTGGCCAGCAGAGAAAAATAAACTTCAGCTTATTCTCAAGCGTCACTGACTTGTGGGAGATAAAAGATATAACATTTGTGTCGTTGGAGAAAGACTGGAAGGCTAAAAAGTACTGAAAGAAATAATTGCTGTAAGTTCCAAAATATGGCACAACACATAAATGAGATTAAGAAAACGCATAATTCCATGCATAATTAACCCAAGAAATCCACACCCAGATATGTCATAGTCAAACTTCTGAAAAGTAAAGGTAATAAAACAGATGTTGAAAGCCACAACACATAAATGACACCTTACCTCTGGGGGAAAATGATTTAAACAGCAGAGGATTTCTCATCCAAAATCTTGGCGGTAAGAAGGAAGTAGCACATTTTTCAAATACTGAATAAAAAGAACTATCAACCGAGATTCCTATACCCAAAGAAAATATGTTTCAGAAATGAAGAGGAAATCAAGACATTTTCAGATGAAGAAAAAACAAGATACTTTATCAACAGTAGACTTACCCTAAAATACTGGCTAAAGTTCTCTAAACAGAAAGAAAATAATTTGTTTTTTAAAAAATGGAACTTGGAACATCAGAAAAGAAGAAAGAACGCAATAAGCAAAAGTGTGCATAAATAAATAGATTTTCCTTGTCTTCTTCTATCTTCTAAATTAGATCTGAACATGGAAAGCAAAAGTTGTAGTATTATTGTCTAATGTGGTTCTACTGTATGTGAAGAAAATATTTGCAAAGGGACATAATCAGTGGTAAGGTTTCAACTCTTCACTTGAGAAGGTTAGGTGACTAAACCAGTATACTGCAATAAGTTATGTATATATTTAGAGCAAGCACTGAAAAAGCTTCACACAGAGAGACACTCAGAAACACTACAGATGTGTCATACTCACAGGAAGACAGAAAAAAAACAGATATCCAAAAAAAAAAAAAAAAGAACAATCAGAAAACAATAAATACAATGACAGACTTAAGTCTCAACACATTAAAGAGAAAAGCAAAAACTATGAACGATGTTACAGACATAAATTTAGCAACTTAGGTGAAATAGACCAGTTCTTTAAAAAACAGAGACTATCATAACTCTCCTAGTATAAAATAGATCATTTTAATGGCCATAAGAGCTACTAACGACATTAAATATTTAATTTTAAACTCCCCCAAGCAGAAATGTCTAGGCTGAAGTGATTTCGCTGCAGAACTCTACCAAATGTTAAAAGAAGATTTAACACGAATTATACACCATCTCCAAAAAAATAAGAGAGGATGAACATAATTCAATTTGTTTTATTCAGTTGGTATTACTGATACCAAAACTAGGCAAAGATAGTGCCCAAAACAAACAAAGAAAACACAAAAAGAAAAACTAGAGACCAATATCCCTCATAAATATAGATGCAGAATATAGATTTTTACATCTTTACTGTCTGTATGTGAATATCATTACTTTACCGTCTGTATGTGAATATCATTAACAAAATATTAGCAAATAAAATTTAGCAATATATAAAAATAATTATATGCATTAACAAGTGAAGTTTATTCCTGTTATGAAAGCCTGAATCAATAATAATAATAAAATCAATGTAACCCATTATATATTTACAGGCTAAAGAAAAACCACATGATCATATCATTAATTACAAAAAACTCATTTAACAAAATTCAACTCCCATTCATGATTCAAACTCAGAAAAACAGCAACAGAGTCAATCATCTTCAACTTGATAAACAACTTGATGTACAAAAATCTATGTATAATATGATACTTAATGGTGAAAGACGAAATGGTTTTCTCCCAAGACTGGGAGCAATGCAAAGATGCCTGCTTTCATAATTCTCACTCAACATAGTCCTGAATATTCTACCTGGTGCAATAAATCAAGAACTGGAAATAAAAGGCATACAGATCAGAAAGAAAGAAACAAAACTGTCCTTATTTAAAGATGATATTATTGTTGACATAGAAGATCCCAAATAATCTATAATCCACCTGCCAGAAGCAATGAGCAAGTTCAGAAAGATTGCAATGTACAATTTAAACATATAGAAATCAGTTGTATCTCTATACACTAGAATGAACATCTGGACTCATAAATCCATAAATTAAAATACAGCACCATTTACAATTGCTGGAAAAAAGTAAACCCTTAGGTGTAAATCTAACAAAACATGGATAGGCTTGTATATTGATGAAACCTTTATATAATGGATAATGGGAAGAGGGAATTGAATTGGCCAGCAAAAATGGAAGTACAGTAAAGATATGAAAACCAATCATATGCAAAGTGAAATTTGACTGGAATATAAATGGAGACATAGAAGAAACCCTAATAAATACAGAGACATACTATATTCATGAATTGGAAAAGTCAACATAGAAAAGAGAATGCAGAGAAACTGGGTCATCAAATGTTGCTGGTAAGAATGTAAAATGACAGACAGTTTGAAGACAGTTTGGTAGTTTCTTCACAAATTAAACCTACAGCTATATTATGACGTAGCACTTGAACTCTCAGGAACTGATCCCTTAGAAATGATGACTTATGTTCGTACAAAAGCAATATACAAACGTGTTTAGCAGCTTTATTCTTAATAGTACAAAATTGAAAACAACCTAGATGTTCTTCAGTATATGAATGGTTAAATGAACTGTGGTACATCTACACCACAGAATACTATTCACCAGTAAAAAAGAACACACTATTGATACACACAGCAACCTGGATGACTTTCCACAGAATTATAAACAAATCTAATTAGTTTACATACTATATAGTGCCATTTACAAAACATTCTTAAAATGACAATATTATAAAAATGCAAAACAGATTGGTAGATACCACAGCTTAGAGGGGGGTGAGAAAGGAGGGAAGTAGGTATGACTATGACAGGGCAATATGTGGAATTTTTTTGCCAATATGTGGAATCTCTGTGCTGATGGAAATGTTTTGTATTTGGACTGTATCAATATTATTATACTGGTTGTGATTTTGTATTACAGTTTTAAAAGATGTTGCCCTTGAGGGAAACTGAGTAAATGATACAGGCATATATGTATGCTACTTCATACAACTAAATATGAATCTACAATGATATAAAATAAAAGTTTAATGAAAACTTAGTAATCTAGAGTAGTCTCAACAGTCCTTACCTTCTGGCCTTCTCATTGTTTAATTTGAGAAGGGATTATACAATGGAGGGACGGAGTGAGCATTTTTTTCTATGTCTTGGGGAATTGTCATACTGCTTTTTATGTTTGAATCAACTTCCAAAATTTTATTTGTCTTGAAATGTTTATGAGTTTTCTTTTTAATGTAAAGTGGATTTTTTGTGAGTTTTTTTTCTTTTTTTCAGCCTTTATTACTTCCTCTGAGACATCTTTACCTTTCTCATTCTGACATCCTTTCTTAGTGATGACAGTGCCATACTTTTATGAATTTCTCTGCCTGCATATTCAGAGTCTCTTGAATGTCTGCAGTGTCAACATTCCTATTGTGAGCTATTTCTTCCATATCTCCATTTATATTCCAGCCAAATTTCACTTTGCACATGATTGGTTTTCATATCTTAACTGTACTTTCATTTTTGTTGGCCAATTCAATTCCCTCTTCCCATTATCCACGTTTGTAAAATGTCCCATGAGTTTATCGCTGAGAAAAGGAAGCAACCCACTACACACTTTACTGTCTGTATGTGAAATAAACAACAGATAAGCAGGTTCAGCCATCCACAGAAGTTGAAAGAAGTGATGTGATTGGCCAATCATTGTGATGCATATCTTTTCCTTATGTAGTGATTTGTGGACTGTAGAGCTAGCAGCAAAGTATGTACTTTATGCATTTATTCATGGTTCATATGCTATGGCAGCTGAAATTTCAACTGTGTTGTTGGAGGACTGGCATCATTTAATTAAACTGTGGTAACTGAAACTCCTGCGTATGACTTGATAAATAGGGACTGCCTGTAATTTTCTTATGAAACTACTAAACCTATCTCCACAGAAGACTGCATCAGAGGACAGATGTCTGGAGCCTGCAGACGGTTATGTAGAAGTAATGAATCCAATGAAACCAAATGGAACACACAACTTGAAATCTTCTCCTGGCCTCCCACTTGACTTTTCTCACCCTGTAGTCTTGGTTTCAGTCTCTTTTGGGTACTGTCTTTGTGGTCTATCTAGGCCTAATCCCCGGGAGAAACTTCTGGTTTAGACATATCATCGAGAAAGCTGGACTGCACCCTGGTGCCCTGAGGCCAGGGCCTCTTCCCTGCTGTAGGCCTCACTCCTCATCTGGAGTTAACTACAGCTCTCCTTAAAGGCCTGCAGTCTGGCTCAGTCTCCTGAAAATCAAGGCTGGTCAGTTACAGTTCTGGACTTTAAAAGAGAGTGGTGGAGACAAAACCATACAACAAAGCCCAGGAGCCCTGATTTAGACACTCTGAAGGTAGATCATCCTTCCAATAAGCTTAATGGACAGCTTTCTGCTTACCACTTTCTTATCACCTCTTATGATGAGAGGCACAAGGAGACAAACTGGAGAAAACTTTGCACAGACACTAGTTTACAAAGTCGAAATATTGAGATAAAAGCTGAGAGCTAATACAAGAAAAAATAAATCACCACTCCATTTGTGATTTTTGGAAAACATTCTTTCGGTGGAGGCCTGTAACACTTCACCAATGTGACAGACTAGATGTTAAGACCTATCTCCTTGTCCAGACACTGCCATTCAATACCCAGAGGAATTTGGTCACAACAGGTCTTCTTTAATATTCTAGTTCTTTTATTGGAGTATAAGAATAATAATCCCTGATCACTTCCAAAGTAGTGGTCAATTTTAAATATGTGTATTATGCCATACATCTCTATACAAGTACTTCAGACGAGGAAGCAAGGTTTATGTTTATAACATGCACACTCCGAATATGCACCCATATTATCCAAACACTTATGATATTAAATATGAACTACCTCAGCTCTTCTAATTGAGAGTAAAGAAAATGTGATCATTTCTGCATACACATGACATGCTCACACAATGGCTCACACATATTAGAGATTCAATGAATCTGAGGGCATGAATGTGTGAATAAAGTTGCAATTCCTTTTCTCTGCTTAACTTGAAGGAGAAGAAGGATAACTCCGCATCTCCTGTCATTTCAATCAGTAACAATAAACATATGTAAATTACCTAACATGTACAAAGAATTTAACAGGAAACCTTGCACCTAGTGAGCACTGGGTGGGTGGTATTTATCATTGATGATAGTTTCTTTGTTTTTGGAAGTGATTCTTCTCATTTTGTTCGCCACTGCCTCTGAACATGTGATGCTCCCTTCTTCCCTTCCTTTGTTGGACCATTTTCACATATTAGAAACTCCTCATACCATAATTCAACCTCTTCTGATATTTTCAGTATTCAGTCATTTCCATGGCATAGACATTCAATGTTAATGTATCACACCAGCTGACTGATGACAGAAATGATGGCGAAGAAGGAATCCTTGGAAAACTTTAAAGTAATTGATGCTTCTGTAGGGAGGGAATGAAAATAGAAAGTAGCTAATATTTCAAACTCTTGGAAGTGGAAATTACATTGAATTATGCCAATCATGTAATGAATAAAGTATGAAAATGACTTAGTGATGAATGAAAATGCTGTAATATTCTTCTAGTAATTTACAGAGCTGATGGCTTCCTCTGCATTATTCTGTCAAGCCTCAATGTACAGGATATAAAACGTAATCTAGTTTGGGAGGTGGGTTGGTGGTGGGGTATCATATTTTATATATATGTGTGTGTGTCATATCATATATATATATATGAGATATCCATATGAGTGTACTTTTACAATGCCTTCAAAAGACATCTGATTGTGACATAGCACTCAAAGTGGCAGGGGTTGCTCTCTCAAGTTTTGTCTAAATGACTGGTACAACTAATCAAGGATTTTTCATTTTTAATGGGTATAATCAATTGTAGATGTCTTCAGCTGATGCCAAGGTCTTCTTGGCAAGTCACAGTGCACCATGAGCTTCAGGTCTGGTATTTCCTTTATGTATCAAAATGCTTAAGATGTACATGAAGAATCAGAGTCATTGAACAGTTTTCCTAAGATCATTCAGCAAGTGATTTCACATCAGGTTTAAAGTTTCTGAATTGACTCTACTTTAATCATTGTACTCTTAATCTGTACACAATATTGCTTTACATAAGCCCTAATGCTCAGCCCAAATAAATAATGAGCACTGAAGATGTGATGGTATCACAAATAAATTATTGTTTTATAATAATTAAAATTTTAAATTGAAATTTAACAACTACATAGAGACAGGGACTGTTTCTCTGTAGTGTTTAAATTCTCAAGTCATCAACCTTGACTATAATTATATTATGTTTTGATAATTGACAATTGAAGAATATTTTTTATGATAAGACATACCTCTTACCCCCTCCAAGTTTGAAATGATTATCCTTATATCTAACTCCTATAACATTCTCTTTATATTCTCTTGATGGCATTTATATTATCTATACCTTAAATTATGATGATTCATTTTCAGATATTATCTTTCCCCTGGACCTTACACTGCTCAATGTTCCTTAATATACAACTTTATATTCCTCTTAGAGCCAATTTCAAGCCATTCTAATAGTAAGATGGCCAAGAGAGAATGAATAAACAAAATTTTTTTCTGTACATGTATCCCAGAACTTAGAGTAAAATTTTAAAAAAAATTATTTTTTGTTTTTTCTAATTGTGCTTTAATTATATAATTTATCAAAGCAAGAACGCTCACAAAATTTTATCTAAGGCTTTAACCTGAGTAATAAACAAAGTTCTTCAGCAAATGGAAAGATAACAATAAAAAATTGCATCCTGTAGGACTTTGTTTTCAGAGAAGTAATTCTTGAAATATATTTTGGGGCTAAGGATTCTAATTTATTAATGTTCCATGTTTGTCTTAAACTAACTCAAGGCACTGTACGAATCACTCCCCACCTGGTTAAGTCCCTAAATATTACTTAAACTGGGTTTGATATCTGAAAGAAGTAAAGTATTTATTTAATAATTTTCTATATAAGAAATAAAATGAAAAATATGTTAAAACCTATCCAAAACTGGCAATGTTACATATAGCTTACAAACACTTAAGGATGACAGCTTTACGGTTACAAAGATCTTCCTTCTCATTTGAACATCACTAATCTCATGGAACCTTTGTGTCATGCAATATCACCAAATTTGAAGTTACCTTCAGATGGATATACTCAGTGACATATTTTTGAGCATTGATAAAGTAGAATCCATATTTGTTACAGAAGGAATTAAGACTAAATCATTTGAACTTTGGAAAATCCACATGTGAGGGACCCGAGGGAAATAAAACTGGGTGGATTCCTATGGGTAGAGATGTTGGAATCACATTTTGTAATTATCAGAAAGTGGTCAAGAATGGGTCCCTAGGCAGCCATCATATGGCCATGAGGGTCTCTCTGCCTACACACTTTGGGTCTAAAGTTCTGTTAGAAAATACTCATAGCTATTCTTTCCCGTACTTAGCAAAGTCGAATTTAGGTGGAATTTAGTTATATGGAGGGTCACAAAAGTTGGAAACCACCTTATTTAAAATTTTTTTTCTTTTATTTTTTCTTTTTTTATTATTATTATACTTTAAGTTCTAGGGTACATGTGCACAACGTGCAGGTTTGTTACATATGTATACTTGTGCCATGTTGGTGTGCTGCACACATCAATTCATCAGCACCCATCAACTCGTCATTTACATCAGGTATAACTCCCAATGCAATCCCTCCTCGCTACCCCCTCCCCATAATAGACCCTGGTATGTGATGTTCCCCTTCCTGAGTCCGAGTGATCTCATTGTTCAATTCCCACCTATGAATGAGAACATGTGGTGTTTGGTTTTCTGTTCTTGCGACAGTTTGCTGAGAATGATGGTTTCCAGCTGCATCCATGTCCCTACAAAGGACACAAACTCATCCCTTTTTATGGCTGCATAGTATTCCATGATATATATGTGCCACATTTTCTTAATCCAGTCTGTCACTGATGGACATTTGGGTTGATTCCAAGTCTTTGCTATTGTGAATAGTGCTGAATAATGCTGCAATAAACATACGTGTGCATGTGTCTTTATAGCAGCATGATTTATAATCCTTTGGGTATATACTCAGTAATGGGATGGCTGAGTCATATGGTATTTCTAGTTCTAGATCCTTGAGGAATCGCCATACTGTTTTCCACAATGGTTGAACTAGTTTACAATCCCACCAACAGTGTAAAAGTGTTCCTATTTCTCCACATCCTCCCCAGCACCTGTTGTTTCCTGACTTTTTAATGATTGCCATTCTAACTGGTGTGAGATGATATCTCATTGTGGTTTTGATTTGCATTTTGATGGCCAGTGATGATGAGCATTTTTTCATGTATCTGTTGGCTGTATGCATGTCTTCTTTTGAGAAATGTCTGTTCATATCCTTTGCCCACTTTTCGATGGGGTTGTTTGTTTTTTTCTTGTAAATTTGTTTGAGTTCTTTGTAGGTTCTGGATATTAGCCATTAGTCGGATGAGTAGATTGCAAAAATTTTCTCCCATTCTGTAGGTTGCCTGTTCACTCTGATGGTAGTTTCTTTTGCTGTGCAGAAGCTCTTTAGTTTAATTGGATCCCATTTGTCAATTTTGGCTTTTGTTGCCATTGCTTTTGGACATGAAGTCCTTCAAGCCCAGGCCTATGTCCTGAATGGTATTACCTAGGTTTTCTTCTAGGGTTTTTATGGTATTAGGTCTAACATTTAAGTCTCTAATCCATCTTGAATTAATTTTTGTATAAGGAGTAAGGAAAGGATCCAGTTTCAGCTTTCTACTTATGGCTAGCCAATTTTCCCAGCACCATTTATTAAATAGGGAATCCTTTCCCCATTTCTTGTTTCTCTCAGGTTTGTCAAAGATCAGATGGCTGTAGATGTGTGGTATTATTTCTGAGGACTCTGTTCTGTTCCATTGGTCTATATCTCTGTTTTGGTACCAGTACCATGCTGTTTTGGTTACTGCAGGCTTGTAGTATAGTTTGAAGTCAGGTAGTGTGATGCCTCTAGCTTTGTTCTTTTGGCTTAGGATTGTCATGGCAATGCGGGCTCTTTTTTTGTTCGATATGAACTTTAAAGCAGTTTTTTCCAATTCTGTGAAGAAAGTAATTGGTAGCTTGATGGGGATGGCATTGAATCTATAAATAACCTTGGGCAGTATGGCCATTTTCACAATATTGATTCTTCCTATCCATGAGCACTGTATGTTCTTCCATTTGTTTGTATCCTCTTTTATTTCACTGAGCAGTGGTTCGTAGTTCTCCTTGAAGAGGTCCTTTCCATCCCTTGTAAGTTGGATTCCTAGGTATTTTATTCTCTTTGAAGCAATTGTGAATGGAAGTTCATTCCTGATTTGGCTCTCTGTTTGTCTGTTACTGGTGTATAAGAATGCTTGTGAGTTTTGTACATTAATTTTGTATCCTGAGACTTTGCTGAAGTTGCTTATCAGCTTAAGGAGATTTTGGACTGAGATGATGGGGTTTTCTAAATATACAATCATGTCATCTGCAAACAGGGACAATTTGACTTCTTCTTTTCCTAACTGAATACCCTTGATTTCTTTCTCTTGCCTGATTGCCCTAGCCAGAACTTCTAGCACTATGTTGAATAGGAGTGGTGAGAGAGGGCATCCCGGTCTTGTGCCAGTTTTCAAAGGGAATGCTTCCAGCTTTTGCCCATTCAGTATGATATTGGCTGTGGGTTTGTCATAAATAGCTCTTATTATTTTGAGATATGTTCCATCAATACCGAAATTATTGAGAGTATTTAGCATGAAGGGCTGTTGAATTTTGTCAAAAGCCTTTTCTGCATCTATTGAGATTATCATGTGTTTTTAGTCATTGGTTCTGTTTATATGCTGGATTACATTTATTGATTTGCGTATTTTGAACCAGCCTTGCATCCCAGGGATGAAGCCCACTTGATCGTGGTGGATAAGCTTTTCGATGTGCTGCTGGATTCGGTTTGCCAGTATTTTATTGAGGATTTTTGCATCGATGTTCATCAGGGATATTGGTCTAAAATTCTCTTTTTTTGTTGTAACTCTGTCAGGCTTTGGTATCAGGATGATGTTGGTCTCATAAAATGAGTTAGGGAGGATTCCCTCTTTTTCTATTGATTGGAATAGTTTCAGAAGGAATGGTACCAGCTCCTCCTTGTACCTCCGGTAGAATTCAGCTGTGAATGCGTCTGGTCCTGGACTTTTTTTGGTTGGTAGGCTATTAATTACAGCCTCAATTTCAGAGCCTGCTATTGGTCTTTTCAGGGATTCAACTTCTTCCTGGTTTAGTCTTGGGAGACTGTAAGTGTCCAGGAAATTATCTATTTCTTCTAGATTTTCTAGTTTATTTGCATAGAGGTGTTTATAGAGTTCTCTGATGGTAGTGTGTATTTCTGTGGGGTCAGTGGTGATATCCCCTTTATCATTTTTTATTGTGTCTATTTGATTCTTCTCTCTTTTCTTCTTTATTAGTCTTGCTAGCAGTCTATCAATTTTGTTGATTGTTTCAAAAAACCAGCTCCTGAATTCATTGATTTTTTGGAGGGTTTTTTGTGTCTCTATCTCCTTCAGTTCTGCTCTGATCTTAGTTATTTCTTGCCTTCTGCTAGCTTTTGAATGTGTTTGCTCTTGCTTCTCTAATTCTTTTAATTGTGATGTTAGAGTGTCAATTTTTGATCTTTCCTGCTTTCTCTTGTGGGCATTTGTGCTATAAATTTCCCTCTACACACTGCTTTAAATGTGTCCCAGAGATTCTGGTATGTTGCATCTTTGTTCTCATTGGTTTCAAAGAACATCTTTATTTCTGCCTTCATTTCATTATGTACCCAGTAGTCATTCAGGAGCAGGTTGTTCAGTTTCCATGTAGTTGAGCAGTTTTGATTGATTTTCTTAGTCTTGAGTTCTAGTTTGATTGCACTGTGGTCTGAGAGACAGTTTGTTATAATTTCTGTTCTTGTACATTTGCTGAGGAGTGCTTTACTTCCAATTATGTGGTCAATAAGTGTGATGTGGTGCTGAGAAGAATGTATATTCTGTTGATTTGGGGTGGAGAGTTCTGTAGATGTCTATTAGGTCTGCTTGGTGCAAAGTTGAGTTCAATTCCTGGATATCCTTGTTAACTTTCTGTCTCGTTGATCTGTCTAATGTTGACAGTGGGGTGTTGAAGTCTCCCATTATTATCATATGGGAGTCTAAGTCTCTTTGTAAATCTCTAAGGACTTGCTTTATGAATCTGGGTGCTCCTATATTGGGTGCATATATATTTAGGATAGTTAGCTCTTCCTGTTGAATTGATCCCTTTACCATTATGTAATGGCCTTCTTTGTCTCTTTTGATATTTGATGGTTTAAAGTCTGTTTTATCAGAGACTAGTATTGCAACCCCTGCTTTTTTTGTTCTCCATTTGCTTGGTAGATCTTCCTCCATCCCTTTATTTTGAGCCTATGTGTGTTTCTGCATGTGAGATGGGTCTCCTGAATACAGCAGACTGATAGTTCTTGACTCTTTATCCAATTTGCCAGTCTGTGTCTTTTAATTGGACCATTTAGTTGATTTACATTTAAGGTTAATATTGTTATGTGTGAACTTGATCCTGCCATTGTGATATTAGCTGGTTATTTTGCTCATTAGTTGATGCAGTTTCTTCCTAGCCTCGATGGTCTTTACATTTTGGCATGTTTTTGCAATGGCTGGTACCGGTTGTTCCTTTCCATGTTTAGTGTTTCCTTCAGGATCTCTTGTAGGGCAGGCCTGGTGGTGACAAAATCTCTAAGCATTTGCTTGTCTGTAAAGGATTTTATTTCTCCTTCACTGATGAAACTTAGTTTGGCTGGATATGAAATTCTGAGTTGAAAATTCTTTTCTTTAAGAATGTTGAATATTGGCCCCCACTCTCTTCTGGCCTGTAGAGTTTCTGCCGAGAGATCTGCTGTTAATCTGTTGGGCTTCCCTTTGTGGATAACCCGACCTTTCTCTCTGGCTGCCCTTGACAGTTTTTCCTTCATTTCAACTTTGGTGAATCTGACAATTATGTGTCTTGGAGTTGCTCTTCTCGAGGAGTATCTTTGTGGCGTTCTCTGTATTTCCTGAATTTGAATGTTGGCCTGCCTTACTAGGTTGGGGAAGTTCTCCTGGATAATATCCTGAAGAGTGTTTTCCAACTTGGTTCCATTTTCCCCCTCACTTTCAGGCACCCCAATCAGATGTAGATTTGGTCTTTTCACATAATCCCATACTTCTTGAAGGCATTGTTCATTTCTCTTTCCTCTTTTTTCTTTAGACTTCTCTTCTCGCTTCATTTCATTCATTTGATCCTCAATCACTGATACTCTTTCTTCCAGTTGATTGAGTCGGTTACTGAAGCTTGTGCATTTGTCACGTATTTCTCGTGTCATGGTTTTTATCTCTGTCAGTTCGTTTATGGCCTTCTCTGCATTGATTATTCTAATTATCCATTCTTCCATTCTTTTTTCAAGATTTTTAGTTTCTTTGCACTGGGTACATAATTCCTCCTGTACCTCTGTGAAGTTTGATGGACTGAAGCCTTCTTCCCTCAACTCGTCAAAGTCATTCTCCATCCAACTTTGATCTGTTGCTGGTGATAAGCTGCATTTCTCAGTTGAAAATGCAGAAATCACCCATCTTCTGTGTTGCTCGCGCTGGGAGCTAGAGACTTGAGCTGTTCCTATTCGGCTGTCTTGCTCCGGGACCTGGAAACCACCTTTTTGAGGTAAAAGACCCATCACAGTGATTTTCTAGTAGACTCTCACTGACACAGTCTTCCTTTTGTAAATCAAATTCTTAAGGATAATGACTCAAACTTGTCAAATTCCATTTGATAAAGTACTTCCCACCAGGTTTGTTTCAGAGTGTTCCTTCAAAGAAAGATACTCCCAAATGATTCTTCGATTAATAGAAGCTTATCGGCACACTATATTTCTAGAGTCAAATTCCCTGAATTTGAAACCCAACTTTCATAATTTTAACCATGTGTCCATGGACAAATTTTCCCACTGTAAAACATAGATAACAATAATATTCACCTCATGAGATTGCTGCAAAGAATAAATTAGATAATATGTGTAGAGGACTTAGAACAGTGCTAGTCATGGATGATACTCTCAAGAAATGTTAGCTACATTCACGCAGCCATAAAAATAAACTTGACAAACAATGCATACGATAACCATGTAAACATATTAAAGGCTCTGGAAAGTCCTTAATTGAATTAATTTTTAACTCAGCATAGCCCAAACTCAAATAGTAAATAATCTAATGATTTATTGAACCATTTTTCAACAGAATATTGTAGTAAAAGCTGTTCCAACATTTTTTACTGGTGCCACAACCAAGTTGACTATGAGATGAATATAATCATTCTTCAAAAGAAATATAACCGTCATCTCAAAAAAGAAGCCACTCTCACTTTAAACATATAATGGTCTGATCAATTTGAAAGAGAACTGTGTGGCAAAATGTACAAATTAAAGGACAAGCTGCATGAACTGAGACAGGTATGTCCCCCAAAATGAATTTTGAAGCACCCTTCAGAAACCAATCAAATGCCAATTCAAGTGTCATCTGTCACTGATCCATTAGTTTGCACTTTTGCTCTAATAAATTACTTATCTACACGTTACATTAATAAATTACTTATTTACATGTTACAGAGAACAGGTTGATGGCCCTGCATTCAGCAATAAAACAAGGGAAGATCTAGACTTTTAGTTATTGCCTAGGAAAGATAGTCAGCCTCTAAGAACAAACTCAAGAATAACAACTACCTTTAATTGAATAGTTAGTAGTTCTAGGCATCTCATGTTCTTTCTAATCTCACAGAAGTCTTCAGGGTGGGCATTATAATCTCCATTTTACTCAGAAAGTAATTAAAGCTGAAGAAACAATTGAATTACACAGCTAGGAATCCAGTAACAGCTAAGCTTATATTTAGACCCAGGTCTGTGAGACAGCAAAACAAGTGCTCATTTTTCCATATTACACTGACTATTCATACAACGAGTTTAAATTGTTCCTTTCTGACATTTTGATTTTTATAGAACTATCTCTTTCTTTTTCCGATGAGAGTAATTCATATAATTTTTAAAGAAAGGGAATTGTATGCTTTGGGGGAAAGATTCTGAGGAAGTAAATCCCTGTGGACAGGTATCCTCTTCTTAAGCTAATCTTGAGTGAGAGTGTTTAGAAACACAAAAAATACTGTTGTGGCAGCTTTTAAATGCTAACTAGATATGGTTAAGTTCTTAGAAGCCTGTAGTGGGGGCTAAAAAAGTGGACAGTCAGATTTTGGAACCTGACAGTTGGCCTGAGGCCTTATATTGCAGGAGGTTTTATTTCTCCAATAAGTTCAATTCTCTCTAGCGAATTCCTTCCTTAAGTTAGATGGTTGGGCCCTAATATTTTTGCAGCTGCAAAAACTCAACTTATATAAGATAATGGAAAAATTGGATAAGCCACATGAAATTCTGCTTCACCACCAATATCTTAAGAAATGCATCTGTTTCTAAAGATAGTTGAAGGGCAGCTGTTGAGTGGAGAAAACTAACCTATTGATTATGCATCATAAGAGACTGACTTAGAGGAATGAATAAACTCGACAGTAGTCAACTTTAAGGCTAATCTTGTGTTGTGCTAAGAAAAATAGCAGGACAAATGGAAAAGGGCTTTTGTTCCTTCTGTTTCCAGATAACATTAATAGACAAACTTAAATATTATGCTTGCCCAGGATAGACTGGTAGGATATACAGGCTACATGCACCTGAAGATTAGAGATCAATCAGGGTGATCATCATTAATATAGTGCTTATGGGGAGAGGATCAATATTCTGGCTCTCATATTTGTTATAATTTATGCTAATGGCTGTCAGTAGACTTGCTCAATAATTGGACTATAACATTAATGAACTGTTATTGATTTACTGTGATACCTGAGGCTATAAAACTATAATTATAAATAGTAATTAAGTAAAGGATAGAGTCAGAAATTATATACTGATAGTGGCCCAAAATGCATATGTAATATGAAGATGTAACCACAATATGGAGATAATCTAAATAAACAAACTAAGGAGATGCAGAAAGTTGGAAACATGGAAATCCATTGACTTTAAGGGAACACCACAGCTCTATTTAGATAGAGACTGATATCTAATACTGATACCCCCAGGGAAAAAGTTGGAATATCTTGAGATTGCCTAAAACTGGCATCCCAAGACTAGAGTAGTTCAATGGAGACAGTTATACAAGGTCTTGGAGTGCTTGGCTGTCTGTGCTGCCATTCACAATGGCAACTTCATCTTGAGGTTCGCTGTCCTCATGAGAGTAAGATGATTTTCAGCAGGAATTGAGTTTGTAAACTTGTTGTTTCACATGTAGTAGGAGAGAATATGTCACTTCCCACAGTCTTTAAATGGAAGTCCTGAACTTGCTGATTGGCTCACTTGTGATTATTCCCTGAGCCCAAGGGAATAACATGTACTGAATAAAACTTAGGCTTGGGTTACCTGAACCAATGGTGATTGACAAGGGGTGCTACTATGTTGATAAGTGTTGACGAATCAAATTTCACCCTTGTGGAAGTGCGTTCAACCCCATCAACAACATATGGCTATGGGCTGTCGATTTCAAAACTGTATTTTATAATGGCAAAAACATCATCTCTTTTTATTCTCTAAAACTCAAATGTATTTGATAAAAACATAAAGAAGGGAGTGGTGAGATGGGAGACATTGACTATATAGATGTAATTAACATCTGAAGGACAGTTTCTATTACATGGCAGATGAATAAGAATGCTATTTGCTATTTCTCCCAACGATGTTAAATTCATACATTCATACACACTTGCATACGTACATACACTTGGAAGTTTAAGTATATTCAGACATCTCAAATATCTTAATCAATATTTTTAAAAAATGTCTGTGTCCCCCAGTTGATTTTATGATTTATTAGTGAATAACCTCATTGGTTTAAAAAAAGATATGAATAGCCTATATTTCTGGGAATAATCACTTGAATCAAAGAGAGATATCCACTCAAATTAATTTACAAAGGTAACCTAGTATAACTTAGTTACATTCCACAGGAGACATTTAGGGAGGTTTTCCCTTATAGCCCATATTAGTAAACACACAAGTGTGATTGTATCATGATTAGCTTTTCTCTACATATTTCAATTTGTGATATGGGATTCAAGAACAAATAGAAAAAAAATTAATTTCTTCTGAAATTTTTATCAGACTCTCTATATATTGTCCTTAGGTCAAGCTGTCATATGATTAAGTTGGTAAAATTGGGAGTTCCTGGAGGCTATAGTAGAGCCAGATCTTTCCCAATTCTGGAAGTAATCGTCTAAAAAAAAACTTCTCAGAGTAGTATAGTACATCTATCCCCTGGGATTAGCCAGCCAATCTCAACTGAATCTACTGAGAATGAAATCAGCACTTACTAAGTATTAACAAGTGGGGATTAAGTCATTTTGTTCTTTGGTTAAATACAATTGTATAGAATGTAAAAACAAAAACAAAAAGCAAATACTAGCAAAGTGAGGTGACAACCCTAGTAGAATTCATAGTGAGCTGCAAAGAATCTTAAAATAATTGTATTACACAACCAATTTTGATCTCTGTTTTATTTTACTGAAGATCTTTAGCTTAGCCATTAGGATGAATAATGAATGCTCTATTTCCGTATTTATTTATTAAACATATGTTTTAAGGAACTATACCAGATATTGGGGGAGAGGTATAAACAAGTTATTTGATTACATAGAATTTAGAGTTTACTGGAGGAGACAATTCTTAAACAAGATCACTACCCAGTCAACCAATTGCAATGGGTAGTGTTACAGGAAAGCTGAAAGTATTGTAAGTCAGTCTGGCATAAAAGTACAATTTAGACTGGGGGTGGGAAGAAGAAGAATAACCCTTAGAAAGAGTGAAATTTAAGCTGAATAAAAAAGAATAATGAATAAATAATAACTATTCAAGGTTAGAGTTTAGGTAAAATGCAATCCATGAAAATAAAATCGCACAACTATTTTATCAGTTTTCAAAACATTGAACACTCCAAAAGTGACCAACTAAATTTTGCTAAAAGTGACCAACTAAATTTTACTAAATATATTTAGTATCATTGTGAATTCATGGAGTTAAACATATGTTATGTGCTTCAATCCATTAAAGCTTTTACCTTTTCAGCTCATAAATCAAGAAGAAATGATAGAATTGGAATATTATTTGACAACTCTTAATTAATTAATGGATAGTGGCATTGATTAGCAATGTCTGCTAATAGCACACATGGAGACAACCAGACATCACAGGTCTCCTAGGGAGTATTCTTGCCAAAAAGTCAACCTAAATATAGATTCAAATGGCAATTTACACAAAATACAGGAGACAGAATAAAATATTAAAGAACAGGATAGGGATGCAATCAGCCAAATCTACAGTATGGAAACCTCTGCAGGATAAATGATCTGGTTTCTTAAACAAATAGATTTCAAAGAGAAACAAAGAGAGATGCAAAGGAAACTGATAGTTTAAAGAATCACAACCCATGGAACTTATTTAGATTAAGATTCAAACAATCTTAAAACACAAAATAAATTTTATGATGACATTTACAAAACAATTGGAAATTTGAACACTGACTGGATATGTGATATTATTAAAACTATTGTTAATTGTTAAAAAATAATAAAATTGCATGTCCAAAGGCCCTTAAATGAGAAAGAGATTAGGAACAATCAAGGGCATGGCATAATTTAGACAAGGTGATTTTTTTCTTGATTTATTATCCTATGATGATCTCTCTCCACTTTATTTCAGAAGTCATACCAACCTGTATTCAGGAATCTGTATACTCTAAATAACAGATCAGGTGTTTTAAGTTTTTTAAAAAAAGACTTCACTTGCAAAGTCTAGAATGTTATAGTTAGACTAGATGGGAAAAATAAGAAGCTATTCTGATGAACTTCTAATACAAAGTTATACTTGTGATGAATTTGCAATTTGTATTGAATACACCTTTAAAATATTTCTATTAATATAGCCATTATGGAAAAGAATATGGGGTTCCTCAAAAAATTAAAAATAGAACTACCATATGATCTAGCAATCCCACTATGGTTTATAAATACCAAGGAAATGAAATCAGTATGTTAAAGAGATAGCTGCACTCCTATGTTTATTTGCACATTATTCACAATACCACAGTATAGAATGTGTATTCATATATACACAATGAATATGTGGTATATATTCATTGTGGAATACTGTTTAGCCTTAAGAAATAAGATAATCCTGTCATTTGTGATAACCTGTGTGACCCTGGAGAACATTATGTTAAATGAGATAAGCAAGGCATAGAAAGACAAGTACCACATTATCTCACTTGTACGTGGAATCTAAAAAGGGTGATATCATAGAAGTAGAGAGTAGAATGGTGGTTACCAGAGGGCATAGCAGAGGGTAGGGAGGGTTGGGAAGATATTGATCAAAGAATACATAATTACAGTCAAATAGAAGGAATAAGGTCAAGAGCTCTATTGCGCAGCAGCGCACCTGTAGGGAATGACGATATATTATACTGTTGAAAAACACAAAAATGGTGGATGTTGTATCCTCACCACAGAAACAATAACTATGTGAGGTCATGCATTTGTTAATTAGCTAGATTTAACCACTCCTAATGTATACAGACTTCAAAACATCATTTTGTACACAATAAATCCATGTAATTTCATCTACCAACTTAAAAAAAAAGTTTCTAATTCTGTCTATTGAAAAGACCCAGAATCAGGGTCAAATCAGTAGCAAAACTCATAACACTGGGAGTATGGCCTCTGCCATTTCCGATAAAAGGAACTGGGGAGCTTTAGAGAAACAGCTGGGGTAGAGAAATTACAAGATAGGCCTGGAGAATATGCTTAAATCAGAAACCAAGGAAATTATTGAAACTACTAAGATATGTTAAAGAACTCAGCATCTAATGTAAAGAGATTTCCTATGGCCCAAGATGAGAATTTGAGCACAAATGAGAATAATTGCAATTATTGAAATAAATCAGGTATTTTACAATTATTAAGTTCAAAATAACAAAAAAGAGAGAATTTTTCTCCCATTTTGGAGAGGACTGATAGTGAACCAACTTATCGTTTCAAAACTGGAAAAGAAAATATGAGTTGGGACAAATTAGGGGACTTAATCAAACATTTAACTGAGCCTACTATTTGAACTATATGCTAGAATAGCCAAATAATTAATTAGCGGATGTTTTCTTCATAGATTGGAATAACTTAGGCAGCTAGAGCTTTAATTTAAACAGTATACTACCATATAGAGTAATAATAATTGCACCCAAGAATTAATGAGTGCTTTACTAGGTATAGGGCACCGTACTAAACAGATGCTTCAGACTCTATCACAAACTGTAGGTTAATACAGTTATAAAAGTGAGAAAACTATCATTTAGAGAATGTGTCCCATACATCCATGAAATACTTGAATTGTGAATTAAATCATTAAACCCAGGTTATCTTACTCAGTGGCCTGCCTTTTTAACTGTCTTGAATACCTATGATTGAAACAAGTCAAGAAAGTTAGGAAAGAAGGAGAAGGAGTGCTTACCTCTCTCTTCAGGGATAAAGAGAGGTTTTCAGGAAGAAGTGATGCCTAAGCTAAGATACAATGGATAGAGTAGTATTTATTCACAAAGGAGTGAGGGAGAACATAGAGAGAGCATTCTATACAGAAGGACCATCTTGAATCAAGGCCTGCAAGCTTGAGAAAAGATGATGTTCCCCAGACATCAGTGGCACTTAGCAGTAAACCTTTATTCCTTATGCATATGTGGGGTTCAGCTAATTGAAGTTATGCAGTGCTGGTATTGGCTGGGACTGGTCATGTGTCTGTGGGTCTCTGCTCCTAGAGACTGGCATCTCTGATCCGTGTATCTCTCATCATTCACCTGGTACAAGGCCTTTCTCTTAGCAATGGCTGAAGAATAAGCAGGAATATAGAAGCAAGTCAGTGCTTGAGAACTAGAGAGAGAAGCAGTGCACCATCACTTCTGCATCGGTCTGTTGGCCAAAGTTATCAGAGGATTGAATGCAGTGGTAGAGAATTACACTAAAACCAGAGTGAGAATGCACTACAGTTTCATTAAGAGGGTGTAGATAAGTGAAAGGGTGAATAGTCAGGGCAATCATGAATGCAAATATAATGCACACAGCTAGGAACTAAAGGTAGTGCATAATAGCTGCCACTAGAGATGCTGGGGAAATAAGAAGCAAAACAACTGTAGAATTTAGCCCAAAGTCTGTGTTAGTGATGTTTGTGGAGAAATGCAAGATGATAATATTAATGCCTATACACTGGAGCAGTTTCCTCTTTGCAATATCCAGTCCTTCTTTTCCCTCTCCTCCTGTAATGGTCATCCTGAAAATTTATTTCTCAAATTTGTAAATTTCCTAGAAACCAAGGTGTCCCTGAGGGCACTGCGCCACCAATGCACTCGACTGTGCACTGCTAATCAGCATCTCTGTTCTTCTACTTTCACTAAGTGACTCTCAGTGTGTACAAAATTGATGGGAAGAGGAAACAGTATTTTCTGTTTCAATGGTGTGCACACTATCCCCTAATTCTGAAACTTTCAGTCTCTTGTCACGGAGCCAGTTCTCCTGACCACACAGCTTGGTTTGAAAATAACAACATACTGCCTCTTTCTAATCACTTTAGTTAGGGAAGGTGCTCTTTGATTTTATCTAAATTACTGTGCTTATAAGCTGTAGTGCCCAAAGCGTAATGAATTCGCTCTCCCTTTCCTGTTGTCACAAGGAAAACCAGCTTAGAGAGTGTGGGAGAGGTTTAAAGCTTAGAATGAGAAAGAAAGAATCAGTCAAGTGTCATTTTCAGAGGGAAAATACATTTTCCCCTAGTCACAGTCAGACTTTCATTCTGGAAATTCTAAAAGTGTTTCCATGCAAGACAGTTAATTACATCATTATTATTATTATTTATTTGCCCTAATGATTTCAAAATATCCAGAGATGAACGGAATTCCTTTTAAAGAAATCACAATAATCGCCTAAAATTTTTCCATCTTTTCAATTCAAGCTGATTTTGTGATATTCTATCATTATTTGTGATTTGAGGATGGAGAGAACGTCTCTGAGGCAAAAATTGTTTTTTAACCAAAAATTATTTCATGTTATTGTTTGTGAGAGCAAGGGAGTATAGACATATAGGATTGGATTTAAGAATTGGTTCCTTATGGGCTATGGAGTCATGGACAGACAGGTTAGAATCTTAGATACATATTAATAAGTGAAGAAAGCTAATCTGAAAAGACTACATACTATGTGATTCCAACTATGTGATATCCTGGAAAAGACAAAACTATGGAACCAGTAAGAAGACCAGTGGTCGCCAGAGATTGGTTAAGCACAAAGGAATTTTTGGACAGTGAAAATATACTCTGTATGATATTATTATGGTGGATACATGTCATTATACATTTGTCAAAACCTGTAAAATGTGCAACGCCAAGAGTGAATCCTAATATAAACTATGGACTTTTGGTGGTACTGATGTATTAATATATGTTTACCAATTGTAACAAATGTACCTACTCTAGTGGGGGATGTTGATAATTGGGGAGACTGTGCAGTGGTGGGTGAAGGAGATATATGGAAAACTTTGGTGCTTTATTCTCAATAATGTTGTGAACCTAAAACTATTCTTTAAAAAAATAAGTCTTGAAAATGGTTACTTTGAAGTTACATAAAAATTCATGAAAATACATGCAAATACAAATAATGAGAAAAGAAAAAACTAGTATTAGACATTCTCAAGTAAATAACTCAAACAACACTAAAATATAATGTAAAGTGAAACCTGAATAAAACTTAAATCCTCATTTTTTTGTGAAATGTATTTGGACCAGTTTTCTTGATTAATAACCAATACTTTGCACAGAATTATATCAATTTATTTAAATGTGCTTCTTTTCATTTTTTTTTTTTCCATCTCAGGACACTTTAATAATCTACCCATTCCCCTTTAAAGCTTGATACGCCTTCTGGCCGGGCATGGTGGCTCATGCCTGTAATCCCAGTAATCCCAGCATTTGGGAGGTGGAGGCAGGTGGATCACTTGAGGTCAGGAGCTCAAGACCAGCCTGGCCAACATGGCGAAAACCTGTCTCTACTGAAAACAAAACAAAACAAAACAATACAATACAAAAATTAGCCGGGTGTGGTGGTGCACGCCTGTAGTCCCAACTACTTAAGAGGTTGAGGCAGGAGAATCGCTTGAACCCGGGAGGCAGAGGTTGCAGTGAGCTGAGATTGCGCCACTGCACTCCAGCCTGTACGATAGAAAAAGATTCCGTTTCAAAAAAAATAAAATAAAATAAAAGGTTGATATGCCTTCGAAAATCTCTTTGGATCTTCAGATGCTTCCTCTATCCCTTTAATTTCCTTATAATTCACCTGTTGAAGAATGTCAGTAGTTTAGCCAATCTATTTTCTCAGTTGGGATCTTGCTGACTGCCCAGTCATGGTGCAGATCAACATATTCCCCTGTCCTCTGCATTTCTTGCAAATTGGCAGATGAATCAAGGGACTTGATCAGAATCAGGTTCAATTTCTTTGGCAAGACTGATTATAGGTGGTCATTTTGGAAAACAGTTTGACAGTTCCTCAGTAAAGTTAAATGTAGAGTTTTCATATGACTCCATTAATTCACTTCTAGGCATATACTTAAGAAAACTGAAAACGTATATGTCCAAATGTACATCCACATATATGTACATTTTGTAGAAAATATGCATAGCAGCATTATTCATAATATTCACAAAAGTGAAAAAACTAAAATATCTATCAACTGATGAATGGTTAAACAAACAAAAGTGGCATATCCAAACAGTAGAATATGTTCAGCCACAGAAAATGAAGTACTGATCTATGCCACAACATGGATAAATTATGCTAAGTGAAAGAAGCCAGTCACCAAGGTCACAAAATTGTGTGTTTCCAGTTAAATGAAATATCCAGAATAGGCAAATCTCTAGAAACAGAATATAGATTCGTGGTTGCTGGGGTTAGGGGGTGGAAACTGAGAGGGGCTGCTGATGGAAAACAGGTTTCTTTTGGCGGGGGTGAAAATATTCTGGAATGAGATGATGGTTCACAACTTTATGAATATACTAAATATTAAATACACTCCAAAAGGTGAATTTTGGGTATGTGAATCATAGCTCAACTTAAAAAAAAAAGATGGTGTCACAGCAAGTGCATAATGCCTTAATGTCTTTTTAATAATTTTAGTGCCTTTTGATGCTTGAAATCTGAAAACATTAATTCTCTGGGGATTGCAAAGTGGTGATATTCCAACTTTATTGCTCTTTTTCATTAGTAAGGATACTTTTATGAAGAGATGCTTCTCTTCATCTTCCACTTGGTTAACTAGTGGTACATTTTCCATAGAAAAGACAGAAGAAATGATTGTCTCTCTTCATCAATTTTTAAAATAAATAATTGAGATTCTATCATCCTTCAAAAGAAACCAGTTAGTGTATGTCCTTCAAAAGAAACCAGTTAGTATATGTGTGAACCACACAGACACACACACACACACACACACAAAATTATTAATCCACAAATGGAAAACTGTTTCACAGATTTCAATCTGTTGCAATTATTATCCTTTTTAAAGTTCATGTGATCTCATCTTTTGTCAGTGGGAACTTCTACAAATAGGCTTCTAAGTTCATTTGACATAGCCATAGTAGTTTTTCTTTTATATAGCTTTGTCATTCATTTTGTACATTTAAAATTGGAATCAGCAATTTCCCCAAGAATTCTTGATTTCTTGCAGCAGGAAATGGTATTCCAAAAAATACAATCTGAACTCTTAAGATGTTCAATGACACTGGGTTGGTTGAGGTTTCAGAACTCTTTCAGGATATATACACATATATATGTGTGTGTGTGTGTGTGTGTGTGTGTGTGTGTGTATAGAGAGAGAGTACATATCTTTATGTTTGTATATAATATATATCTGTGGTACATGTATGTGTGTATATATATGTATATGTGTGTATATATACACATATATCTTCCTATATAATACATACCTGTGGTCTGTGTGTATATATGTGTGTGTGTATATATATACCACAGGTATGTGTTATATAGAAAGATAAAGCTATGTACTCTTATAATACACTTTAACTATATATATTTGATATATATGACCTATACTCAAATATCAAATTTAAAATACATCTTGAGTTCACTTAATATTTCTATTTATTTTTTCAATTTTCTTCTTTTTTTGAGATAGGATCTCCTTCTGTCACACAAGCTGGAGTGCAGTGGCTCAGTCATAGCTCCCTGCAGCCTTCAACTCCTAGGCTCAAGCAGTCTTACCCACTCAGCCTCCTAAGAAGCTAGGACTACAGGTGCATGCCATTGTGCCTGGCTAATTTTTAAATTTTTTTTTGTAGAGACAGAGTCTTGCTCTGCTGCCCAGGCCAGCCTTGAACTCCTGGCCTCAAGCTGTCCTCCCCCATCAGCCTCCCAAAGTGTTGGGATTATAGGTGTGAATCACCAAGCCCAGCTCTAATATTGCCATTTAAAACACAAGGCTACAGGATTTAACTCTGCCTCTTGTATCTCACATCTGTGCCTCCTTTATTGTACATCTGCAATGTGAAATATGGTTTACTTGGACACAGACAATGGTAGAAGTAAAATATCTAATAATTACTCATTTACTTTTTTCTATATTATACTCAGAACCATTTTAGAATAATATACGAATAGTGCTGCCATCGATCAAATTCCTAAGAAAAAAACAAAACATTTTGGATCTGCATCCTCCAATCTCTTCCTCATCCATTTGTGGTTATATCACATATATCATATCATATATATACAGACACGTATATATAGTGTGTATATATATATACACACATATATATCTCATATGTCATATATTTCCTTGATGTCTTTTTACTCATTATTAAACAGTATGCTCCACATATAATCTGCTGGTGGACAAGTGTATTGAGAGGTGAAGCCAGCTGGGCTTCTGGGTTGGGTGGGGACTTGGAGAACTTTTCTGTCTAGCTAAAGGATTGTAAATGCACCAATCAGTGCTCTTTGTCTGGCTAAAGGATTGTAAATGCACCAATCAGCACTCTGTAAAAATGCACCAATCAGTGATCTGTGTCTGGCTAAAGAATTGTAAATGCACCAATCAGCACTCTGTAAAAATGCACCAATCAGCACTCTGTGTTTAGCTGAAGGATTGTAAATGTACCAATCAGTGCTCTGTGTCTAGCTAAAGGATTGTAAACGCACCAAGCAGCACTCTGTAACATGGACCAATCAGCATTCTGTAAAATGGACCAATCTGCAGGATATGGGTGGGGCCAAATAAGGGAATAGAAGCTGGCCACCCGAGCCAGCAGTGGCAACCTGCTCAGGTCCCCTTCCACGCTGTGGAAGCTCTATTCTTTTGCTCTTCATAATGAATCTTTCTGCTGTTTGCTCTTTGGGTCTGCACCACCTTTTAGAGCTGTAACACTTGCCACAAAGGTCTGCGGCTTCATTCTTGAAGTCAGCAAGACCACGAACCCACCGGAAGGAAGAACTCCAGACACATCATCCTAAAGAGCTGTAACCCTCACTGCAAAGGTCTGTGGCTTCACTCCTGAAGTCAGCGAGACCAAGAACCCACCAAAAGGAAGAAACTCTGGACACATCTGAACATCTGAGGAACAAACTCTGGAAACACCATCTTTAAGAGCTATAACGCTCACTGAGAGGGTCCACGGCTTCATTCTTGAAGTCAGTGAGACCAAGAACTCACCGGAAGGAATAAATTCCAAATACAGTATGTTTTATCATCTGTAGGGAAGATGTTTTACTCTTAATATCTTTTTTTCTTATGATAACTTTGTATGGCATTTGACCTCAAAACAATATTCTGTGAAATATTTTTATGTGAATGAGTTGTCCTGAACCATTGGAAAGGGGCATGTCTCAGAGTATCATTTAAAAAAATTTTTTTGGTAACTGACAAACAATAACTTGTACATATTTTGGGATGCAGAGTGATGTTGTGGTGTATATAATGTATAGTGATCAAACCAGGATGATTAGCATATCCATCATCTCAAATGTTTATCATTTCTTTGTGTGGGGAACAGTCTATATTCTCCTCCTAGCTATTTGAAACTATGTATTATTGTTAACTATAGTCCTCCTACAGTGCTATAGAACCCTGGAACTTATTTCTCCTATCTAGCTGTACTTTTGTAATTCTTTAGTAAATCTCTCCCTAATCCCCTTCCCTTTTCCCTTTTCAGCCTCTAGTATTCTCTGTTTTACTTATTTCTTCTATGAAATCAATGCTTTTTAGCTTCCACATATGAGTGAGAACATCCAGGGTTTAACTCTGTGTTCCTAACTTATTTCACTTAACATAATGCCCCTCAGTTTTATTCATGTTGCCGTGAATAATAGAATTTCATTTTTTAAGGTTGAATAGTATTCCATTGTGTATTTTAATATACACCACGTTTTCTTTATCTATTCATCTGTTGTCAGATACTTAAGTTGATTCTCTATCTTGGCTATTGTGACTACTGCTGCAATAAACATGGAGGTATTGCGACTACTGCTGTAATAAATATGGAGGTGTGTCTTTTTGATATACTGATTTCCTTTCCTTTGGACAAATGCCCAGTAGAGGGATTGCTGGATCACTTCTAACTTCACAGAGGTTGCTCTTCTGTGATATGTGCACAGTGTTCAAAAACATGAGAGCTCACTGGCTGTGTTCTTCTCTGGACTTTGATCTAGACCTTCTTTATCTTTATTTTGGTCCTTGTCCTGCTCAATATTGATTCCACCCCAGCTGTTTCTTTTCAATTTGAGGCCCTGTCTTGGCAGGGAGTCCTGGAAGGTAAGTTTTGAAAGTCCATGACTTGCTGTGAACTCGTGGGCTCTTTTTTTGACCCTTTGCTGGAGATGCCAAAACTCGCAGTGTTGGCTGTTGTTGACTGAGGCACATGTTGGCCTGCCTGAGTCCCAGCTGGCTTTTTTGGATTTCTCTGTTTTCAGAACTCTCAGGTTCCATCAGACACCCTATTACTTTCCTCCACATTTTACTACCATGAAATTTTTGTGAATATGGACAGTTGCTTTATCCACAATATTTTGGAAGTTTTGAAAACCCTTTCACTTGTTTTATTTATAAATGATATTATGAGATTTTTGGTTTTGTTATTTATCAGTCAAGTGTGTTTTAATATAAGGATTTAGAGAGTTTTTAGCAAACAATGCCACCTTGGTTTCTATCTTCCCAGAATACTGCTTATTGGTTTCTGAAAGATCCAACTTATTTAGAAAGAACTCGAACAGTGTATGTGCAAAAATAACCACTTAGAAATAACTGGAAAAACTAAATTTCTTCAAATGCCCATATTACAAATTTATCTGACCATAACTTTGTGAAAATAATTGGAATTTTAAACAATCTCTAGAAGGACAATCATTCTTTGAATTCCTATTGACTACGTAAGTATAATATGATCACCTCCAAGATAATCTAATCAGTGATATCATACGATTTACTTGATATCGTGACATATCTGGAAACTAACCACTGTAAGATTGATCATGTTTTCTGTACTGTGAAAAGTTACTGTACTGTTACAGAGAAGTTTCAGAACAGTATTTTAATTTTCCCAAAATCATAAGGCTTAGCTCTGAATAAAACCTTTTTTATTCCCATGTTCCTTCAGAGACTTTTGTTTAGGTGCTCTTGTTTAAGTCTTAATATTGAATAGCTTTATTAGATGAAATTTGACTGAGTTCCCCATTCTACAGAGTTATTTGTACACTTTCAGCAAACATGATAGAAAAGTGATTGTGTAAAAGAAAGAGCAGACTCACTTCCTCAAATCTGAATTTACACTTCTGTAAAATGCAAAGGACAAAAAAAATGAAATAATTAGCATGAGACTGCTGACTAGAAATTAAAAACTGAATGTGATTTGTTAAATATTAAATACTTAATATAAATTCTAGTAACGTCTACAAGTAATACCATTTCTGCTAATAAAGGAATTTTTTGTATTTCATGTTTATGCTAAACTCTTTTTAAAAGACTTCTTTTTGTTAATATGTTGTCATTTTTTTTCTGTGGTACCAGCTGATTAAAAATGGGGCATTTTTAATTTACCTGCTACTAAAAATGTATCTTATGTTTCTATGGAAACTTTCATGAGGAATTCAGGAAACATTAGAACTATCAAACTTACCACAGCATGGACACATGAGGGCATTTTACGTTTTGTCAATGCCATCACAGGAAGTCAACAGCCACGGCTGTAATTGAGATTTAAATAGGATTCTTTTTCTATATTTTACCATGAAATCTCAATCTGCCCACTATTTTCTATTTTCTACTGGAGTATAAAGACAGGTCAGATGAGTTTCTTTGACTTACGTTGAGTTCTATTCCATTCCTCTTCTATTCTGCTCCTATTCGCCTTGTCTAATCAGTGATCCACACACATTCTGCTTCTTTGTATATCTCAGCAAAGACCTTTCTTCTAGTTGCTGTACGAATATTGCCAAGTTGTTTCCATGTAAAGACAAATTCCGTAAGAAGAATTTCTGGGCAAGTTATCACACAGTTCCAGGACTGAGGAATGGAAGAAAAAGCCATTACAGGCTGAGGATTTGAGCAGCGATGGTACAAGCCCTCCAGGCCCATGCAGACTCTTAATGAGACAAGTTAGACAGTGGTTTTTCTGCTCTGGTAGCTTCATTGGAGTGAATTGTTAAAAGGGAACACTTTTCTGGTTTGGTTTTGCATGGCAGCTAAAAATGGCAAAAAGCATCCCTTCTTTTAAAGTTCAGGTTCATAAACTTATGAAAAAAATAGACAAAAAAATTAATGGATAAATTTGCTTATATACTTTGCACTCAGTAAAATTAAGTTAACCAAGTGGAAATATTAGGGATGTGTTAGATGTAAAACTAGAGGGAATGATGGAGATGTAAAACTAGAGGGAATGATGGAGCTAGCCCCCAAGGATAAGGCACTGGGGGATTAGCCCCATTGTTCTTTTTGGGGTTTAGTGAAGGGAGGTTGGACTATCTTCCATAAGCAGACTCTTAGAGTAAATGTAATCTTGCTTTATGTACAGTGATAAGCATTGAGTTGAATTCTATTCCACCTATTAAACAAGATCTGTAAGAGGAAAAATGTCAGTTGATGTAAACTTTTAAAAATATTAAGCTCAACAATCAGTAAACTGTTGCATATATTTAAATAACTTATCACTGATCTGAAATTTACAGTCATAGGGAGTATACCTTATCATGCTATTTAACTTGAAAGTGCAAGGGAACACAGCAAAAGCTTCTTCATTTTTAACCAGTTGGATGCCACCATTTTTCCTATTATAACTTTTCCAAGTTCTCTTACAAACCACTTAGGATTTGCTGACTACAAAAATTCTTTATATCAAGTTTTGTAATGAAATTCTGGAGGAGAAATGTTCCTTTGTTTTCTTTTTAATTTTGAATCACAGCACACACATCAACTGGGAATCAGAGATGTTTTTCAACTAAGTTCATTTAAGTTACTGCGGCAGCTGATCTTCCATTGGAAGGGATCAGTCCACAAAAGCAACAAAATTTGAGCCAGGAACAAATGTATCATAGAATTTCCAGGCTCCAACCTTGCAAATTTTCATTTTCACAATCTCTGTGGCTTACATTATTTATGTGTCTTTAAGTGTTAACTGTATTCATCAAGAGCAAAACATTGTTATTCAGCATTTTCTTGAAATGTCACTATCTTGTCCAGGTCAGATAAGCTTGGATAAAATCTTCCTTCAGGAATTTTTGTAGTGCTCGGTTTCCCACAGAAAGTGCATCCTCAGTAGATAAATGTAGCTAAACGTAGATTTAAGATATCTACATTGCTTTATTACTTGAAAGTGTTTCTTAAATCCTTAAGGCAATTTAAACCAACTGTGATAAAAAGAACTAGTCATTCCGAAATTTAACTATTTCGTATCAGTACTTTGCATAATTATTCCTTTATGATGAAGGCCTGGAAGAAACCCTTAACATTATCCAATACAAAAAGTCCGAGTTTTATAAAAGAGGAAAGTAAGGCTCTGAGAGGTTAGGATCACTTGCAAAGACAAGTTCACAGTGAATTCTGTATTTGCTGCTTTAAACTACCAATATTCATGGATCAACCGGCTGCAATCTTAAGACGAGAAGAAAACAGTTCTGGGGGCAGAAAATTAAGGTTTGAATCTTAGCTTTCTCACTTAACAGCTATATTATTTCTCAGCTTTCTTATCTACTTTAAGTGTTAGATTACAAAGAAATATGGATTTGGAATTGTTAACTAGATTTTCCTACCTTTGCTTGAACAAGAAGCTCAGGTAGAGTCATTAGCCCAAGGAACCCCTGTGCCATTTTTCTTGAGAGTCCATAGCAAAGATTCTGTTGCTTTTTTAAAAAAAACTTTTTACTGACATATTCTTTTTCCTTTGAGTTCGCCTCTTCTCATACCAACAATGAAAGAGCTAGATTTTTACGTTTCCCACGTTGCTTGAGGATGCCTCTGGAAGCTGCATGGTAACCACAGGTGAAACTTGTGCTGGTTAGCCGCTGAGCCTGTCTTTACAGAAGTCTTTACAGCATGGACCTGTGAAGATGAAATCTCATCCTCAGAAATGCTTCATTTCTGCCTTCAAATACATTTAACATTTCTTTAAAGGGTTTAATTTTTTAAAATTCTAAATCGTTTTAATTCTAATTAACGTCCTTACTAAATTTTTAAAGCTTTATTTTCTATTTACTGTTAATCAAAATTTCAAATAGGCATTCACATATTTTATTTAAGTTGATAACATTTACTTTTTTTTTTTTTTTTTACTATGGGTTATAAATTATTTGAAACTATAAAATCAAGGCCACTGTTTTAGATAGGCTAGCCCTTAATGTTTGCTATTATTCATATTTTTAAAATCTCAATTTCCAACTTCTTTTGAAAACTCAAAACTCAAGTGACATCTTCCATGGTAGCATATGACTGGTTCCACATGACTTCATTCTTTCACAACGGACAAATACTCTGCAATTCAACATACATTTTCCCCAGTCAACTCACACATAGATGTTATTTGTTGACTTCTGTGGACATTTGCATTTGCAATATATTCTTTTCAAATGGGAAAAAAAAAACAAAACAAAACAACAAAAAAACTGAAGGCCAAGCTAACTTGCTCACACTTTTCTTGGGAAACACTCCAGGCCATCTGTGAGGAGAAAATGCAATTTTTAAAATGTCAAAGCACTTTGAAAGCACCAGATATCAGCAAAGGCCTCTTATGGTACCTGCATTATATATACAAGTTTAACTGTAACCCAGTCGGATTTAGCCTCAACAAAGAGGGAAGAGACTTTTGAATGAGACATAGAAGAGCAAAACCTAGACAATGAATCATCCAACTAAAATTAGGCAACAAATTCAATAGTAATTTTCAAACAATTTCAATTCTGATGTAAACAATTTGTCTAAAAGTAGAAAAAATAAAACCACAGGCTCTAAACTATCCAAAGACTGTTTGTGTTATGTGGGCAGTGTTGCAGCATTTTCATGTGTTTAAAAATTCCTCCCATTTCAGGGATGCCCCGTGATATTTACTACAAAGGCAACTCCTCTTGGAGAGACTTTTTGTAGAGATTTAAATAATTCTGCAACAGTCAGAGATCAGCTAACAGGAGTTTTTGACTGCTTCTTTATGGAATGTGGTTGGTGTGTGTGCATGTGAGGTGTGTATGTTGGTTCTTATGGAAATTCAGTTACTACTATGGGTCTTGGAGATATTAAAACATTTTTAAATGGCCCCAGCTTTTATGTTCACTTAGTTGTACAGAATTACATAACAAAAAGATATTTATAAAATAGAATCACTCTGTGAAGCACTGTGTTTATTGAATAACATGAGAAAAATCTCATTAATAAACAGAAATCTAAGGATTTCAAGAAATAAGGCTAGGCACTGTTTTTAAGAGCTTCATTTAGATACAATTTATAAATGTCACCGTTCATCCACTTAAAAGTGTGTAATTCAATGGCTTTTAATACAGTCACAAATTTGTACAAACTTTACCACAATCAAATCTAGAACACTTTCAGTACTCCCAAAAGGAAATCCCATACTCCTTAGTCATCATCTTCTAATTTCTCTATTCCCCCAGCTCTAAGCTACAAATAATATATTTTCTCTTTCTATGTATTTGCCTATTCTGGATATTTTATATAAATGGAATCATAGAATATGTGGTCCTCTGTGACTGGTGTCTTTCATTTAGCAAGTTTTCAAGTTTCATCTGTTTAAGTATGTACCAGTAGGCATTCATTGTTATTTAAATTCACAATTTCTTCTTACATATTTCACATTCCCCCTCTTAATTTTTCATGTGTGAGATTTTGTATATACGTCTGTGTGTACATGCATGTATGTGTATACATTTATATATACATATTTCAATTTTCCAATTATAGGAGTCATTTTAGCTGATTTAGGCAGCTATAAAATTAAATAATTAGTATGTAATATTATTACACGTATTATTATGCAAGATGCAGAGGAAAGGGTAATGTAAAGATTTAAGCTCCAATAACAGATGTTGCTGGTGACAAGGATGGGACAATTATATGTTTTAAAAAATACATTTGCACAATGGAAATAGAAAGCAGCAGGTGCCATGGACTTCAGTTCTGTATGTGTTTTTTAATTATAATTAGTTGGGTAGAGGGTTCAATTTATGGATCAGGAGGAGACAGTGCTCTTCAATGCCTGCATGAATATCTCCTTCCATTAAATTACAGGATGACTTCTTTTTGGAGTTTCATCTCTGGCTGAACACTTTCAATGTGTCACAGTAAACGCAAACCACTTCCACAAAAGAACTTTGATGTGGATTTGGATTAGAGAGAATTTTAAATTGCTGCTTTGGCTGAAGCTTAAACCAGTTTTAAGAAATTACTAATACCTAGTTTTATTGGAACTAAATTCAAAAGGCTGTTTGCAAAATAAATAAAGAACAGATAAGCCACCACATAAAGCCAACTTTTGTGTGTGGGTGTGTTTTTTGTCTCAGAAACTGATTTGAGAGTACAGATTTTTTCAAAACAATAATACTTCATTCATATCACTACAGATATCCCAAACCAATTGATTTTTTAAGAAAAAAAACTACAAAATAATGAGGGAAATTAACACAGTTTGCAAGACATAAAAATTTTACTCTATGATACATAACACAAAGCATATTCTTCTTTGTTATTTTAAATTGAACGACTAATCAAGGGAAAAAATAAAGAGTTTGCATCCCTGGATCCACGTTGCAAATTATTTCCTTTTAAGTATGTGTTCCATAATTCAAAACCTGGTCACATTTTGCTTCCCACTGACATCTGAGGTGCAAGCCTTGCCAGGTATGTCCGTATGACGTCCACCTCTCCCCTGGAGTCTGGCTTTCACTGCACTCTCCCCTGATATTACTGTAGCAAATGCTGGAGATTTGTGATGTAGTCCACACTTTAATGCCTTTGTGATACAAAGAAAACCCCATTCCTGTGGTGGACTTTTGTTGGGGGATATTGGGAAGAGCTTTCAAGAAGTCAGTTGAAAGCACTACTCTAATAAGTTAACATGTGAGCTTCCCATGAAGTTAGTTACACAAAGCCCAGGAGGCTCAGCTACCTGTCAAACACGTAATGCAGGATTCCGGAGACATCCCTGCACTGAATGATTTGAGGTCAGTCTTAGATGTGGAAAACAGTAAAACTTTTTATGTGTCATCAACCTGACAATTGTCAAATATCAAACTAACAAACTGGGCACAACTTTCCCCTTTTTATTAATATTAACACCGAGGTTTGAAGCACTTGGCCCACAGATGTGCAGATAATAAAGGGTGCAAACGTATTTTTACCCAGGTCTCTAAGATTTCAAAACCAGCCAGATGATCATGTCATACTTCCTCTCAAGCTATACACTGAAATGTCCCCATGGATGGGTTCAATCTGTTTCTGCCTGGCCTTGAAATTTGATATTAAGCTAAAATTTGGTTAAGCTTAAATAAAATAATTTTATTCCTTATAAATACATGTAAAGACCTCATAACCCAGCTAGCCAATATTTTAAATCCTGGGCCCTGTTTTCAGATAAAGAATCAAATTATATGTGGCAAGGACTTTTGCTCACCTATCCAAATCTTTCCTCTGCTCCTTTAGATTAAAAAACAAACAAACAAACAAACAAAAAACAAGAAATAAACACACACACACACACCTAAACACACAAAACATGATCAGGATAAGGTGACCTCAGGCCTAGGAAAAAAGCCACATTAGTCTAAGTTAATTACCACATGAGTTTTTCTGGCAATTATTATTGATCTGGGTGGGAAAGGGGCAGATATTCAACTTAAATTGACTTAGAATGAATGAAAAAATGCTATTGGCAGATGTTTTGCAACCATGAGAGGATCCAACCTTAGGATAAAACCTGAGCTGAAGACAGCACAACAACCTGTGTCCTTAATATCATTATACCACCATTGGTGTCATCCTTAGAACCTGCCTTACCTCTTAAATTTTTGTTGTTTGGAAATAATAACTTGATTTACTGCAAGATCACTTTGAGCCAAGGTGTTTTGTTACTTGCAGCCTAAAGCATTCTGACTGATATATATGTCATATTTTGTTTTAGGAAATTTAGTCATTTGGTTATATTTGCTAAATTATTTGTCTCCCCCTGGAGATGCAAAACTTATTGGATGATTTATTTTTCCATTTTCTTACTCTTCAAAGAGTATCCAGAACACACTGTACAAGATTTCACTAAGCAAGGAAACAGCCAAACTATCAAACAAACAAATTCCAAGTTTCCAATTCCTAGGAAAAAATTAAAGAGCTCAAAATGAGAGGGAACTGGTGAGTCAGGCAGTCCATACACAGTGGCTCGGGATAGGCTTTAAGGGAATCATCTACCTGGTGTATAGCTTCCAAGCAAAAGATAAAACAAGGTAAGCTACCATAATCCTTTCAGAGTTAGGTATTAGCTAACGGCCCTTGCCAAATTCTGATTTGGGTATGCACAAGCTATTCACCAATAGTCCTCTCACATATTCTCTTTTGAAAATGACAACACGTTGCTGAATATTTTTATTACCCACAAAGGAACTCCCCACCGATTAGCAGTCACTCCCTAGACCATCTCTCAGCCTCTGACAAACACTAATCTACTTTGTGTCTCTATTGGTTAGCCTAATCTGGACATTTCATATAAACCAAATCATATAATATGTAACCTTTTGTGCCTGGCTTCTTTCACTTAAAATGAATTTAAGGTTCATCCATGCTGCAACATTAATCAGTACTTCATTTTTATGGCTGAATAATATTCTTTTGTATGTATATACCACATTTCTTTCTTCATACATCAGTTGATGGACATTTGGGTTGTTTTCATTTTTTGGCTATTGTGAATAATGATACTACAAACATTTGTGTACACATATTTGTGCAGACATGTATTTGGGTCTCTCTGTGGTATATAAATAGGATTGGAATCCTGTGTCATATAAAAACTGTATGTTTTAGCTTTATTGAAAAACTGCAAACTTTTTTATCAGCTGTACCATTTTACGTTTGCACCAGGATTATGTGAAGGTTCTGATTTCTCTACCACATATTATTATATGTGTTTTATATTGTATCCATCCTAATGGGCTGAAAGGTGTCCCAGTGTTTTGATTTACATTATTTACATGTTCCTAATTACTAATAACATTAAGAATTTCTTTATAAGTCTATTGGCTATTTGTACTTTCTGTGAAGAAATGTTTATTCAAATACTTGCCCAGTTTTTAATGATGTTATTTGTCTTTTAGTTGCTAAATTGTAAGAGTTCTCTATACATTTGGATACTAGATCCTTACCAGATATATTACAGTTGATCCTTAACTGGAGTTTGAACTGCACGGATCGACTTATACAAAGATTTTCTACCACCTCTGCCTCCCCTGAGACAGCTTCCTCCTCTTCCTCCTCCTCCTCAGGCTGCTCAAATTGAAGATGATAGCAAGGATGAAGACCTTTATGATAATCCACTTACAGTTGATGAATAGCAAATATATTTTCTCTTCCTTATGATTTTCTTAATAGCATTTTCCCTTCTCTAGCTACTTTACTGTAAGAATATAGTATATAATACATATAACATACAAAATATACACTAATTAACTGTATCATCAGTGAGGCTTTTGGCCAACAGTAGGCTATTAATAGTAAAGTTTTGAGGGAGCCAAAAGTTACATGTTGATTTTTGACTGTGCAGTAAGTCAGCACTCCTAATCCTGCATTGTTCAAAGGTCAAGTATATTTGCAAATAGTTTCTCCCATGTTTTGAGTTGTCTTTTTAACTTGTTTATAGTGTCTTATAAAGCACAGAAGTTCCCAATTTTGATGAAATTCAATCTATTTTTTATTTTATTGCTTGCATTTTGGTGTCATATCTAAGAAATTATTGCCTAAGCCAAAGTCATGAAGATTTACATTTCTGTTTTCTTCTAAGTGTTTATACTTTTAGCTCTAATAGTTAGGTTTATGGTCTGTTTTGAGTCAATCTTTGTGTATGGTGTGATGTAGAGTTCAACCTTCAGCCTTTCCCATGTAGGTATCTATTTGTTCTAGCACAATTTGATTTAAAAAACTATTCTTTCACTATTGAATTGTCTTGGAAACCTTTTGGAAAATCAATTGGCCATAATGTGTGAATTTGTTTCTGTAGTTATCATTATAGTCAATCAATGTCTCTTCTATGCCAGTACCACACTGTCTTGACTATTGTGCAGCTTTGCAGTAAATTTTAAAAATCAGGAAGAGTGAATCATCCAAATTTGTTTTTTCCTAAATTGTTTAGGTGATTCTGTGCTCTTTGTATTTCCATGTGATTTTAAAATAACCCTGTCAATTTCTATAAAAAGGCAATTGTGATTTTGCCAGAAATGGCATTGAATCCTTAGATAAAGTTGGGAAGTATAGCCATCTTAACAATATTAAGTCTTCTAACTTATAAACATGGAATATCTTTCATTTATTTACCTCCTCTTTAGTTTTTTAGTGATATAGTTTATAATGTACAAGTCTTACATTTTGTTAAATTTATTATTGAATATATTATTCTTTTTTACATGATACAAATTTAATCATTTTATTAACTTTATTTTCACAATAGTGTATAGGAATATAAATTATTTTTGTATATTCACTGTTTTATCATGCAACCTTGCTGAACTTATTAACTCTCATAGTTTTTTAGTTAATTCCTTATGATTTTCTATATACAGGGTCATGTCATCTGCAAATAGAGGTAGATTTACTTTTTCCTTTCCAATCTGGGTGGCTTGAATTTCTATTCATTGTAAATTCATCAACACAAATTTATAATTATTGTTTATGCAATTGACTTTAAACAGATACAAGATAAAACTATTTACAAAAATATGTTTATGTTGTCTATTTATATTTAAGTACATAGTTATCCTTACTGGTGCTTTTTATTTCTTCATGTGGATTCAAATTATTGCCTAGTGTTCTTTTATTTCATCCTGAAAGACCCCCCTAGTATTTCATATAGAGCAAGTGAGCTAGTGACAAATTTGCTTAGTTTTTGTGTATTTGGAAATGTCTTGATTTTTCTGCTATTTATGATGGATGTAGAATTCTTGGCTGAGTGTTGTTGTTTCTACTCCCCACAACCCCCATCCTGGCTTTCAACAGTTTGATTGTATATCTTGGTATGAATTTCTTTCAGTTTATATTATTTGGAATTCATTGAGCTTCTTTGATGTGCATATTAATGTTGGTAATAAACTTCGAGGTGTAGAGTTTTCTGCCATTATTTCCTCAGTCTTTCTGCCTCTCTCTCTCTCTCCTTCTCTCTGAATCTCGTTTTATGCATATATTGGTACACTTGATCTCCCGTAAGTCTCCAAGACCATTCATTTTTTAAAAATGTTTTTCTTTCTGTTTCTTATGCTAGATAATCTTATACATTCAAGTTCATTGATTTGTCTGCCTCTTGCCTCTTCAAATCTGCTATGAATTTTTATTTCAGTTACTGTACTTATCTCTAGAATTTCTATTTGGTGCTTTTAAGAACAACTTTAATAGCTATGAAAAAGCTATTAATGGCTTCTATCTCTTTATTTGTATAGCCTTTAGTAAGACTTCATTCTTATCTTTTTCCTTATTCTTTGTAAACCTTTTGAAAATAATTAATTTACAATTCTTTGTCTAGGAAGTAAAACCTTTGGGCTTCCTCTGGTACAGGTTCAACTGACTCCCTTTTCCCTGAATATGGGCCTTATTTTCTTGTTTGTTTACATGTTTTATAAGTTTTAAACCTGATAATTTAAAATAATATAAAGTTATAAATGTAAGCATCAGATTTTTTCTCCTCCCCAGGATTTATTATTGTTGCTGTCTGTTGTGATTATTGTATTGCTTGGTTAGTAACTTTTCTGAACTAATTATGTAAAGCCTGTATTCTTTGTTGTGTCTAACTTAGTAGTCAGCTAATGACGTCTATCAACTGTAAGTGTCCTCATCTTTACCAAGTGACTGTGTACATCTTGGATTATGCCTTCAACTCTCAGCCAAACATTTTACGGCTCTGATTTGATCATCACTTCCTGCTTGTACAGAGCCTTGTGGTTGGCCAGAGGTGAGAACTTACAGCCTTATCAGATCTTCAAGATGCACACAGCCATAGGAATGTGCAAAGGCCTTCATATGCACATAGCCTTCTAGATTCACAAAAATATGTCAGAGCTATTCAAAGTCCCCTATGGATCTCTTATTTCCCATCTTTCCCTTTCAGCTTTTTGGTTAGTCTGTTGTTGTCTCCACTGTTACCAACCATCTCTGGTATTCATAAGGTTAAACAATTGCCCCTGCTTGCTTTTTTGATAAATGCTTCTGGGGAAAGGGCTGTTTGCACTGGTCAAGTTCCAAGCTAGGTCAAATAAAGGTGGTGTTGTGAATTGGCCCTTCCAGGGAACTCTCAGGTCACATTATGACAACTCTCTGTGGATTGGGTATTGAAGTAGCTCCAGTATAGTTCTGCCCCCTCCAGTGGCTTCCAGGATACTGCCTTTCACTATGATGATGGGCTGTTAGTTTATAAGGCTATTGTAGAGCTGGGGAGAAAAGATGAGGATAGGGCAAGTTAGAATGTCACAAAGCCTTCGTTTGAAGTCAAGAAAACCATTTTTTCTTGAAACAACACTTCTTGGATTGCTATAAGTCTATGATGTATTTCCAGAGTTATGAAAAAGTTGATTCTGACAAGTTTTGCCAGTGTTCTCTTTGCTTTTATGGAGGGAAGAAATTTCAGGAATCATTTATCTGACATTTTGCTTTGATTTACATCATCATAGCCATTTTGAAAGGTGTCTCTGATACAACAATTCATTGACAATTATACAAATTGACTTCAATATGCTGACATAGCCATATTCATTGTTTCTTAGGATGTTTTGTTGTGCCCTCTGTATTCCAAGGCTTAATTAACATTGGGTGTTCATAAGTTTTTATTTCCAAGGTTCTTTTTCAAGGGACACAATCTTGTTTAGGTTAAAAATATAGAAAATAATCTTATCCCCAGAGAATTTATGGTTGTTTATCATGTGTGTCAGAGTCTGATGAAGGCAAGAGGGAAAAAAGGCCCAAAACTGTGTTTTGTATATTAAAACCAACTTTAAAAACCTGAAAGAAAATGAACAATAGAGAAAGTCTGACAAAAAATCACTTATATACAAGTGACTGTGTACATCTTGGATTATGCCTTCAACTCTCAGCCAAATGTTTTACAGCTCTGATTTGGTCATCTCTTCCTGCTTGTACAGAGCTTGTACAAATCTGGATGATATCATTTGAAGAGTTAAGCAAAACATTATTGTATTTTGGTGAACATTTCTATCTTCTGTTGTTGAGTTTGTGTATGTTTGTGGCCATGAATGATTTATTTTCCTAACATGCAAAGTTTAGAAACCACTATTTCCCAGATTTGACAAGGTAATGCATGGTACTATACTAAGTACTTTCATATCTCTATTCATTTAATCTTTGTAAGAATCCATAAATGGTAATGTTATTATGGATGATTAGTATGGAACTCAGTATGTTTAAGTAACTTGATTAAGGATATACATCAAGTAACTGATAGAACTAATATTTGAATCGAAGTCTAACTTGGTGCTCCTTAGAGAGCTCTCAACTGCTCACAAATTCTAAGCACCAATCAGAACTCTCTTCTGTGAACACTCTAGACTTCATTGCTTGAAGATCTTTAAAGAACCTAGTATTTGCAGAGTTGTGATCTTAGAAGAATGAGCAAGGTTGCTTATAGTACAGTTAGGGAGACAGATGTTAAGTAAGTAATTATGCAGATAATGTCAATAAATGCTATGTAGAAAAATGAGACATAAACATGAGGGTGTAATAGAGGAACCTAATTTAGACTGTGGGATTAGTGAATGATGAGTTGAATATGTGACATTCACATTGAGCATTGAAGTGAGAGCAAAAGAAAACATGTAAAGAAGATATTAGGTTAGAAGAAGCTCTTGATAGGCAAGAAACAGAAAAAGTCAGGAAAAATGAAGCACCATTAGTGAGGGAGGACCAAAAGGAAACTGAAGAAATATAAAAGCAGACATCATGCTGAGAATTACAGGCTTTTATGCCAATGTTTACTTTCCTAAGAAAATTAGGAAATGGCTAAAGGTGTTTAAGGAAGATAGTAACATAATTACATGTGCACTTTGAAAATATTACTTTGAATTACTACTTCCTGAAATGTTTTTGCAACATCTTGTGGTTCCATAATTATTTCAAAAATCAACGTTTTATATGGTTGTTTTCATAAGGCACAAAGAAACAGAAAAAAAATACTCATTCGAACTGTGAAAAATGAATTGGCGGGTATAAGGTAGAATAAGGGAAACCAGGTCAGATGCTATTACAGTGGTCCAGGCCAGGAGTAATGGTGCTCTAGCTGAAAATGTTAGAAACAGCAATGGAAAGAAGGGGGAGCTTTTGAAATAGGTCCTGGAGGTATGGCCTACATGAGGAGGACAAGTGAGAGTAAAATGCCAAGAGGAACTCTCATGTTTCTTACATCGGCACCTGCATGGTATCATTTTGTGAGATGGCCACAACTGAAAGAGAAACAATATCACTAGAAAGCAGCTAGAAATTAGATTTCTTATGTGTGGTACTTGAAATGCTTCTAAAATGTCCAAATACTGATATTAATCACACAGTTGGATGTATATGTTTTAATACAGAAGGTGTAAACTTCCAAGTCTTCAAGGCATAGGTAGTATTTTAAGTCATGAGTTCACCAACGGTAATAAGGTAGAGTGGAGAAAGGAGGACAACACCAAGTTTTAAAGTACGATAATATAGTTAGGCACCGTATAAACGCATTTCAGTCAATGATGTACTCTATATGTGATGGTGGTCCCATAAGATTAGAATACTGTAATGTTACTATACCTTTTCTATGTTTAGCTATGTTTAGATACATAAATACTCACCATTTTGTTACAGTTACCTACAGTATCCAATACAGTTACATGCTTACAGGTATGTAGCTTAGGAGCCATAGGGTATTGCAAAAAGCCTAGGTGTATAGTAAGCTATGCCATCTAGGTTTCTGCAAGTACAAACTATGATGTTTTCACAACAAAACCACCTAAAAACATGTTTCTCAGAATGTATCCTTGACTCTATTTAAAGATTAGATAAATTGGGAAGGACCATCAAAAGCCTGACTCTATTTAAAGATTAGATAAATTGGGAAGGACCATCAAAAGAAGCTGAAAAAGTTTGGCTGGTAAAGGGTTTATATTCTAGGACAAAAGATTTACTAGCCAAGTCCAGCCATCAGAAATTTCTTGGGGTTAGTTACCGTGATTTCATAGGAACTGAAACATGCAAAGGGACAGCAAATTTTACTGTCTCGGTGTGTTCAAGATCTGTAATGAACTGTTTCTCCTGTGAGCAGTGTAGAGAAGATTTTCATCAGCACTTGGCTTTGGCAAGTATTCCTCAGAAGTCCCAAAATATTGAAGTGCCAACCTTCCTTTCACTGCTAGAATCCCTTCTGCTTGAACAGATCCAGAGATTGGAGATTGCTAATGTACTGCTTCCTGAGGCATCTTTGGACAGCTGAGACTATTAGAAAACTCTTCCTTATATTCAGCTAAAATCTGTCATCCTGTGGCTTTCATCTGCTATCCTAGTTTTACTCCTTGGGGCCACACAAAACTGAATTCCCTTTATAGCATGACAGTGTTTCAAGTATCTGCACAAAACCATTGTGTCCCCCAAGACTTCCTCGTTACAGGCAAAATGTCACTGGTACCTTCTATCAATCCTCGCAGGACACAATTATGAATCAAATTAAGTATACTGTGTTCCAATTTATAAAACAAATATTTGTTATGAGAGAACTAACCCTGATAATAGTTATAGTGATTCAAAGTATTTATGTTACAAAGATCAGACTTACCCAGTAGTTTGAACAAAACCAAGTAATAATAACTTTTACATAAAGGAGATTGCACTTGACCTAAAATATGAGCTGGATATACTAGTATTATGCTATGGTAGGGGCACGAGTAGACGAGCATAAACAGAAAAGCCTTTGAGGCCAGGCGTCATGACTTATGTCTGCAATCCTAGCACTTTAGGAAGCCAATGTGGGCAGATTTCTTGAGCTCAGAAGTTTGAGACCAGCCTGGGTAACATGACGAAACCCCGTCTCTACAAAAACATACAAAAAATTATCCAGGCATGGTGGCAGGTGCCTGTAATCCCAGCTACCTGGTAGGCTGAGATGGGAGGATTGCTTGAGGTTGGGAGGTGGAAGTTGCTGTGAGTCAAGACCACTGCAATTTAGCCTGGGTGACAGAGTGAGACTCTGTTAGAAGGAAGGAAGGAAGGAAGGAAGGAAGGAAGGAAGGAAGGAAGGAAGGAAGGAAGGAAGGAAGGAAGGGACGGGAGGGAGGGAGGGAGGGACGGAGGGAGGAAGGAAGGAAGGAAGGAAAGAAGGAGAAAGAAAGAAAGAAAGAAAGCAAAGAAAGAAAGAAAGAGAGAGAGGGAGGGAGGGAGGGAGGGAGAAAGAGAAAGGCAAAGCATTTGAAAGATATGTTAATATTTCTTCTGTAAACAAAACACATGCACACACACACAGAGATCCTTCTTTAAAGGGCAGATAAAATATTATTTCTGCATACTAATCATTAAGTCACTTTTCTTCTTTATATGAAGTGGCCCTCCTCAAATTTTCCTTTGAGTTTGATGTGGTAGCTTATTTTTGGCTCCTTGCCAATCTTGATGTCAGGTTTTTAAAACATACACTTCAGATCAGGCATAGATGTAAATGTCAAAGCTCAGGTCATGTCTCTAATTTTAATCCAACACCCCTTAGAAACTTAGCTAATGATGGTGTGAAATAGTTCCTCTGTATAATGTTCAAGATAGACAATATCTGTTGATCATATACTGTTTTTCAGGCCCTGTGAATGGTACTGGAAAACGAATTTGTTCTTCGTCATACATAGTTTCATTTTTATTTTCAAAACAGGCATTACTGCTCTTATTTTGCAGATGAGGGAACTGGAGCTCAAGAGACAGAGGCGAAGACCGAATCAGCCTTTATGATGCAAAAGTTGCTATGCTCAGTTCTCAAAATACATATTTGAGAGTGCAATGTTGGCTACTAGTCAAATGCAGCAGCTTGGAAATCTAAGTGTTTTGTTTTTGAATTAATGATCTAAAACTTGGGAACTGCACAATTTTTGTCAACTCAACCTCTCTGTGCCTTGGTTTCCTCATATAGTAAACAGAATATTCATATCTATGTCTTCATTTACTGTTAGAATTGAATGTGATCTATGTAACGTACTTTCAGACATTAAATGCTGATGCTTGGTAAGCACACAATAAATGGTAACTAACAAGAATAAAAATGGAGATTTTTACCCTTCCTGTTGAGAAGCCAGTTGTACATGTCTACACAGAAGAAAAGAACTTATCTTCCATTTCCCATCTCAGAAGAGGTATCTTGGACAACACCCCATTTTCTCTTTAATTCCAAGTCATATGTGCCACCTCCTCATGTTTCTTACCTTAACGAACTATAGAAATGATCCCTGAAAGTATAGTCTTTGTTTCTTACCTAAAATATGTGTGAGTACTGCTTTGTTGAGAAGACTTCATATAAATTCACACAAACTAATAATTTTTTCTCTAAATACTACATAACTCAATGAATACAATTTTCTCTGAGGCATAACACAGGTAGGTTGTGTTGAATGTTGAAGTTACGTTAGGCTCACTCCCTGAGTCGTAAAATAAGACTGTGATGCCCAAATGGGAAGTGAAAAATACAATTTAGTAATTTTTTGGGTATTTCAAGTTCCCTGTTTTAACTCAATCAAGTGACCAAACCTGTAGTCACTTAATGCCCCACACATTCATCCACATTAAGTGAGAAGTGAGACATTTAAACTAAGTACTTGTAGTATTTTAGGTAAAACAAACTGAATTTTTCTTATTTTTAGTGTCTTTGACATGACTTAAATACAGCCTGTCTAAATCCATTGGAATGTGGTCCTGTAAATGTAACAGGACATTTTTGGCAGGTGTAACTAGAGACTGCTACTGCAATCGTGCCAATCATCCACCCATTGCACTACTCAGGATCTTTTTATATCTATTCCTTTCCTTAGGAGATTTTCTTTGGTAACTAGAGAAGGAGAGGAAAGTTTTAGTCAGGCTTAGGACAGAGAGGGAAAGAGAGGCAAATAGATGGGTAAGTTTAATACCCAAGAGGGCAGGACCCTGCTTATTTGGCCTCTCCTGTTCACTGCTATCTGTAGCACCTAGGACAGTGCCTACATGCCTGCCTGCTAGAGCAGGGACTCAGTTCAATCATTTGTTGTGTGAACGGGTCCTTGAACCCTTAAGCTACAACGATGCAGGAAGAAGGGCAGAGAGATGAAGAAATTAAAAGAATTGATTAAGAAAGACATTGGATTTTACAGGCAGAATTGTTCTGACACCCAGATAGCAAAGTATATTACACAGTTGGTGCAGAGGTCAATCTCTCCATCTCTGAATAAAATCCATCACTCTTCTGATGTCCATGGACCTGGGAGTTTGGGCACCATCTGGACATGATGCCCTTAGCAGAGATTATCATGGTGGCCAGTAGAAGTGATGTGTTCTCTCTAAAAGCCTTGGCAACTTGAAACATGGAATGGAGCATGAGTCAAAACACAGAGCAGACTCCTGTTTGGCCACACACATAAGCATCCTTTGAGATAATCACGTTGAAAATTATAAGATACTCTTGGGGGGACATTTTTGGGAATCAAACTTGTGAGAGTCAGGGTAAGTGATGGCTCATGCCATAAAAATCAGAATATATGAAAAAGTAACAACCAAGTTTGTAATCACAGCTAGCAGTTTCTGGGAACTAGGGGTCTCATAATGTTTGCTCTTGGATTTCCAATGATCTGGGAAAGCAAACTTGTGCTTCTTTTCAATTCTCACTGTCAAGTATTGTGAACTTCTGGAAAATTTTAAAAGATAACATTACTTGAACGGTTCAGCATTCCTTTTTGAAAATCTCATGTCAATTTGATGCAGAATCCATGCCCCAGTTCTATAATTCAAAAAATATGGTGACAGAAATACAAACATTTCCTCAACGTCAAACACTTTAAAAACTTGGTTAAAATGTGAAAACTGTCTTTGAACTTCCAACTTTAATGTGGCTGTTTCTAAGAATACAACGTAACAAATGTTATTCCTTTTGTAGAAAACTGTTCCAGGCTCTACACAGGAAACAGCTTTCTGGGGTTCTTTAGTGACAGAGTTACTGGAAGTGATAAGTGATACAGATTAGCCATGTATTCAAGGAGACATTTGCCATTGGTAATCACTAATCACAGACCAGGGAACTTCACTTCTCCATACAAAGATACGGTATGTTGAAAATGGCCATGGAGTCGTTGCACTTCTGCCCATCAAGAAGTTAATATTATTTGCCTATCATGCATTCAATATGGGTGGCTTTGAGACTCTCTTTGAATAACAGAATGAATCAGAAGAGACTGTATCTGAGGTCTAAACCTAAGCCTCAAAACACCTTTAATTTATTGTCTTTGTTCTCTTGGAATAGAACTGGCATGTGAATAAGTGTGGGATAGCCTTCTTAAAAGAACAAGTGGAAAGAGGCACAGATATTCCATATGAGGCCTGAAACATGTGAATGTGCACACCTCAAAACATCCATTCCCAGTTAAGCCATCACAGACCAGAAGTATTCAGATAACCCATAGAAGTGCGAGAAATAATGAATGTTGTTTTAAGACACTACATGTTGGGTTAGATTGTTATGCAGCAAAAACTAACTCATACCAAAGATACAAAGAAAGCAAGAAAAGTAGGTAGGTTGAAAACATATTAGGACCCTATGCTTGGTGGTTGAATTATATTTTCTTAACTTTTTATTTATTTATTTTTTGAAACGGTCTGCTCTGTTACCCAGGCTGGATTGTAATGGCATGATCTCTGCTCATTGCCACCTCTGCCTCCCAGGTTCAAGCAATTTTCCTGCCTCAGCTTCCTAAGTAGCTGGGGTTATAGGTGTGCGCCACCATGCCTGGATAATTTTTGTATTTTTTTTAGTGCAGACAGGGTTTTGCCATGTTGGCCAGGCTGGTCTCGAACTCCTGGCCTCAAGTGATCTGCCCACCTCAGCCTCCCAAAGTGTTGGCATTACAGGTGAGCCACCATGCTCGGCCATATTTCCTTTACTTTTGTTTTTCCTTTTCCTCCCCTTCTCTTTTCCTTTGAGTTCTTACCAAAAAGAAAAGAGGAGGGAGGGGAGAAGGAAATGGAAAGGAAACGGAGGAAGAAGGAAGGAAGGAAGGAAGGAAGGAAGGAAGGAAGGAAGGGAGAAGAAGAAGGAAAGAAGGAAGGAAGAAGGAAGGAGAAGGAAGGAAGGAAGGAAGGAAGGGAAGGAAGGAAGGAAGGAAGGAAGGAAGGAAGAAAGAAAGAAGAAAGAAAGAAAGAAAGAAAGAAAACAAGAAAGAAAGAGAAAGAAAGAAAGAAAGAAAGAGAAAGAAGAAAGAAAGAAAGAGAAAGAGGAAGGAAGGAAGGAAAGGAAAGAAGGGAAGGAGGAAGGAAGATGGAAGGAAGAAAGGAAGGGGAAGAAGAGGAAAGGAAGGAAGGTGGAGGGAGGAAAGAAGGAAGGAAGGAAGGAAGGAAGGAAGAGGAGAAAGAAGAAAGAAAGAAAGAATGGAAAGAGAAAGAAAGAAATGGAAAGAAAAGAGGAAAGAAAGAAATGCACCCATTGACCTTCCCTTCCCAAGCATCACTTCAAGATGCCCGCTTCCTATTCTCGTGGTGCCTCAGCTTTCACACTTCAACTACAACCCTAACTCCCAACTTTATTTCTAGTTGTTTGTCTAATTCCCGATGACATTAAAAGCCTGAAGGGTATGATAACCACCGACAAGCACATTTCACAACCTTGCATCTTTACATCATCTAGACTTTAGTTGATTGAGTTGAGAAAAACATGATATTTATCATCACATAGATTTTCATTCAAATCCCCACTCTCCTTCACCATCACCACCATTCCACTCCTCAGCGAAATAGCTTCAGGAATGAGGCTTAAATCCTTTAAATCTTAATTTCCTGACTCATTAAGATGGAGTTACTATCTACACTTGAGGGTACAATTAAGCAAAAAAGCTTCCACCTCGTTGGTAATCACAAGACTGATTATCTTATGCTCCCTTCTGAAATAGGGGTCCAATATTAGCCAAGATACAGTACAATAAAAGCCACCATTATTATATCTTTGCTGACACTGTTCTAGCTGAAAGACAAAGCTCATCTGCATTATATTCACACATTCCACTTAGTATTTTATACTTATAAAGATGGTAATCATATTGTAATCTAATTAATACAGTAAGGATCAATGAAAGATACTACCTGGATGATTTTGCCATTAATAAGCTGTGCCATAAAACGTTGAGCATATTGCTAACATATTTAATTTCTGCTTCTCTAAAATAAGAACAGTAATATAATCTGATTTATAGGGTTATAAATATTAATTGTAATAAAGTCAAATAAAAACTTATAGCGCACTGCTTGGAACACAGTAGGTGATCAATAAAATGTGCTTCTTCCAGAATACAGACATGACTTTAGGAAAGACCTGCCTAATTCTTCAAATGAAATATCTTCAAATGTGCTTAAACTTGTGCTAGGGAAAGGACAAACTAAAAAGGAGAGCATTTTTTTTAGGTCATTAAAGTTAAAAGCAAATGTCAAACTCATAAAAATGGTTGATCGTAGTGAGAGGAGACAGATATAAAAAAGATTTTCTATTTGTGGAATTTAACAAATCCATCTGTAGGATTATATAGATCCTTGTCATGAAAAGTAATGCTGAATAAATTCTTAGTCCTAAGTATTCTCAAATTGTAAGCAATTTGATCTATAATAAACAAATTTTGAGACACGGTACATGGATGGCAATTTCTAGTGTCAATCCAATTACATGTAAGCTTAAATGGAAGCATATCAACTAGTTTCTAAATCCACACTCAACAAATCAGAGGATGTTAGTACAGACACCTGTTATCAATCTAAAATTTTGTTCATAAGTGCTCCCCAAGTTATACTAACTCATTAAATGGTCAGGTCTAACAAAATGAACACTCATTAAGGGAATAAATACAAATACTAACATATATGAACCTCAACAAATGTCATTTTGATGAGTTGAAGGCCCCATGAAAAGAAATTCCTGCAGAAATATTATATTGACTTATTCACAGGCAAGAAACATATTAGCCACGGCTTGATTTTTGTAATGATGAAGTCACATACAGAGGCATTAGCAGGAGCATATATTGATTTTCTGGTCATTTTAGGAAGTTCTTGATCTTCCCTCTATTTGGGTGATTAGTGATGAGGCGTATGATTTACAAATATGTCTCAGGAGAGTAGATTCATTTTAAGAGATAGTTATGTAGTAATAAAATTAATAGGTGAATATGTACAAACGTATTCACAGTTTGTGCAATTAAAGTGTGACTTGGTTTCATAAAAGCGATCTATGCAACATTTTTAGAAATATATTACAAAAGTAAGTAGTATGTATAAAAGAAAGAATTGTCAGATGAAGCCTTGGAAATCCTAAGATCTATTAGGAATCAATTAGGGATGTCTGTCACACCTGTAGGAGCAGGAACAAATGACATGCATGCTATGTATTTGCTGATTCATTAAAGGTCACTGGGAGTTTGTTACATTGTGAATTTGTACTTATTCTCCCTAACTTTTGATTTATTGGTCAAATAATGTCTTTTTAAAAGAGTGTCCAAACAGAATGATAAAGGAGAAAATTATCACATGATTGAGTGTGGAGGATGACGCTTCAACTTCCATCTTTGCTGTGATTGACAGACAGGGACAGGAGAGGTTGTCATTTCTCTGTTGCTGCACATGTATGTAGGGTGATCATACACCCCAGTTTTCCCAATGCCATCCCATTTTATACCTATTGTACTGGCATTTGTCTGGAATTATTAATTTTATAACAAAGTAGTATTGTTTACAATTGCATTAAATAATCATGGATGTTTTTGGTAGACTTCTACTTTATCCTTTCAGTTTCTGCTAGTATTTGTCTAGCGGGGCGTGAATTGAGCAGTGATCACATTTCTCAACTTAACATGTACTCAAATTTGAAAAACCAGCAGCACAACTTATCTTACTTGTAAATGATATTATTTTACTTAAATTAACTCTAACTAATAATCCCCAGGGAGACAGAGTCCAGCAATCCAAATACACCAAAATGATTGAAATCGAATCCAAATAAAAATCATAAGAAAGCCTAAGGCTAGACTCAGCTAGTTTTTTTTTTTTTCAGCGCTTAAAAATCATTAAGGATAAAACTAGAAAGTTCCACATTTTCCATAAACCTTTGGACCACTAAGTCTGAAGCACAGTGTCCACATAACCATATTCTGAACTAAAGGCAAATTGTGTTCCATACTAGAAGTCACATTTCAAGCACGAAAATTGGAAAAAAAGAGCATTTCCAGTCATGGGAGATTGGAAGTATGTCATGAAAGGCCCTAGGTATATATAACCTGGAGAAAAGATTAAAGAATCAGCATAGCTAGAAAAAAAAAATTGGACCCTGATTCAAAACTCAACAAGCCACCTCAAAGTGCTACACAAAGAGATCTGTTCTGTCTCTTTACTTACCCATTTACTCAGCAAATGTTCATGAGCATGCACCACATGCCAGGTATTGTTTAAAGCCCTGAACATACAGAAGCGAAAAGGCCAATGGGATTCAGAATTCCATCAAACGTACATGTTAGTAAGAAAAGGAAATAAATAAGTAAGACAGATTATTAAACTTCAACCATACCTCGTTAAGTAAAATAGCCAATATAATGCAAAAGGACTGGCTTTGGGTGAAATCTGCCTTGTTGTTAAGGAAGGTGCTGCTGAGGAGCTGACACCTGAGTGAGAAGACCTCTGTCTTCTAACATGCAAAGGAATGGGTGTGAGTGAAAAGCATTTCAGGCAGGAGACCCAGCGAGTTCAGCAGTTCTGAGAAGGATATGAGTTGGATAATTCAGGAAAAGAAAGTATTGGATTAGGTAATGTTTGCATTCTTGGATAATAGGAAAGATGACCAAAGAAAGAGGAAACATTTTCCTTTCCTTCCATAGTGAGGTCCATGAGCTCCAAAGATATCTAAGGCAGACAATGTTGAGCTTACACTTTGTAGCTTTTATAGAAAGCACAAGAAACTCATGTACAAAATGTTAGGGCTTAGAAAGTTCAACTTCTCTGTGAATATGCTTTTCCCTGAGTGCTCCTCCCTCTTAAGAAACATCTTCACCAAAAATTTCCGTTAACACTTGAGGAGGTGAAGTTAACCATGGCAATGTTAAGGGAGAAGTTATTGGAGCAATTGATGTTGGAAGTAAGAGAACAATGTTCTTGCCTTTGGCTGTGGCCTCAAACGAGATTCATAGTGTGGAGCTCTTGATATGAGCAACAGAGTGCTCACACTTTCATGCATTGACTGGGCTGCAACACTGGCTTGCCTCCCTCACTATGTGAGCACTCTTTCATACTCGTGGGTGGCTGTTATGCAGGGGAATAAAAACATCTGGTTCTGTATTACTAGTGAGAACTAAATTTAGAGGATAGAATTTAAGTAGAGATAGTTTAGTTTAGCTTTTCGAAAATAGTTTATTCAACGTCAAAGACAAATTGGCTTGTATGGTAGTAAGTTTTTCATCCTTGACCACATTAAAGCCACAGCATTTTGTATTTGTTGGTGAAGTTGCATAAGGTAGTCTTCTCTTGGGAGAGAGTTTGTTGTAAATGACCTCTATGGCCCTTTCTATGTTGAAGAAGCTGAGAAGGAGTTTATTATTAAGTAATTTATTGCAGAAGAGCAATTGGTTGCCAGAGAGAAAAAATACAGTGTCTTTGAGGTGCCTGAGCTGTAAATACATCATAAATCCAGTCTGTGTTTACCAATGATTAAAAAAAGTATATTGGTTGGTTTGAAAGTTTATAAGATGCATATATCCATGGATTCAAGTCTTAGTTACATCTTTTGGGTCCCAATGGTTCTTTTTGAAATGTGAGAATTATAAAACCATGACAACAAATCCCAGTGATTCTCAATCTATTGGCTCCAATATCTCCCTTTGATAATAAATTTCTTCTAAGGTTCCTTCACTAACTCAAAATGAGATTCATAGATAATATATTCTACCCTATATACATAAGTTCAAAACAAATAAATAATGTCATAACTGTATTCAAAGGCAAAAAAATAACATCAATGTATAATTAAATAATATGTACTTTAATATGTAAATAAATGGACATAACTACACTAAAGGCACAAAGAAGTAGTCAAATGTGTGTCCTAAATGTAGAGTCATCATGAATGTGGCTGTAACAAATGCAGACTGACTCCAGGGTGTTGTATTAATGATTTAAAATCTACAAGCTGCATTGCCATTGGCAACTGATTTTCTGTAATGACAAACAACTCTTGGTAAAGTTTCCAAACAAAACAAAACACAATCTTCCCTCAGTTGATAGACTAGTTTCATCCTCAGAAGATTCAGTATATTTTGAAGCCAGTGAAAAATATTTTCTGCTTATATGCATGAGGGCCTTAAGTTCTGATTTCAGATAATTATGGACAGAGTAGTTCAGGTGATATTAAAACAGTTATTCAAGATAGAGGACAATTCTTTTTGATTCTTGATTGCATAATTTATTGTAGAACATCTGGTATCCCTGGCCTCCATCCATTAAATGCTTCTCCACCTGATTATTATGAAAATCCAGAAAAAAAAAAAAAATCCACAAATTTTCAAAATAACAACCAGGATGAAGTAGTAGCTTCTTTGAGACTAGGACAGCCACAGTTTGGTCACCTTTCGTTAATTAGCTGCAGAAAGCTGCTAAAGCCAAGTGATAACTGAAACAATATTAACTTTCTGAATCATTAAAAATCAACTGCAGCCAAAACACCATTGGAGCCTCTAGTCCCTAACCGATCCTAGAAGGCCCTTTGTTGAAGAAACTGACCCAAATGCCATAGCTGAGATTCAGATAGCTGGAACTGGGCCTCACAAATAAAGGACTCATGCTTGAACTGAGAAAATGAGGGTTTCACGTCCATTCATGCAACTTTAGACTACCTTGAAAGCCACCTAGCTGCCTGGTTAGGTGTTTGAGTGTTTGTGTTAGAGATAAAAACAGGTAATAGCCCAGCTTCCATTGAGTTTAATTTGGCGATCTTGTTTCACACTCAACCCAACTACAGGAAGTGGTTTATTACCAACAAGAATGTAAAGTTTTCATGATTTAATAATTTCATAATCATCAAATGCTACTTTTCTCAGTGAAAATACCAATAGGAGGTCCAACAGATAGTTAGTGCCTGAAGGGATTGTGGAGATAATGGCGGTATAGGGAAAATATGAGAAAAGAGTCATTTTGTCAACATTTAACTCTCAAAAGAGCTCTATAACTAATGGCCAATCCATTTCTTATTGCATATCTCAACACAGATACATTGTTTCAAACTGATAACTCCTGAAGCCATTGGGGAAGCTATTTTATTTCTCTCTAAATTTTGTCTGTTAGCAAACTGAAATTTCCAGATTTGCACAGAAGGAATAAAACTTCAATGAATTCACGCCAACGTTGCATCAGCTGTTCTCATTTTCAACAATCCTATCCAGATTTCTTCTCATTCCACCCACAGAAAAAGAGGAAATATAGTCAGAAGTTGCTTTTGCAGCAGTGGACAAAATGTTTTTCCCATTGCAGCAGCATCATAGTGGGGTGTGTGTGTGTGTGTGTGTGTGTGTGTGTGTCTGTGAGAGAGAGAGAAAGAGAGAGAGAGAGATTGGAGATAGAGACAGAGGAAGAGAGAGACAGATATTTAGTTAGATAGTTCTTGGAAAACAAAACATCTGTTGGTATATGGTTTTTTTAAGGAAAACTTTATAAACCACTAATGTCCTTACTGCAAAATAGTTCCTCACATAATTACAGTGGTTTACAGTTTACAAAGAACATTCACAAGCATAATTTCATTTCATCATTGCTGTATACCTATGGTAGAGGTATTATTGTCCCCAAATTACAGATAAGTTAATTGAAGCTTAAGTATGTTCATAACTATCCTTCAACCACACAGCCAGTAACAAGAAGACCAAAAAGGTCAAATATTTTGACTCTAGCTATAGTGCTTTTGCTTGTTACTTACTCACACAAATTGAGTTTTTAAAATCAGCTCAGCAGAGAGGCCCAAGTAGATATAATAGGTAAAGTTGACCAACCAATTTTCAGATTATCATTTTATAAATATATTTTGAAGATAACTAATTTCTATATCTAAGGGAAATGATAAATTCTAAGAATAAGATTAAAATGTACAGAGGCAACTCGTTGAATTAATTTGAGAACAAGATTGAAGACCTTAAAATCTCCCTGTCAGGAGAGACAAGAGCAAGGTATCAAATACCCTGTGATTTTAAACAACATTTGATGTAAATGGTTAGCTCTGTGAGAATGTGTGTGAAGCAAATAGTAATAAGATGTGTAATGTATATTTTACACATAAGTCCTTTTAAAATAGAATATTATATCAGGTCATGGTATGTACTGAAAAATACTACTGTTTTTCTTTGGTTTTCTGCTCTACACAGAGAAGCAATACCTTTCAATATATAGAGTGCTCCTTAATCACATCTTGAAAGTAAACTTGGCAGGAAAGGATGGAACAGTAAGCTATGTAATAGAGAGGGCTTGACTGATCTGTTGGCTGCATTGTATCCCAGAATTGTAGAATCATGAGATTACCCTTGAAAGCAGTTTATTTTAAATGGTCACCAAAACGTCTGGTCTCTAAGACATTCCTAACTCAAGATGGAGAGAACTTCTAGTGAATATCTGCTGTTAACATGGTATGAGCTTCTCAAACTTGGCATGGCTTCTTAGAGTTATCTGGTCCATTGCCCTCATGTGAACTTAGCCTGCACTCAATGTCCAAGAACTCTGCTTTAAATAATCTCTACCATGTGCTAGGCACCAGGCTAAGTGCCTTTATGCATTATCCCCTTTTTGTCCTCACAGATTCTTTTGGGGTAGTGTATTAGTTAGGGTAATCCTAGCAACTCTAACAAATAAAACCCATGACTTTGGGTTTCATAGAATACAGATGTATTTATCATGGAAAAACCAGGCAGACGTTTCTATCACAGCCAGTTTTCCTCCATGTGGTAACTCGATGATCAAGACTTCTTTTTACCAGGAGAGTCTAAAATCTTCTAAAGCAGACATTAGCCAACTCTGGCCTGTGGGATAAATCTGCTGCCACCTGCTCTTATTATGACCCATGAGCTAAGAATACTTTTAAATCTTTTAACAGTTTTTTTTTAAATCAAAAGAGATATATCTTTGTGACACATAAAAGTATGAAATTCAAGATTTAGTCCTCCTAAATAAGGCTTTATTGGAACTCAGTGATGCTTATTTGTTTACAATTGTCTGTGGCTGCTTTTGCACTACAACAGGAGAATTGAAGAGTTGCCATAGAGATTCTATGGTTCCCATACAGAAGCCCTTAACAGAAAAAGTGTACTGACCCTGCCTCTGGAGCTTCTTCTAAGAGAGAACTCTAGACACAGAAGGAGAAGGGTGGAGAACACACTCTAACCCAAAGCCTGGGGAGGTATGTGGCTTGCCCAAGAGCGTCTGACTTCAAGTTGCATACCCAGGATTCAAATACAGATCTCTCTAACCTCAAGGCTCCAAATCTTCATCTTGTTTCTTTACTATTAGATTATCAAACCTCCCTACTGGTGTATTTATTCGTAAATTCTCATAATGTATGCATCTTTGGGAGATCACTGATGTCGGGACAACATGCTTCATCACATGATTTTAAATTAATCTACATTCAGCTCTAGCCATACTCTAATAATAACTTTGAGAAAACAATGAGAAATATTTAGTATGAAATATAAGAAACCACTGTGTCTCTGCACATAAATGACTATGTACCCATCAGTTAATAAATCTTCAGAACAATAGCACTGCTTCCAATAATGTGTTATGTTTCAAAAAGATTAATTTTTAATAGTACATTATATCTCTTGTGCATAATGTCTCAGATCCCATGGGGTAAGCAAACCAATCTCCATGTTACTGTGAAACAGAACTAAAATATTAAAGGATTTTTGGATGACTCTGAGGAGTTGAATAGCTCCTATGGGACTGCAAAGTTAATTAAAATGAGCATAGAATTGTTATACTCTATTATGACAGAATTATGTTCCCCTTACTTCCCCCACTCCCACATTAAAGATTTTACAGTGGAGGTCACAGTGGGAAAAACAAAATTTTTTCCAGCTTTGCTTTCCAATGGGATGAGTTTAACTCCTTTTTTAGGTATACATTATCAGAATCTAAGTCTTATTTGCTTGGAACTCCTCAGCAATAGCCACCTAATGTACAGGGAGATAAAATAATTAGAAAGAAATATTCATTAAATGCTTGTAACCACCATTGCTTTAGGCATTCTCTACCTTATATTTAGACCTTCAGAACAAGGTTGGACAAATTGGTCAATGTAAAAAAGTGGTAGAGACAATATTAAAATTTTCATGTTTCTTGTGCTGGGGGGCGGAGCAAGATGGCCAAATAGGAACAGCTCCAGTCTCCATCTCCCAGCGCCAACGACACAGAAGACTGGTGATTTCTGCATTTCCAACTGAGGTATTGGGTTCATCTCACTAGGGAGTGCCAGACAATCGGTGCTGGTCAGCTTCTGCAGCCCGACCAGCAAGAACTGAAGCAGGGCGAGCCATGGCCTCACCTGGGAAGCGCATAAGAAGGGAACCTTTCCCAGCCAGGGGAACTGAGACACACAACACCTGGAAAATCGGGTAACTCCCACCCCAATACTGTGCTTTAAGCAAACGGGCACACCAGGAGATTATATCCCAAACCTGTCGTGAGGGTCCCACTCCACGGAGCCTCCCTCACTGCTAGCACAGCAGTTCAGATCTAACCCTGCAGCGGCTGGGGAGGGGGGCCCACCATTGCTGAGGCTTGGCAGGTAAACAAAGCCACTGGGAAGCTCCAACTGGAAGCTCACTGGGTGGAGCCTACAGCAGCCTGCTGAAAACCTGCCTGTCTCTGTAGACTCCACCTCTGGGGACAGGGCACACCTAAACAACAACAACAAAACAAGAAAAAAGCAGCAGAAACCTCTGCAGACACAAGCGACTCTGTCTGACAGCTTTGAAGAGAGCAGTGGATCTCCCAACACGGAGGTTGAGATCTGAGAAGGGACAGACTGCCTGTCTAAGTGTCCCTGACCCTGAGTAGCCTAACTGGGAGATATTCCCAACAGGGGCAGCCTGATACCCCACACCTCACAGGTGGAGTACACCCTGAGAGTGAAGCTTCCAAAGTAAGAATCAGACAGGTACACTACCGTTCAGCAATATCTCTATCTTCTGCAGCCTCTGCTGCTGATACCCAGGCAAACAGGGTCTGGAGTGGACCTCAAGCAATCTCCAACAGACCTACAGCTGAGGGTCCTGACTGTTGGAAAGAAAAACTATGAAACAGGAGGACAATTTACACCAAAAACCCCATAAGTGGCTGATCAACATCATCAAAGACCAGAGGCAGATGAAACCACAAAGATGGGGAAGAAGCAGGGTAGAAAAGCTGGAAATTCAAAAATAAGAGCGCATCTCCCCGGCAAAGGAATGCAGCTCATCGCCAAAGCAATGGATCAAAAGCTGGACGGAGAATGACTTTGACGAGATGAGAGAAGAAGGTCAGTCCATGAAACTTCTCAGGAGCCAAAGGAGGAATTAAGTACCCAGCGCAAAGAAACTGCAAAATCGGAAAAGAGTGGAAGAATTGATAGCTAGAGTAATTAATGCAGAGAAGGTCATAAACAAAAATGACAGAGATGAAACCATGACACCTAGAAATAATGCGGACAAATGCACAAGCCAGTAACCACCATCAACTGGAAGAAAGAGTATCAGCGATTGAGGATCAAATGAATGGAAATGAAGCAAGAAGAGAAACCAAAAGAAAAAAGAAGAAAAAGAAATGAACAAAGCCTGCAAGAAGTATGGGATGATGTAAAAAGACCAAATCTACGTCTGATTGGGGTGCCTGAAAGTGAGGGGGAAAATGGAACCAAGTTGGAAAACACTCTTCAGGATATCATCCAGGAGAACTTCCCCAACCTAGTAGGGCAGGCTAACATTCAAATCCAGGAAATACAGAGAACGCCACAAAGATATTCCTCGAGAATAGCAACTCCAAGACACATAATTGCCAGATTCACCAAAGTGGAAATGAAGGAAAAAATCTTAAGGGCAGCCAGAAAGAAAGGTTGGGTTACCCACAAAGGGAAGCCCATCAGACTAACAGCAGATCTCTCGGCAGAAACTCTACAAGCCAGAAGAGAGTGGGGGCCAATATTCAACATTCTTAAAGAAAAGAATTTTCAAGCCAGAATTTCATATCCAGCCAAACTAAGTTTCATAAGTGAAGGAGAAATAAAATCCTTTACAGATAAGCAAATGCTTAGAGATTTTGTCACCACCAGGCCTGCCTTACAAGAGACCCTGAAGGAAGCACTAAACATGGAAAGGAACAACCGGTACCAGCCATTGCAAAAACATGCCAAAATGTAAAGACCATCGAGGCTAGGAAGAAACTGCATCAACTAACGAGCAAAATAACCAGTTAATATCATAATGGCAGGATCAAGTTCACACATAACAATATTAACCTTAAATGTAAATGGACTAAATGCTCCAATTAAAAGACACAGACTGGCAAACTGGATAAAGAGTCAAGACCCATCAGTCTGCTGTATTCAGGAGACCCATCTCACATGCAGAGACATACATAGGCTCAAAATAAAGGGATGGAGGAAGATCCACCAAGCAAATGGAGAACAAAAAAAAGCAGGGGTTGCAATCCTAGTCTCTGATAAAACAGACTTTAAACCATCAAAGATCAAAAGAGACAAAGAAGGCCATTACATAATGGTAAAGGGATCAATTCAACAGGAAGAGCTAACTATCCTAAATATATATGCACCCAATACAGGAGCACCCAGATTCATAAAGCAAGTCCTTAGAGACTTACAAAGAGACTTAGACTCCCACATAATAATAATGGGAGACTTCAACACTCCACTGTCAACATTAGACAGATCAACGAGACAGAAAGTTAACAAGGATATCCAGGAATTGAACTCAACTCTGCACCAAGTGGACCTAATAGACATCTACAGAACTCTCCACCCCAAATCAACAGAATATACATCTTCTCAGCACCACATCGTACTTATTCCAAAATTGACCACATAATTGGAAGTAAAGCACTCCTCAGCAAATGTACAAGAACAGAAATTATAACAAACTGTCTCTCAGACCTCAGTGCAATCAAACTAGAACTCAGGACTAAGAAACTCAATGAAATCCGCTCAACAACATGGAAACTGAACAACCTGCTCCTGAATGACTACTGGGTACATAATGAAATGAAGGCAGAAATAAAGATGTTCTTTGAAACCAATGAGAACAAAGATACAACATACCAGAATCTCTGGGACACATTTAAAGCAGTTGTAGAGGGAAATTTATAGCACTAAATGCCCATTAGAGAAAGCTGGAAAGATCTAAAATTGACACTCTAACATCACAATTAAGAAAACTACAGAAGCAAGAGCAAACACATTCAAAAGCTAGCAGAAGGCAAGAAATAACTAAGATCAGAGCAGAACTGAAGGAGATAGAGACATAAAAAACCCTCCAAAAAATTAATGAATCCAGGAGTTGTTTTTTTGAAAAGACCAACAAAATTGACAGACTGCTAGCAAGACTAATAAAGAAGAAAAGAGAGAAGAATCAAATAGATGCAATAAAAAATGATAAAGGGGATATCACCACCGACCCCCCAGAAATACAAACTACCATCAGAGAATACTATAAATACCTCTACGCAAATAAACTAGAAAATCTAGAAGAAATGGATAATTTCCTGGACACTTACACTCTTCCAAGACTAAACCAGGAAGAAGTTGATTCCCTGAATAGACCAATAGCAGGCTCTGAAATTGAGGCAATAATTAATAGCCTACCAACCAAAAAAAGTCCAGGACCAGATGGATTCACAGCTGAATTCTACCAGAGGTACAAGGAGGAACTGGTACCATTCCTTCTGAAACTATACCAATCAATAGAAAAAGAGGGAATCCTCCCTAACTCATTTTATGAGGCCAACATCATCCTGATACCAAAGCCTGGCAGAGACACAAAAAAAGAGAATTTTAGACCAATATCCCTGATGAACATCGATGCAAAAATCCTCAATAAAATACTGGCAAACCGGATTCAGCAGCACATCAAAAAGCTTATCCACTATGATCAAGTGGGCTTCATCCCTGGGATGCAAGGCTGGTTCAACATTCGCAAATCAATAAACGTAATCCAGCATATAAACAGAACCAAAGACAAAAACCACATGATTATCTCAATAGATGCAGAAAAGGCTTTTGACAAAATTCAACAGCCCTTCAGGCTAAAAACGCTCAATAAATGCGGTATTGATGGAACGTATCTCAAAATAATAAGAGCTATTTATGACAAACCCACAGCCAATATCATACTGAATGGGCAAAAACTGGAAAAATTTCCTTTGAAAACTGGCACAAGACAGGGATGCCCTCTCTCACCACTCCTATTCAACGTAGTGTTAGAAGTTCTGGCTAGGGCAATCAGGCAAGAGAAAGAAATCAAGGATATTCACTTAGGAAAAGAAGAAGTCAAATTGTCCCTGTTTGCAGATGACATGATTGTATATTTAGAAAACCCCATTGTCTCAGCCCAAAATCTCCTTAAGCTGATAAGCAACTTCAGTAAAGTCTCAGGATACAAAATTAATGTGCAAAAATCACAAGCATTCTTATACACCAGTAACGGACAAACAGAGAGCCAAATCAGGAATGAACTTCCATTCACAATTGCTTCAAAGAGAATAAAATACCTAGGAATCCAACTTACAAGGGATGGAAAGGACCTCTTCAAGGAGAACTGCAAGCCACTGCTCAGTGAAATAAAAGAGGACACAAACAAATGGAAGAACATACCATGCTCATGGATAGGAAGAATCAATATCGTGAAAATGGCCATACTGCCCAAGGTTATTTATAGATTCAATGCCATCCCCATCAAGCTACCAATGAGTTTCTTCACAGAATTGGAAAAAACTGCTTCAAAGTTCATATGGAACCAAAGAAGACCCCGCATTGCCAAGACAATCCTAAGCCAAAAGAACAAAGCTGGAGGCATCACGCTACCTGACTTCAAACTATACTACAAGGCTACAGTAACCAAAACAGCATGGTACTGGTACCAAAACAGAGATATAGACCAATGGAACAGAACAGAGTCCGCAGAAATAATACCACACATCTACAGCCATCTGATCTTTGACAAACCTGAGAGAAACAAGAAATGGGGAAAGGATTCCCTATTTAATAAATGGTGCTGGGAAAATTGGCTAGCCATAAGTAGAAAACTGAAACTGGATCCTTTCCTTACTCCTTATACGAAAATTAATTCAAGATGGATTAGAGACTTAAATGTTAGACCTAATACCATAAAAACCCTAGAAGAAAACCTAGGTAGTACCATTCAGGACATAGGCATGGGCAAAGACTTCATGTCTAAAGCACCAAAAGCAACGGCAGCAAAAGCCAAAATTGACAAATGGGATCTCATTAAACTAAAGAGCTTCTGCACAGCAAAAGAAACTACCATCAGAGTGAACAGACAACCTACAGAATGGAAGAAAATTTTTGCAATCTACTCATCTGACAAAGGGCTAATATCCAGAACCTACAAAGAACTCAAACAAATTTACAAGAAAAAAACAAACAACCCCATCAAAAAGAGGGCAAAGCATATGAACAGACATTTCTCAAAAGAAGACATTCATACAGCCAACAGACACATGAAAAAATGCTCATCATCACTGGCCATCAGAGAAATGCAAATCAAAACCATAATGAGATACCATCTCACACCAGTTAGAATGGCAATCATTAAAAAGTCAGGAAACAATAGGTGCTGGAGAGGATGTGGAGAAATACGAACACTTTTACACTGTTGGTGGGATTGTAAACTAGTTCAACCATTATGGAAAACAGTATGGCGATTCCTCAAGGATCTAGAACTAGATGTACCATATGACCCAGCCATCCCATTACTGGGTATATACCCAAAGGATTATAAATCATGCTGCTCTAAAGACACATGCACACGTATGTTTATTGCGGCACTATTCACAATAGCAAAGACTTGGAATCAACCCAAATGTCCATCAGTGGCAGACTGGATTAAGAAAATGTGGCACATATACACTATGGAATACTATGCAGCCATAAAAAAGGATGAGTTTGTGTCCTTTGTAGGGACATGGATGCAGCTGGAAACCATCATTCTTAGCAAACTATCACAAGAACAGAAAACCAAACACCGCATGTTCTCACTCATAGGTGGGAACTGGACAATGAGATCACTTGGACTTGGGAAGGGGAACATCACACACCGTGGCCTATCATGGGGAGGGGGGAGGGGGGAGGGATTGCACTGGGAGTTATACCTGATGTAAATGACGAGTTGATGGGTGCTGACGAGTTGATGGGCGCAGCACAGCAACATGGCGTAAGTATACATATGTAACAAACCTGCACGTTATGCACATGTACCCTAGAACTTAAAGTATAATAATAATAAAAAAAAAAGATTTTGATGTACCAGACTGAGCAGTTAAATAGGATTTTTTCTTTAAAATACTGTGTTTAAAATTATACTTCGGTTGTCTTTCCAGCATTTGTAAGTGTTTTGTCATACACATGCTCTATCCCCAATAAATAAAATATATGAAATAAGGCTTTTATTTATTTAGGACAACTTATTCTGAGGCACAAAGTAATAAGGGTACCAGGGTCTCTCTTACATATGCTCTAAGGTACAAGTAATAAAGTTTCTTCATTTTATTGGCATAGAAAGGATATAACAATCTGGCTTCAGAGAAGAACCAAGTCTCTTTTAAGGTTAATGAGAAGTACTATGCTGTGTCCATTGTGTCTGGATAGATCTCAAAGTTCATGAGTAAAAACAACTTACCCTGCATACTTAGAAGTTTATATGTTACCTCACGTATCACTTGTAGCAAATTATCCCTATTGTACAGATGGGGGAGCTGAGACTCTGAAAGGCCTAATAACTTTGCTAGGAAAACATGCTTTATTTATGACAGACACAGAATTTGAACATACAAATTTCTGGTACACCATGTTGCCTCTGGCATAATGGCCATTTATTCTCCGGCTGTATTTCACTTCACCCTACCCATTGGTTCTTCCCAGAAGCCACAATAGAGTATGGCCTGGCGTTTTCAGGTCAGTGTTAATGGCTATATATACCTTTCAAGCCTACCATATCAAAGAGCTCACACTCAAACAGTATATTAGTTGAAATCTTTGTAGTTCTAGGCATCAGAAAAATGGGCTCAAAGCAGAGTTTTAAATGAAGATAATTTATTGACACACATAATTAACATAAGAATTTACTTCTGACAAGCCTTCACTCATGATGTCTCTAAGGACCTGGTTTGTTCTTTTTCTTCTTCACCTTCTACAAAGTGCACTTTGTCCTAAAGTGTAGTAGTCCTTTCAATATTTTGAAAAGATAAACAGAAACCTCCAGAAATGCACGGTATTTTTCACACTGAATAACAGAGGAAGCAGCTGCATCACAACCATCTTTACGAATCTCCTGAGATGCATTTTGATTAGACAATCTTATATCACATGTTCAACCCCGAAGGGATTATTCTTGCTAGGGGATGAATTATGCCAGTTGTTTGGCTTTGGTCACATGCTCCAAACTTGAAGTGTGGGAGAGGTCAATTTCTGGAAAATTACATGGACTCAAATAAAATCAGGGACTACTTAGAAGAAAAAGGCAGATGGATGATAAGGAAGTGTATCAGTCAGAATAGGGTAGATTATATTGTGGTTAAAATATGATCCTCAAACCTCAATAGTATTAAACAAATGTTCATTTTGTGCTAATCTTCCATCATCACTAGCAGGGAGTTCTGTTGTATGTCATCATCGATCTCACTCCAGGATTTAGGTTGACAGAACAGTCATTTTCCAGAACATTGAAAAATAGTCTAGGAGAGGGAAAAGAGAGTGTAAAGAAGCATGCCCTCATTTTGAAGGATTCTTCACATCAAATTTGATCTCAGATTATTGACCAGGGCAAGTCACACTGTCACATGTAACTTTAAAGGGGATGGGGAAACACAAGGCTACCATGTTCCCAGAAGGGGAGAGCTAGAACGTTTGTGCCTTCATAAGTGTCCTAGGGCATAACCAATAAGCAGCCATCATGTCTATCCTGAGTTGGAGAAAGAGAAGATGTTCTGAGTTCAAACACTACCAAAGGACATATGAATAATAATTATATTATAGACCTGAAGAATGATAGTGATAGCCCTCTGGATATCTTGGAAAGAAGATAAATTGCTCTCAGTTGCTCACTGAATTCTTAACCTATGCATTGTTATTTCCATTGCATGACAATAGTGCCTCACAAGGTTTAGATCAGGAGGATCAACTAAAATGCCAAAGCTATGTGGAGCTAGGAGCTAGGAGGACATAAAAATGCTTTATCTTCACTTGCATGGCTGGACAGTGAATTCAAGTACCTGACTGACATTCCTTTATAACATACACGCATTCTACTTACCCAAGGGCTAATGGGAAAGATATAATCGGAAGAAAGCAGGGGCTAATTTTGAATTTTAACTTGAAACTACCAATGAGTCTAAGATTTGAGAAGCTTATTTAGATGTTATCAGAGTGCATTGTCATTGACCTTATTTTTTTTATTCTAACGAAAACCAAAAAAGTAAATGAATAAATAAAACCAAAAGCCTTTCTGTGAAACCTTTGTCAAAAACATTTTAGCTTTATAATTGTGATTTTAAATCAATCTAGAGAAGCCATTGAAAGGATAAACAAAAATAAATTTAAAACATGAATGGCCTAATAGAATAAAAAAAGAACGCTGAGATATTGCCCAACAAAAAGATCTGGAAGGCAGCATCTGATGAGATAAATAGGAAAGGAAAATTCAAGTTTCAATCCAGGCTTTCTTTAGAAAGTGAGCAATAATGCCTATACAAGAAAAACATTATTTTCAATGTTCCTGTTTCTTGTAGCACAGGGAAATGAGAATCTCAATGACTTTGGGATACCCCATTACTTGAACGATGTCATTCAATTTTATGAAGTGGAAAATAAAATGATCCAAGGGTCTTTCCATGTTTATATGCTGTATTCAGGATCTTAAGGAGTTTGATTACCTACTGTAAGATTCTTCTTTAATGATATCTATCTAATTAGCTGTAATAGCTTCTTCTAGTGTAAGAAAAATACTGACTCAAACTTAAGCACTTAAAAGTATATATTTCTTACTTCATTCAGCAAATACGAGTTACATTCCAGCCACGCATAGCCACTCTTATTGGAGTTGGGGGCAGAGTGGTGAATAATACAGACAGGAGTTAACTTTTTTTTTTTTTTTCCAGAGATGGAGTCTTGCTTTGTCGCCCAGGCTGGAGTGCAGTGGCAGGATCTCCGCTCACTGCAACTTCCGCCTCGTGGGTTCAAGAAATTCTCCTGCCTCAGCCTCCTGAGTAGCTGGGTCTACAGGTGTGTGCTACCACACCTGGCTAATTTTTTTGTATTTTTAGTAGAGACGGGGTTTCACCATGTTTGCCAGGATGGTCTCGATCTCCTGACCTCATTATCTGCCTGCCTCGACTTTCCAAAGTGCCAGGATTACAGGCGTGAGCCACTGCGCCCGGCCAGGAGTTAACTTTTCTAAATGCCTTTCTTATACAAGCAAGGAATAAGGATCCTGGGAATTGAACCTGGGCTTATGTCCCCTGTTCAAAAGTGAGAGATTGTGAGATTTAAGTCAGCATTCAAGATCAAAGAGAGTATTGGGACCACAGAAAACCTTGAAAGGGAAAGAGGAAAGAAAGATAATCTAAAAGCCTAGGTGATAAGATATGCAAACAGCAGCAAGGAGACAAAATAATACCAATAGCTAATGATTACATCCAGCTGAATAGGAAACTTGCATAGAGCTAACTTTAACCTAACAACTCATTCCAACCTCACAAGAGTGGTATAAGGGAGAAACTTTAGTTATCTCCACTTTACAAATGAGAAAAGAGACACAGAAACTAAGTAAGTTACCGAAGATCACATCTACCAGTTTAGCTCCATAGTTTGTGGTTTTAATCACATGATGCAACTAACAAAAGCAAAATGCAATAAACAGGTTCATTTCCTATTTCCTAGGCCTGGACTCTTTTGAATTGGAGACATTACCTAAGGCATTAAAAACATAAACCAGGTTTTGATGTATGAAACATTTGTATCCACCTGGCTACAGAGGAAGTAAATCATTTTTTTCTGGACAGACATTTGATTAATCTAGAAGCACTGGAGATTAACAAAAGCTGCATCCACATTAGACCTGTCCCAACAATTTGAGAATGCAAGTTTTCTTACAGTAGAGGCAAAATATCGTATTTATCTTGATAACCATGGAGTTGAAAAAAGAATAAATGACTATAGAATAAGTGAAAACATAAATGAATTAACTATCAATGACTTTAGGGTTTAACTAATTTTTCTTTTATAGCTTTTACATAATTTAGTAATTATTAATGTTCTTTACAGAAGAGTTATGAATTTTTCAATGATGCAGAAATAACTGTTCTGTAATTCCTCAAACAATTCAGAATATCTTAGGATGCCTGTGGAGATATATCATATAGTATAATCATACAATGGTAATTCATTGAGAGGATTCACCAGCTCAATGCAATATGTCTAATTGAAAACCTATTCCTGCATACCCTCAATTATTTTGCAAATTTTGCCCTATTTCTAATGCTCAAGTTTTAGGATCAAAGCAAAACAACAACAAAACCCCACAGATATAAAGAGAAAATTTTAGGCTTTTGCCATAGGCAAGAGCATGTGCTTAATCAAACGCTCCAGTTAATGAAAAGCACAATGTCCCACATTCTCAGGCTGTTTTGTCAGATAAAATACAGGATACCCAGCTAAATTTGCATTTTTGAAAAGCAGTGAATCCTTTTTTAGAATGAATATGCCCAAGCATGACATGTGTTTTTATTTGCTATCTGGCAGTGCTGCCACCAAGGCATAGGATCCAAGGGCTGCACTGGAAGAACATTGAGGTACCAAATGTGTCTGCTTATAATTCTCCTAGTGCCTGTTATTCTTCTGCCCTGAATAAGTGGCATTGCCTCCCCTGCGGCTTGATTTCCTCATATGCAAAGTGAGAAGTGTTGGACAAGTTGAGTCCTGAGGATCTTTTCTTCTTAGATTCTGGTAGTCTGTAACAGTCTGGACTACATGGGAAGAAAACAGATATGATGTCATTGCTTTTAAAATGCCCTGTGAGGCAGAGAAATAAATTATGAATCATTCACTTACTATTCCCTCCAAGAAGAAGAGAAAAAGAACAACAAAAACAGCAAATGAGACAGAGGATGAGGGCAGCACATGACTGTCTTCTGCAGAGTTTCAACCAGATAGAGTGCGCCCTGGGGTGTGCTCATCTCAGAAAGTCTCCTGTTGGCAAAAAGACCGTACTTCTCCTCGGAGGTTACCATTTGTTCCACCCACAGGGTTCCAAAATTAAGAACTGGCCTCTTTCGTGAGGGAAAATGATTTTAATGCATTTATAAGGAGTGCAAAAATGCAGAGATGTAAGAATAACGCTTCTAAAGATATATTTGCATTTATTTAGTAGATGGAGGGCTGAATGTAACTTTCACCTCAAAATTTATGAGATTTTATTATTCTTTTCTAATTTTGTGGGGTAGTAGACAGTAACAGGATTCAGCTTTGCCATTGCCATTTGTCTAACTTGGGAAGACTGATTCACACTCCTCATACTGCTTTCCCTGAGTCCTGCGTGAAGGATTACGCCATTGTCTTCATTACTTCCTTCTTAATAACAGCCCAGCATTTCTCCATTCTGACTTGAGGGAGACACAGAAATGCAATTAATTGCATGAATTACATATGTAAATAGAATACCAGCAATTCTTCCTTTTCTGGGCATTAAAAATAACATTCTGCAGTTTCTATGTATGTCAGCACCATTTCTTCTCCACATTGTGGAACGGAAATCTGGGGAAATCTTTTCATAAAAAGACCATGAACACAAAGATGCAGGGCTAATTTGGGAGACTCGCCATGTGGCATAGAAGAGACCCTGTGAATTTTTTTTACTGGGGAAGTACCTCACAACCAAACATGGATGTTTCCTAAGTGGAGTTTTTTCTCCAGAGACTACATTTTTAGTGAAAGCTAGCTCAGTTGAATAATGAATGAAAGTCTGCAACAAAAGACCCCACACCTGCCTGATCATAATGGAATATAAGTTAGACTGAGAGACAGGCAGGGTCCACTTCTTTAGGCCACTGGGGACGTAAGAGTTAAACCACATTCCCTATATTAAGTTTGTACTATGAAAGAATTACAGTTTCATACAATCTTATAGAATGCCCTGCATATCTTCTGTAAGCCTTCACCCTTGTTCATATTTCCTGGGCCATATACACAGGAAAGCTAACAGGATGGAATCAGAAGTTACAATTCTAATGCAGCATTTCTCAGTCTTGGCACTATTAACATTTTGAGTCAAATAATTCTTGGCTAACGACAACTGTCCTGTGCATTGTAAGATGCTTAGCAGCTTCCCTGGCCTTTACCCACTGGGTGACAGTACCACTCTTTTCCTCTACACATCCCCCACACCACAGCATGACAAACAAAAATGTCTTCGCTCTCTGCTTAGTGTGTCCCCAGAAAAGTGAAGGTAAAATTAGCCCAAGTCAAGAATCACTGCTCTAAAGTAATGCTCCTGTTTGATGAATTTAATCTGTGAAAGAGAGGACTAAAGACTCTCAGGAAGAAATGTAGACTCTGATAAGAGAAGACCCACAAAGTAATATATACAGGGTGTCCATATTTCTTTCCTCTGTGTTGGGCTATTGTCATAGTGATAAAGACAACTTCATATAAATTGTACAATTTACTCAGGCACTATAAATATTTAAAGCAAAAATATGTTAAGAGATTATAAGTGTAATTTTTCTGTCTCCAGTCAGACACTTTATTTAAATATTGTCTTCCTGACTATGCACCCTCAGTTTGATCTGTAACTCTCGAAAACCCACTGTTTTCTACATACAATAATTGCTTTGATTGGCCTATATATTCCTTCAAGATCTAGCCTCTGCCTACTCTTCCAAGTCTCCTCTCCTATTTCCACCCCCCCCATTCATTCTCCAAATGCATCCATCTTATCACTTTGTCAGTTTCTCAGTCTGGAATGCACATCTTACCATGAAACTGTGAGCTTGTTGAGAACAGATTCAATGCATTTCATCTTTTATTTTCAACACTTAGCATAGTCTCCAGCTTAGTAGTATTCACTGTTTGCTATAAGAATAAAATAAATTAATCCTAAGGTTCCCTAAAGGACTCTTAGATGGTATTGCTCATTTCTCTCAGAATGCAAGTCATCTCTGCTTCTTTCAATCATTTATTTCCTCTTTGTAGTTAAAGTTAGCTATTGAATTGATTTAGAAGGTAAGGTGTTCTCCATTTTCCCCGAAAAATCTAGAACTCTACTTATTCTTTAGAAAATAAAAATAGGCTTCTTGTATATTTGTTGTCCTGATTAATTTTATATTTTCTATAAAGTGTCTGTTGTATAATGAGTCAGAGATTAAGCAATTAAAGGAGAAACTCGAAGAACTCAGGAGCATTCAAACTCTTCCGGAATTAGGTATTTTGCATATGGTGGTGGGGCAAAGAAACCAGAGTGATATGAAACCAAAATAATTAGGTGTTTAACTTAACAAGACTGCATCAACCAAATAAAAATATAATTTGTTTGGAAATAAGATGAAACTCATTGTGAAAAACTAAATAAGCCACTTTATTCATTAGGATAGAATTCTGTATTTTTCATGCTAAAAGAGGGCTCCCTCTCAGCCACGGTCCTCTTAATTTCAAAATTTGAGAACTACACAATGACCTTAGGGGCTAGCTAGGTCAGTCCTCCCCTTTATCCAGAGAGGAAACTGGCCATATGAAGATTCTAGTTTTAAGAATAAATTAACATTTATTTTCCTCTTTTTCACGCCACATTAACAATATTTTGGTATAAGAGAGAATGGACGATGTAATCTTCCTATAAATTCCCTGTAGCTATTATGAGCCAAGAAAATAATCTAAATAAAGTCCAGTGGCAAAGAAAGCAGGAATCGTGAAGCATAGGAATGCCAAATGAAGCCATGTTTCATCAGTTCCCAAAATTAATCCTGAATTTCATCAACTCATGCAAGCTATGTCCAAAGAAATATGCTGGGAGTCACCGTGACTAGAATAAGGTACTGAAATAAAATGCCACAGTTGTGTTTTATTTACTAAACATGTGTACTTTGCATTGGGAGGCAATAAGAAAATGAAGACCACCCTCTAGCTAAAATTAGGTTTGGCCTAAGAACCACCACAGAATCTTATCGTACAGTAGGTACCTTTTAATGTAAGGGCTAGCAAACATTTTCTGTGAAGGGCTAGATAATAAATAATTTAGGTTTTGCAGGTTTATGGTGTCTGTTGAAACTATTCAACTCTTCCCTTTTATAATAATAAGAGAGCAGCACAGACAACACTTTAACAAATGGGTGTGGCTATGTTCCAATAAAATTTTATTTATAAAAAGCAAGCTGTGGGCCAGATTTTACGTGAGGACCATAGTTTGCTGCCCACTGTTTTAATGTATCAGGCAACCAAGAACTGAGAGCACTGTCAAGAAACAGAATTTAGTTTCTTATTCTCTTTCTAATTTCTTAGTAGATACATGTTTGCATTTAATACCTCACAGTCATTAATTTAAAATGGAACCTCCAGTGACTCTGAACTGGCATTAGTTAAAACAAGGTAAACTTGCAAAGTGTCTGTCAGTTAGTTATCTGATCTGCATCAATCCACACGTGCTAAGTCAGTGAGAGAGCAGAAGTGTAATTTTCCAGAACACGTAACTCTATTGCTCTGCATGCTTCTAATGAGAAAAAGTTAATTATTTTATTATCTTAACATAAACCTTCCGAAATTAAATATTTCCAGGGTTATAAACTGTTTGCCTCCAAGCTTCATTAAAAGCATAAAACCAGCCATTTCACTTTTGCAAACTACAGTCTTGGTCTTTTCAGTGTTCAAATAAAGCCTTCACATTTTTTAGAGCGTAATTTTTCTTACATAAAAAATAAGCCCTACCCACATTGTTCTCCTCATTGATGGTCAATATCAGTACATTCTATTGCTAGAGGGGTCCAGAAATTGGAAAAGAAGCTGGGATAGTCTTTACCTATTACACATTTGCATGTTGCATATATATATCTTGCATATATATGTATATGCAACATGCAAATGTGTATATATACACACACACATTAACTATTCCCCTTATAAAGGAGATCCCCTTATAAAAGATTCCCTTATAAAAGGAGATAAATACTATTTTCATTATCAACTTTTTCTTAGTTCTTCTTTCTTCTGAGCTAAATAATCTAACAGTTTTTATTTTTCTTTGAAAATACTGCACTTTGGGATCTGCCAAAATTTGTTCTAACAGCACCATTTGGATAAAAGACTTTTCTCTAATGTTTTTAATCTCTCAGGATTAAGTTTTAGGACACGCAGAGAAATGAAGCAATAATAGTGTTATCCTATTCTTTTCTTTTTCTTCTGTTGTCAAGAAAAGCCATACTTCTTTTAAACTAACCGGTACAAGGAAATCACAAGTTATTATTCCGTGACCAGCAGAGTTCATTTCTTTCCTTTCTACAGGGGGAGATATCAAGCCAATTTTTAACTCTGATTCCTTGTTTCTGATAATATGAAATCACATTCAAATGCTTTCATTTTACAAAACTTTAAAACACATCTCACTTGCTATTCTTCATTCTCTCCTTTTTTTTTTGAGACGGAGTCTCGCTCTGTCGCCCAGGCTGGAGCGCAGTGGCCGGATCTCAGCTCACTGCAAGCTCCGCCTCCCGGGTTCACGCCATTCTCCTGCCTCAGCCTCCCGAGTAGCTGGGACTACAGGCGCCCGCCACCACGCCCGGTTGATTTTTTTGTATTTTTAGTAGAGATGGGGTTTCACCGTGTTAGCCAGAATGGTCTCAATCTCCTGACCTCGTGATCTGCCCACATCGGCCTCCCAAAGTGCTGGGATTACAGGCATAAGCCCCCGCGCCCGACCCATTCTCTCATTTTTAAAAATCCTTTATTCTTCACAATATTTGGTGCCAAGTCATGACCAAATCTACCCATGCTCCTATTCTTGTTTGAAGTTTGAAACCTTTAATTACTTGAAAAATTATAAGTTGTTTTGGAATATGAGTGGCAGAGGACAGAACAGTAATTGCTGCCTGCAACAGAGGCCCTATCATAGCAGCTGAGTTGCCATTCAAAGATAGGATGTCTTCTCACCTACTTCATGGCTCTCCTCAAGGAAGGAGTTGTGGGCCAGTAGAAATCCAGTTGTAATTCCTTTGCCTTAAAGAGAGGCTCACAGCAATGTCATAGGACCCCACAGTCTCTCAGATAAACTTATATTGAGGTTCTTCATGCTTTGTCCAAATCCTCAGGATTATTATGTGTCCTCATACTACGGCCTCAAGAATTGCTTGCAGAAGGAAGAAAGGTAAAATAATGAACACACATTCTCTGATTCATAAGATTACTGTTCCCATGGTACAACTGACCAATCGTATGTTTAATCATGAGTTGCTTTAAAGTCTAAAATGCATAAGTTGCCATCTAGAATGGCTTTTAGATTAAATTGGACAGAAAAGACATGATCGTCCATCAGTCATCATAACCTGATGAGTGAGAGTAGGAGATTTAAAAGAGGATATAAATGAATATAATTTTTCTTTTAAGACTTTCCCAATGTACTCCATTTTTATTTTCAAGTCTTTAAATTTTGTGACTCTTCTAAGCACCCAAATGCTGTATCTTAGTTTTTGTTTGTTTTGATGTCAGAAAACTCTTCACACTTATGAAGGGGTGGCACTAGGAAATGTTTGAGAACAGCTGCATTTTATCCACAGTTTAAGAGAACTCAAGGTCAAGGGTGTACATCTTTCTGAATGGGAGAAAATAGATCTCTGAAAAATCCAGCCTCAGTTTATCTCAAAACCTATCTACCATGGTCCTATCTAGGTGAGCTGGCTTCAGTGACAAACCATAGAAGTTTGTGAATTATAGAGTGTCAAAAACTAAAAGGAATAATAAGTTTCTTTTAAGTTACAAAAAAAATAAAAGAGGAACTTGGTTCCCAGGTTTTTCAAATTCAAAGGTCTTATCAGAATTCATAAGACAATGTGAGTTCCTAGTAGGCAAGGCTCATGTTCCTGAAGGCCCAGGGGGTCTCAGCTTTTGAAGCTGCTGCCTACTCCTCTTGACAAGCTCTGTCTTTACTTTCACAGAAGAAAGGAAAGCACAAAAGGGAGACAGAGAATTATTCTTTAAATGTTCAGGAAAGTGAAGAGACTTTTGCTTTATCATTATGAAAATGCCCACCAGCTGCAGGTAGTAAAATTTAACATTTGGCCAGTTAACTCCCAAAAAAGGAAGGCAATCTTGGAAGAAATTGAGAGTTGGCAGGTTATGGAAATGACATTCAAACCTTGGCCGTGCTTCCTGACTCAAGTATGAGAGAAATGTGGCCCCCACAGCAAAGAGGAAAACGTGAGGTAGCACTGTATTTCATGTGGGTGATGGGCGGTCAGAAAATCCAGGGATCAAAATAGATTTTTAGAAAATATCCTTAATGATTAAAATAATCAAGCCAGGGCAATTCTACATTTAAGGCTATAAGGCTAATCTTTGGGTATTTGAGAAAATAGACTATTTCCACCAAATCATATTAAATGAAAAATGTGGTCAAGTAATATTTAGAATCATGGGGTTGGGCAATCAATTTCTACAGACTAGCCCAGCATCTAGAATAGGCACAGGAGGAGAGACGTGGGCATGATAAAACTGGATAAAAGTGTTAGGATGATTTCAGATAATTATAAGACATGGTTCTTATTCATAAGGGATTGTACACACAATATAGCAGAGGAAAACAATTATGTCTATACTGAAAAATAATGGCCACCAGGAAGGGAGCTAACTTTAATTGACAACATGCCATGTGTCGGGCACTGCACTGATCACTCAATGTACATGACCACATTTGAATTATCCTATGGGAGGATAAAATATTCCATTTTACTATTAAATAAAATGCCACTCAGAGTTGTTTAGCAAACAAATATAATTTGCAGGATGCACTAAATATTATACCAACAGGTTATTGCAGAGCTTTCAAAGGAAAAGAAGAGATTGATTCCTGGAGAGTCATTATATATACACACAAACACACACAAATATATATTCATCTATAATATGAATTATTTGAAACATGATTCTGTGTGTCTACTTAGTCACAGAGATTTGTTTGGGCTTTATAACAGTTCTTTGCTATTTTACAGCTCTGATGGAGGCTGTAGCATGGTGTTTATCATGCAAGTTAAACTTGAGGAGTTCCAATCCTAGCTCCACCATTCACTAGCTCTATGTCCCTGAACAAGTTATTTAACCTCCTTAAGTCTTGGTTTCCTTGAGCATAAATGAGTGTTAGTGGTATGTATCCCATAAATTTGTGAAGATTAGCAACGTTAATATATTTAATCCTCAGCACAGTGACCAACACATACAAAATCACTCCATAAAAGCTAGGTATTAATTCTGTCTATTTTCTCTTGTGCTCTGTCGCCAGTATTTAGAGCAGTATCCATTACAGAGAACACAATCAATAAATATTTGCTAATGAGAGTTATGAATTTATTACTCTCGCCTGCAATTATTTTTTCTATAAAGATTTACCCACCCATTGTGCACTATGGCAGACATGTACTAAAGGCATGGAAGGGTTACCTGTTGTCTAAATTGACCCGCTTTATGTGAAGAGGATTAGGCATTTCTCTGGGTTGAAAAAATAAGACTCAAACAACACTTGAAGAAAGGTGGCAGGCCTCAGTCCTGAATACAGCCTGCAGCAGCTTCCCAAGCAATGTGTTCCCTTTCAGAGAACTCAGATTCCATTAACTCAAGGTCACCTTCTCCCATTGTGCCTCTTGGATGTCTTCCCTCCCCAGACATTGCAGGGATGACTAGAGCAAAAAAAAAAAAAAAAAGGGAGAAACAGAGCTGTAACTGCCCCCACTGAGTCAACAGGACCACGGTGTGAGCCTGGACATCTCAACCTCATTATTTTACTCACTTAAAGGACACTCAACATTATTATTTAACTCACAGGAAAGTGAAGGAGAAGAACAGGAAAGGGAAAGGCCATGAGTATATGAACATGAAGTATACCCAAGCCCAGAGTCCATAATTCTAATTGTTTATACAGAGATAATTAGCTATCTTCATTTGTTCTATTTAAAGGATTACATGCCATTGCAAAGAATTCTATTAAAATGTCCAAATTCTTTTTAATGGAGACAAAGCTAACATTCATTAAGAAATGTCCATGGGTCAGTGTTAGTTTTACATTCACTGTCACATTTAATCCTCACAAAATCCCATGGAAGTGCTATCACTCGAGTTTACAAATGAGGAGAATGAGGTTTAGATGCATGAAATAAGCAGCTGAATCACCCAGTTAGCAAATAATGTTGTTGTTATACCAGGTCAACCTGGCTCTAGAGTTCATGTATCATAAACATATAACATGTAAACATCGAGAAATTTTGTGGTACTAATTACTTTTTGAAATGAGCAAACCTCCAAAGGATTTGGCCGTCTTTCTTGGTATATGGAATTTTTATTTATGTTGATCTTTGTGGAGAAGGGGTGTTGATCTATACGTAATCTCAATCAATCTACATTTTATGTATCAACGAATGCTTTCTTGAATGCCTTTTAGGTATCTGTCTAATCCGATTTGACTCATTAATTTGTCATTAAATGGATAAACAAAAAGCTTATTATAGGTATTCCTTTCATTTAAAACAGCAGTTTGCTATTCACTAATCTGTTCTCTACATATTAATTCATATATCATAAAACAAATCCCTAAGGAAAATTGGTTTTCTCCTGCCATTCTCTAGTTGAAAGCTTAGGGATACACATAATTTGTTAATAGCACAGCCAGTACCCAAGTTGCTGTGCCCTTCTACCTCAAGCCCAGTACTTTTTTCCCTGATCACAGCAACCTACTATAGGTGACATTGCACTGGAAACCCATGCAGCACATACCATCTTCTCCATCAGATACTTCCTGTCCGCAGATGAGCATAAGAATGGCTACTGGGTTGCTGGTTCAGTGCAACTAAATATTCATCATAAGTTTGCACATGAACAGCCACACACAATAATTAAACCCAAATTAATTTCCTCAGTTAATATATGCCACAGAATTAAGTTAAATCTCAACAGAAAACAGGACAGACTGGAACTATTAATCCTCCCAATGAGCAACAATAATTATTTTTGCCAACAGTTATTTCATTTGCATATGTAATATTACATCACACATTTTTTACATACTAGTGATGATTCTCTCTGCTTTGCCAGATTGAGAATTTAAAAGTATTAATTCAGATACTCTGTCAGCAGAAATTTCCACAGACCTTGTTCAGGAACAGACTTAAAATTTGGAGCAGTCAGATTCATTAACATTGCTGCTGTACTTCACAATGGAATCCTGTAACTACAAATGTGCATGTGGAATTAACAAATATACACACTATGAATAGCTAATGACTAATTTCATAATATATGAAATGTGTCTACAAGTTGCATAAGAAATACTTCAAAAATTAATACGTCTATTATTCCATATAATTATTTTGGGGATCAATGATGGTTTTCTCTGATTGGAAAATTATGTTTATAAAAATTCACTGATTTGTTTTTTCAGCAAATTCTTACTGGAAATCTCTTCTGTCCCCAGAATTGTGCCAAACCCTGAAAATACATCAATGCAAAAATAAACACAGCTTCTTTCCTCAAAGAGCTTGCTTTTAGTGGAGGACAGGCAGAGCTACAACTAGTAACTAACCAGTTAATTCCAAAAGTCTAGAATGCCTATTTTAGGGAACAAAAAGAGAGTTTGAAAAACTCATAGGAACCTGCCACTTATTAGATTGTAAAAATTTAAACAAGTCATTCAGCCTCTATAGACCTCAGTTTCATCATCTGTAAAAACTGATGTGAGAGTCAGAGGAAAGAATTACAACAATTATATTAGCTTTGCTCATTGTGTGACAAGAACTGTGCTGATATTTTGCATATATTTTCTCGTTTTTTTCTTATAGCAATCCTATAATGTAAAATCAATATTATTAACATTGCCGTTTTACAGGGTTAGAGAAGTTAGCAGTGTTCACATAGCTAATACATGGTAATGCCACATTTTTTATTTGGTAAAGAGGACTTTAGAGATATTCTTCTTAGTTATTATTTTTGCCAATTAAGAACAAAATTCAGAGTAGACAGTAGCATACTTCTCCCTCTATGTAATCTGCAACCAGGGCATTTATTGAAAAATTGAAGAGTAACCAGCCCTTTTCATTCCCAATTACCAGCTGACTTTTTATGTTTTAACTGATAACTCAGCCATAACAACAACAAAAAAAACTTAATGAAACTTTTAATAACAAACATATTATCTCTAGTGAGTGCAGTTCTGCAGTTTTCATTGAAGCATATGTTATTTCTAGGAGAAACATATGTGAACTCCAGCACAGAACTGTTTATTGGCAACTGATTAATATTTCCTTGGCTGTGAGTTTAGCGGGGAGTAGAGAGTTCTTATAAATAGAAACTAAAAGATTAACAACCTCTTACTATTCAATTACCGATTTTTCTTACGGCAATGAAAAAAAAAATCTGTGACTTTGGGCTAGGAATAATAAGTAAAAGGTAAATAAAAGAATCATCTATCTTATGTCCTGCCAAATAATGTATTTCAAGAAAAGATTACATACTGAATTGAATAGACAAAAAATGGATACAGAAAGAGAACACTATAAAAAATATCCTGGAGTTAATTGAGGATTTCACTGGTTGTAGCATATTGCTATGATCTAGATCCTATAAAATATTTACATCCAATGTTCCTATGTATCCTTACATACCAACAGAAATGCGGCTACCACATAGAGTTGCTCTATTTGTAAACACAATGGATTCCAGATTTTGTCTTATGAAATGAGAAGGAATTGACCTTCTGGTCTTCTGTATCACTTCCGCCTCCTCCGCAGATCCTCTTTTTCCCTGTTGTGTTTATTTGGCTGCATTTCCATCATCCATGAACCAGTTCCCTTTCCCAGGGACTCCTGAGTTTTGTATGGGAATCAATGTGGCTTCAGGGGAGTATATTTTTTTGCTGGAGTCAGGTATAACCTAGGCAAAATGTGCTTCTCACCCCACTGGACAGCTGTGAATATGTGATCTAAACTGTTTCAATCACTGAGAATTACTTTCTTTTTTAATTCTATTTTTTTGTTTGCTTTGTTTTGCTGGGAGTACATGTACAAAGGCATTCTCTTTTTTCTGCTGTGTGTAAAGAGAACCCATGGCCATAGGAGATGCAGACAACCATCTAGGGACCCGGGGAGAGCTAGCCTTAAAATGTAACCAAGACCAAACAAAAGAAAGAAATGATAACCTCATTGTAATGCTAAATCAAGTCAAAACGGAAGCTAGAGGCACCAGTAAGCCAATAATTTCCCTTTATTGTTAAGCCAGTTTGAGTTGGCTTTTCTGTTCCATGCATCTTGAACATTCTTCTTATACAAAAGCATACTAGAAAGGCCCATGAATCCATAAATCCTTTTGTACATGTAATAATCTTCCTCTTTCATTTCTCAGACTCTTGGGGCCCATTTGATTTTCCTCCTCCCATCCAGTGGGTGAATTCAAGTATCTAAATCAGACAAGAACCTGTATTCTAGCCTTTGATCATTGACAGCAATAATCAAGACCATCATTGGTTTTGAAGTCAGATACATCTGGTTTCCAATCTAGCCCTTTTTAGTTATTGGCTTGCATGACTTCCCTTGCCTCTGCCCCAGTTCTTCTTAGTAACTATATTCGTATATTATGGTGGCCATAACAAAGTACCTGAAACTTAAACCACATAAACTGATTATATTTCATTTCTGTTGGCCAGAAGCCTGATATGGGTCTCACCACCCTAACATTGGCAGAGCTGCATTCCTTCCTGTAGTCCCTGAGTAAGATCCATTTCCTTTTCTAAAGGCCTCCCACATCCCATGGCTTTTGACCTCTTCTTCCATCTTCAAAAGCAGCAAGAGTAGGTTAAGTCCTCCCATCACCTCATTCTGACCTCATCTTTTGCCTTTGTCTTTTACTTTTAAGGATCCTTGTGATTACATTAGGATTGACTAGATAATCCCCAATCTCCCTACCTTAAGATCAGCTGATTAGCAACTTTAGTACCATATACAGCCTTGATTTCCCTTTGCCATATCAGGTAACATATTTACAAATTCAAAGAATTACGATGTAGACATCTTTTGGGGCCATATTCTGTGTACCGCAGTAAAATGTACTTCCTTGCAGGCATATTGTAAAGATTAAATGGTATGAAGCAAGCAACATGCTTTGCACACAGTAAGTGTGTTATAAATTACAACTATTATTAAGCCATGCTGCATCCATGAGAGATGAATGGAGAAGTAAGATCTAGTCAGCTATTTAGTCTTCCTAATACAGCCTGTGGATCATGGTCCCAAGACCCAGTAAGAAGTGTGTAAAGAGTCAGCACAACTTCTTCATTCCCTGTGTTTCCACATCTTCATTCCCTGTGTTTCCACATCACCTTATCCCCAAGTGGTCACCATACTTGCAATTCTCTCTCTGTTACTCTTCCCAGTGCCAGGATTTCTTGCTGCGGGTCTCACCTGGGTCTGTTCAAACCCTTGGTACACCGATTCCAGATCTTTCTTGGATCTTAACAAAGTAAACCTGAATTGATCTAATGCACTCTGATAAATTATGAAGCCAACTGGTTCAGAATGTTGATAGTTAACACCCCTAGACACGGAAATTATTACCTTTTAACAAAAAACCCCGGGGCCCTAAACCCATTGTTCCTTAACTGAGCTATTTGAATTTCACTTCTATGACATTTGCCACCTCATTACTATCATACTTCTGTTATTACTAAGGATTTTTAAAATCATCCCAGTCCAATGAAACTTATTTTCAAAAAAATTTATATCACCACTTAAAATAAAAACTACTATAATTTTCTATAACTAGAAAGCAATAAAGAATGATAAGGGAATGAAGGCAATGCCACATCCAGATGACTATTGTTGCTTGCCAAGATTCTGAGCTGAGAGGGATATTAGAGTGGTCAAGAAAACCCACAAACCCAGGTATCCCTCAACATGGCATTGGGTGGTATAGCCAGACAACAGAATATTAGATCAAACCCTACAAAGCAGAGAGAATGTATACACTACAACCATATGCTATCATGTGGATGAACCTCACAAACATGAGGTTGGCTTATAAAAGACAGACACAAAAGAAAATAAGTGGTATGACTTCACCACACTTACATAAAGTTCAAATCCAGGGAAAACTAATCTGTGGCGGTAGAAGTCAGGTTCACGTTCATGCTAGAGGTGGTGATGACCAGGCAGGGACACAAAGGGGACTTCATGGAATTGGCAAGGGGCTATTTCTTAACCCAGCTCCTGATATGTGGACATGCTTATTTTATGATAATGCATCAAGCTGTACACTTAAGATCTGTGCACTTTAATGTATGTATCTTAGATTTCAAAGAAATGTTTGCTTTCAAAACATCTCCACAAACACACTTTAGGAACAAACTGAGTTGTTCTCCCAGTGGAATCTAAAAGATTCATCACCACAGTCTTCAAAACACTACTTCCAAGGAGTAAGTTCTAGTCTTCCATCGCACGGTAGGATGACTATAGTTAACAATTATTTATTGTGTATTTCAAGACAGCTAGAAAAGAAAATTTGGAATGTTCCCAACACAGAGAAAGAATAAATGATTGAGGTGGTGGATTACCCTGAATACCCTGATTTGATCATTACATATTGTATGCAGGTATCAAAACAGTCCATGTGTCCTATAAATATGTACAATTATTATGCATCAATACAAAATGGAAAAAATCTCAGAAAAAAATAAAGATAACATAAATAACACTGTCTCAAGTCAGATAAATGATGAGAAGAGTATATACCACTGCCCAAGGCATGTATCTCTGCCTACAACCATTTCCATTTCCCCTAAGCTGAGCTAGTGACCCTCCTCTATGCTTTCAGAGGACCATGGGACTTACCAGAATCATAGCATCTGTCTCTGTATTCGACGTGATTATTTTCTAGCTGCCTTTCTCCAAACCAAGAGTCCCACGAGGGCAGAACTAAACCTTTCACTGTAGGGCTTTATCCCCTAACAGGGTACTTGATATGTAAGGGGGTACTCTGTAAGGATCTGTGGAATGAACGAAAAAGGGTGTGATTCTGTTGCAAGACACAGACTGTGTAGAGTTGGCAGGAGAGAGAGAAAAAGGGTGTGTATCTCACTGAGGGGAGCGATTGCACATAAATCCTGATGCTAGCACATTTACAAGTTTGAGGAGAAAGGAGGACTGGAATACTAGTAATCAGCTAGGAGCCCTTTGGAGGACAGAGGCTATGACTTTGCCTTTAAGGAGCCTTGAGTGGAACTGTATAGGGCTTGGTACTTTTTAATATTTGAAGGACCCAAGGTAGTGTTAGAGCTGTAATGTCAGCAATGAAAGCAAATGTGTGAGCTGTTTGGACCTATTAAAGGTAAGTCATTTCAGGTGTATTCAGAATAAGTGCACATGGAAATGTGGAACTATTTCATTTTTCTTCTCCTTGCTGGGGATGAGTCAGAGAAAGAAGATGTCTGAATTCCTCAGATAAAGTTCCAAGTGCCTTTCAGCTACCAGTTTGCAACATTTTGTACTACAGGAAAAATCAACATGCCAAATTTCGTCTGATCCGAATGCTACAAAAGCCCCCATGTGCTTAGCAAGGTGCCTGATATCAAGTAGACACTCAACAAATGAAAGACTCTACCAGCTCCAACCCCTATCTTCTTGCCATTAAGAAATAAAGAAGACAAGAAAGTACAGAAGAAAGGAACAGATGGAGGAAGGGAGAGAAAGAGGGCAAAAGAAACAATGGAAGCACAGTACATTTCAAATTAGTGGATTCAAACAAAATACTTTGCAGGTTTTGCAAAAAGGCAAATAAGAAAAGAAATTAAACCAACAAAGTGAACTGTAAATGTGTTCCATAATAAGAGATGATGTTATTAAATTATAGCTAATGATACTAACACAGATTGAAGAGGAAAAAAACAAATGATGATGACACTTAATGACTTTATTGTCCTGTGCTATGCACATTTTTGCTCAAATGTTCAGATATCAGAAATGTTCTGAATATTATGAATCAAAGAAGGGAGTAGACTGTGGAGAGATGTGCTAGACTGGAAAGCCATCCCCAGTGGGGGGCGGGGGGTTCCTTCAAAACCCTATTCTTCAGATGTGGGAAAATATGAAATGAGAAACAAGGTTACTCATGCCATAAAACAAGCAAGAATGCCTCAGCGTTTATATTTCATCAGAGAGTTTTTATAAAACCTGTGGTCCAGGCTATCAGAGATAATATCATCTATATAGCTTACAATTCTACATGTTCTTGCTTATTTATTCATTGTGGACAACCTACTGATAACCTGTGAAAGGAGATTTCTTACTGTTTTCCATGATCTTACATTGCAGTTCAGTATGTAAGATAAATGCAACAGTCAAAGTGATTCAATAAGTGTGCGGGATGATGTATGGTTACATTCCAGTGGTAGGCTGTATTACTATTCACCAAAAAAAAATCCCTCTCTAGCTTGTTTCTCCCTGAGGGTGGATTATATACTCCCACTGTGCTGAACTCAAGATGTTTTATTTTGGTTAATCAAAAGAAAGGAGAAATGACAGATGCCTTTTCCGGGCAGAAGCACTCGTGCTGAGCTCTGGGTGCCATGTTTCTTTTCCCACTGGCACAGCAATCACAATGTTCCCCATAGGAGCTGCTCCATCATCCTAGGTCCTAGAGTAAATGCGATATGGAGCAGAGCCCCAGCTGACTCACAAGGAACATGCAATGCCCTTTGTTTTCATCAGCTACTGAGATTGTTAGGTATGGCAGAACGACTTAGCTTGCACCAAATGGTATCCAAATGAGGCAAACAAAAATCAGAGCCAAACGTATAAATGCATTCATTGGTCTAACAAACTGGTATTGAACACATTCTATGTGCTGTCTGTGTTTACTTCTAGGATTGAAATTATGGACAAGTTCGTTATCTTCTAGACTAGAGTTGTAGAAACTCAAAAGTAAAGAACCAAAATGGATTGAAAAAATAAGAACTAGTGTTTGATAGATCAGTAGAGTGGCTATAGTTAACAATAATCTATTGTATATTTCAAAATAACTAAAAGAGAATAACACAAATGTTTCTAGCACAAAGAAAAAACAAATATTAAAAAGTGATGAATATTCTAGTTACACTGATTTGATCTTTACAAATTACATGAACCTATTAAATTATCACACATATACCAAAAACATTTACATCTATTATATATCAATGAAAAGTTTTAAAGAAAAAAAATTCAGAAAGAATCAACATGGACTCAAGAATTCTGAAGGAAGATCACATAGAGGTTTGCATCATGAACAGCACATTATCAGATAGGCATGTTTGGAGAGGACATTCCTAATAGAATAGATAGAAGCACATAAGCAGAGGTGTAACTAAAGGAGAGAACCTGTGTAGGGAATTAGTGGACAGGAAATTGAGAAACAATCAGGATTGAGCCAGAGGAAAGAAAATCTTTATTATTAAACAAAAGCTTCTGTAGGCAATGGGAAATGAAAAGGTTTTGAGCATGGTAAAAATCAGAATTTTTAGGTACTTTGAAAGAGGTAAGAGACAGAAAATACTGGATTGGGGTAAAAATCATGGGGATGGAGCCAAGTCGACTTTTTTTGTCTTAATATGATTTAAGCAGAATTTTTGGTGTCATCAATTTAAAGTTATAATGCCATCCTGTTAAAATCATATATCAAGGTCAAAATTTTCAATCTCACATTTCATAACCAATAACAATGTGTACCCTGAGACATATATCAGAGCACTCTGCCTGCCATGAATACACGGTATATGTTCAGGGATAACAAAAATAAATGACCATATGGAAGCTTTAAAATATGACAACTAATATCTACAGAAGACCTAGAAAACTACAGGATTTTTAAAAATTTAATCTTCTTAAAACGTAATGACTTATTTGCTCCCTTGAGTAAAAAATGCCCTATCTTAAAAAATTTATTGGTTGCTTTGAGTGGAAAGCAAATATCAGTTAAGACTGGGATCAGAATGACAACTAAGACATGACACACTTACTTATTGAAAATTATTATATTATTTTGTAGAGACAGGGTCTCACTATGTTAACCAGACTGGCTTCAAACTCCCAGCCTCATGTGATCCTCCCACTTTGACCTCCCAAAGTACTGGGATTACAGGAGTGAGCTACTGTGCCTGGCCTGGCACATTTGCTTTTAAAATGATACGTGGAGTAGACAATGCTAAATGTCCATTTCATTTTCCATTTTCTGGGCACAATGGAGCACTTCTCAGACTCCCTTGCAGTTAGGCCACTGTTGTATGATTAAGGCAAGTGCATTGGGAGCAACCCAGTGATTTGCTTTTGTTTAATTCCAGACCCACAGAGAAATCTACTTTCCTGCCTAGGAGTTCCCTATACTTACTGTTCAAAAGCATTAATTTACAAAAGCGTTCAAAGAAAGACTAGATTAGCAAAGGATACAGGCAGGTCAGGAGCACTTAATACTTCAAATGCAACCAGATAAAGAGAGATATTCAAGGCAAAGCGAATGAAAGTATCTTTAGAGGAGCAATAATCACATACAAATCAAAATAGTTAGGTCATTTGAATTCTAAATGCATAAGCATATGGACTGATTCAAAACATTTATAACTTTATGTTTATGTAATAAAACAGAAGCAGCTTAGTTTTAAATGCATGTTTCTCTAAATCATGGTGTAATCTCTGTGGAAAAAATGTTTGAGGATTTCTGAACCCCATAATTATAACAAGTACTGTGAATTTGATATAATTATTGAATTCCAAGAGCATTACATGGTCCACCTCTTGTCTTCAGAACAGCCCTAGCTCATAGGCATATATTACTGGCATTCCCAGTTTACCCAAAAGGAAATAGAATCTTAGAGATAAGGTAAATTACGAAGTTTCATGCAAGTGGGAAGACATAGTGAGGGGATCCTAGCCCAGGTCATCTGACTCTAGAGAATACATTCTACGCCAAGCTTGCCCAACCCATGGTCCGTGGGTCGCATGCGGCCCAGCACGGCTTTGAATGAAGCCCAAAACAAATTTGTAAACTTTCTTAAAACATCATGAGATTATTTTTTAGGAACTCATTAGCTATCGTTAGTGTTAGTATATTTTGTGTGTGGCCTAAAGCAATTATTTTTCTTCCAGTGTGACCCAGGAAAGTCAAAATATTGGATGCCCCTGATCTAAAGTCTGTACAACTACCCTGCCTTTCAAGGTCAGCTAATCTTGAAAAGCCATTTTATTTAAACAGATGAGCCATTAGCTCTCAAATTAGTTTCTTCAGCATAAGCTAAATAAGTGTCTAGAATATAATTTAGCCAGCAATGATGGCATCTAACATCTCAAATGAAGTCCTGCATATTTAAATGCTTCTAAATCACTACTTTGTTACAAAAGGTATACGATGGAGTCACTCAGAGGGACTGAAACATGTTGGCAAAGTATTCTGATGGCCCAACACCGGGTGAACACCCAAGAAAAAGCACTGAATGCAGTTAATTTTAGATAGGTCTGAAAGGGGGGTAGGGGTGCACAACCAAGAAAAGGAAATTTGCAGTATCTTGAGGACCTACGATTCCCAAGATCCCTATTGAGGACCAAGGAGGAAAACATAGGGACCAAAAATCAGTTGCGTATCAAGAATCTTGAGGATTTAAATAACCTTGATTTAAATAAATCCTTGCAAATGCTAAGTGGTTCTTGCATTTTCCTGAGCTCATTTTCTCTTGCAAGGTTCACAATGTTACCCTCAAATTTGTGGTAGCCCAGGTCCCAGTTCTCATTTCATGAAAAGATAGGAAAAAGAGTGTGTTTGGAATTATCTGGTCCTACCAAACTCTCATAGAAAACTCAGGCCCAGCCTGCTGATGATGAAGATGTGGCTGTTTAATACGGTGCTAAATCCAGTCCTGAAAGAGACAGGTTATTTGGAAGTGCTTCAACAACACTCCCACTAGGATGGCATGTACTGTGCCTTTTTTGCCCATTTCAGTATAAGTTCTGTGATAAACTTTCTGTAAAATCTTTTTTAAAGAGTACAGTCAGTGACAACATCTTCATTAGAATTTTACCATGATGTGAGGCATAAAATGTGGAGCATAAATTATGGCTGGCTTTCCAGAAATACAAGGTCACTTTTTTCTGGATAAAAGGATGTAAATGCCCAAGAAATACTTTTGATGAATCCCATAGGCTTGAATGAGTATTTATACTATAATAAACTTTCTTCTAATTTTATTCACTCTCCAAGAAAAAAAAAAATCCTTTAACAGATTCAGGCTTTATAAGAGCATTGGTACAAGATCTCATCTCTTTATTAATATTCTGTTTTAAAATTGAAGATAAAGATAGTACTGGCACCATTGGCTACACTCACCCAGCAGCAGGCTACATTCTTTGAAAACTTGCAATGGATAATCCATGAAGGAACACAGCAATATTGAAAATGCATAGTTTTTCTTCAGCTAATTGGAATAGGTTGCCATAATCATTTTCAGATTTAAGAAGAATTTGTAGTCAGTGAAAAACTGATATCTGTGAAATATGTGAAAACCTTGAGTGACATCCATGACACCATGGGGTGGACAGAATCAATATGTGTCTATACCTGGCACTTGACAAGGCTGTCCCAGTCTTCAGGTTATGATTCACAGTGTGTCCAAAAATCACAATTGGTTCAGAAATCTGCTCCAGGTATCTTTTGGATGAACAATTTATGAAATTCATCAATGCTTTAATATCATTTAGCAAATCAGAACAAATTAAGTTAATTCTGTAGTAAAATTTCCCTCATTAACTCATACTCAGATAAGTTTTTTGAGTGAAAGATAAAAGGGTACATTGCAACCTTATATGTAAATGTCAAAAATTATATGTATCACACTAGACAAAATGCTTAAGAGTTACCAGAGGGAGGAGCCAAGTGATCAAAGAAAAAAGACACATGGAGTTTGGAGTCTAAAAGATGCAAGTCTTTGTTATTGCTGCCTCAAAGACCCTGGACAAGTTCATGCCCAGTCTTGGTCTTAGCAACATCCATAAAACTAGACATTTGAACTAGGGTTGACAAACAATGCCCATGAACCAAATCCAAACCACCATCTATTTTTGCAAATAAAGTTTTATTGAAAGGCGATCACGCACATTCATTTTCACATCACCTATGGTTGCTTTCCAGCTATAATGGCGGAATTCAATAGTTGTCAGAGAGACGGAATTGGACTGCAAAGTCTAAAGTATTTACTATACAGACCTTGAAAGAAGAAAGACTGTGGGCTGGGCATGGGGGGCTCATGCCTATAATCCCAGCGCTTTGGGAGGCCAAGGTAGGAGGATCACTTGGGGCCAGGAGTTTGAGACCAATCTAGACAACAAAGTGACATCCCCGCTCTGCAGATTTTGGTTTTTTTTTTAAATTAAGTTTAATTAAAACAATTTTTAATTAAAGAGAAGAAAGATTGTGAACCGCGAGTTAGACTATGAGATCTGCTGGATTTCATGCAGCTCTCAAATTCCTATGTACCTATTCTGTGTCATGCCATTCAAAAGTTATTCCAAATGTCCCTCTTGCTTAAAGTTGATACAGTTAAAAAACTAACACACAAACAAACAAAAAAAAGCAATAGAACAGTAGGACTGTAATGTTGGTTAACGGAATTCTTTAAAGTCTATGAAACCTCCTTTCAAAACTCAGTTCTGCCATTGTCCTCGACATCCCATTCCTCTCTTCTATAAAATGGGATAACAACTATATAATATATTATGGATGCTGCAGAGCTTAAATGAAAAAAAGTATGTCAAATATTAAGCATACTGTATGACAATGAGTAAGTGTTAATTAAATAGTAGCTTCCATTAGTACTACTACTGAGATAGCCTTTGGTATTGTGGCAAGGGAAACAGTGCAACGACTCACTCATTTATGCCTTCCTCTATATACTAGCTTTTCGGTGAGAAAACGGAAGGAAGAGCCTTTTATAGAGAAAAGCCTCAAGTATATTGCCTGTGTCTGATCCACACGGCTCCCTTTTCTTAGTCTGCTGTGTAATCATAGCCAAGGAAATTTCTGGTCATCTTTAAAAATGAAACATTCTATGCATTTTTCTGCCACAGTGACACTTAGATTTGAGTAAAAAGTTGGTGGATCTAGAAATAGTCTAAGATTTCTTGAGGGTCCAGAGAAAAGCTGCCAGGTAAAACCATGTGAGTGAAGATATTCACCGAAATCAATAATCCCTAGATCACACTAATGCGACCTTACAGGTAATAACGTAAAACCTGCTGGCTAAGGCGCTGAAAGTTATCATGCCCGGAGCAGTCATAATTTGGTTCCAAGCATCAGGCTTCTATTTTATTTTGTGGTGCTTTATACATTATCTATGAAAACTACTGCTGAGACTTCCAGGTCCCTGACTTCTGAATGTGTAAATCACGTCAAACTATCATTTCTACCCCCACCCTAGTGAAAATATAAATAAATAAATAAATAAACAAATAAATATCTGCTAGGCATTATTTTTGAGGTAGTGATTTTTTTTTTTTTTTTTTTTTTTTTGAGACGGAGTCTCGCTCTGTCGCCCAGGCTGGAGTGCAGTGCCCGGATCTCAGCTCACTGCAAGCTCCGCCTCCCGGGTTTACACCATTCTCCTGCCTCAGCTCCGGAGTAGCTGGGACTACAGTTTTTTTTTTTTTTTTTTTTAGTAGAGACGGGGTTTCACCGTTTTAGCCAGGATGATCTCGATCTCCTGACCTCGTGATCCGCCCGTCTCGGCCTCCCAAAGTGCTGAGATTACAGGCTTGAGCCACCGCGCGCGGCCGAGGTAGTGATTTTCACTACAAATGAGTTCAAGCCATGTTTTACAAAGTAGCAAGGATGAAAGATAAGTTTGCTTCTTTTTTTTGTAGTCCGTTGTGCTCTGAGCCTTCAAAAACATAAATTACTAGTGAAAAATGAATTGAAAAGGAAACAAAATACAAGATAAACCCAAGTCCAGACATCTTATTTATTAAATTCAGGAGACACAAAATTGACTGTCAAATTGCTCTAAAATTTTCTGAGTTCTATATTTCTGTACTTACCTCTTTGCAAACCAGTGTAACCTCATAGGTTCTTGCCTTAGCCACGCCAAAAGACTAGTGTGGCAGCAGCCCGCGGCAAGAGAGAGAGACACGGATTGGACAGAGAGAAAAAAAGCTGTAGGCTTTATTGAGCAGAGTGACAGTACAACGTTTCCACAGCCTGGAAGGGGTCCTGAGCCGGTAGCCAGTGTTAGATTTTTTTTATCACCTTTTAAACTCTTCAAGGTGGGAAATACCTGTGGTGGGAAGATGTTACCAGAGTGAGAAACAAAGACAATTAACATGTCTCAGATCTTGAGGAACACCGGGAATTGCACCTTAAGTTTTATCTGCTTTAGGACCTTGCAACTACATGGCAAAGGAGACAGGATCTCACAGGATTTTACAAATTGTGTTTACAAGGAATTGGAATTGCGAGCATAGATAAGGTCTGCTGGTCACAGAAAAACAGGCTTTTAACATTCCTTTTAGTTTCAGGAGACAGGGAAGGGAGAGAGGAAGAGAGAACACAGGGAAGCTTACAGCAAAATTTTCACTGTTTATAGCTTTCTTGGAGAAGAAAACACATGTACAAATTCTGATGTTAGGAATATTTTAAGCATATATCTTCAATATTATTCATCCAGGACTAAAGTAAGTCCTGATGCAGGAAATGAGTGAGTTTCACAGTTTTCTGAACCCCTACTTGACCCAGGAAGCCTAACTGGCACCTCCTCTCACCAGTAACCAACAGTTGGTAGTCCTGTACTTGCTGGCATTCTGCCTTTTACATAGAGGGTGGGCAGATCTGGAATTTGCTGGGCTGTGATGGTAACTTGGGATGGCCACAAAAAGCCCAGGATGGAAGAATAGCCTCCGCCAAACTAGCCACAGAGGCCACATGAAGCAACATGGGGAATCAGCGAGCGGGGCTGCCAAAGCAAGGGAAAGGTGGTTGTTTCTGATTTACACTATCCATTATATGGTCTAGATTCTGTGCAATGAGCATGTAATTACTCACCTGCATTAGAGTGTTGAACAAAACTTTGCAGAAGGCCTCTGACTTGGACTGGGCTCCTGCGCTAAGCCTAATAGAACAAACCAATATGGCATTTACTACAATAGCTGAGCTTTATTAATTGCAGGAGGCTCTGTAACCAATTTACCAATTAAGTGATAACCGATGAAGTCATCCCTACACCGCACTTCCGTTTCCTATAAGTGAACGGAATTTTTTGCATTTTCACTAGGGATCACCTTATTGGTGGGATTTCTCTGAACCTGCTCATGTTCAGAGGTCTGTCTCATCCGTGAATCGGTTTTGCTTTGCTTTGCTTTATTTTTCTTTGCTTAAATTAAACTGTCTAAGGTATTTTCCTTTAACAGAGGTTTCAAAAATGCAAATTAAAGACTGATTAAAGCACTTTAGCACTTTTTGTTTATCTTTAGAAGTGGGGCAAAGAGTGGGGCCTTCAGAGCAAGCAATTCAAATGTTGCAGGTTCTCAAAAAGTATGTGTTCAATTACTGGGTTTTTTAAAAAAAATTTTTACTGAGCACACAGAAAGTAGGTTCAGTGCTAGGCAGTGAAGGTACAGCAGTAAATGAGACACAGTTCCTGCTCTCATGGGACTTCTAGTCTGGTTCAGAGAGAGACACCTGAAAATTCATTAAATTCTTACAAAATCTATGCTAGAAATTTCTTCTGTGTAAAGTGGTAACAAAGAAGACAGGGTGGTTAATTCTCCCCAAAGGAAAACAGTTTGTCCCCTTTCCCAAAATGTGACCCCTTTCTTAAGGGTGTTGAGAGATGACAAGAGGTAGAAAGCTCAGCCATTTCATCTTGCACTAATGTGCACAAGTTTGTGTCTAAAACTTATAACCTCTAAAATCAGCATGCTCAACCCTACAAAATCCCCATCCCCAAGTGTAAATTCCTGCCAACATCTACTCTTTACCACATGGAAAATACAAAATTGAGGGAATCATGGGATGATTTCCAGGAAAACCCTTGGGAAGCATTATTTGATGCCCAGGATTCTACTGTGTCTTTGTCTATCTGGACAGGAGGGAGCAAGACAGTCACTAAAAAGAACTGAAATCTTGATTGATAGGTCCTGGGGCTAAAAACAGAGTCAAGTAGCACCATGTGAATCTCCCATTGTAGTACCATGTGTAACATTCTAATACAAGTGGCATTTTTTTTCATCAACTTAATTGTTGTCTGACCCATCATCCATCTATAGCAGTGGCAGGAAAAGAGATATGATAAAGTTTCAGTGAAATCAGTTCAGGCTCCCCAAATCTTCCAGGGAAGACAAGCTGCTGTGCTCACTCACCTGGTGTCAAAGAAGGGTTCTAGAGGGGAGTCAAAGAAAAGGAGCCCTTGGGTGTTATGACTCCAAGCAGAAAATCTGAGCAATGTTCACTTCCACTGGGATGGGCAATTGTCCTGTTTGACTTAGTTTTATTCACTACTGCAGTCACACTGTCCTTCAAAGAATTAGCTAAACAAACATTTTCCCCAATAATTGCTCATCTTCATGAATAAACATGCTAATAGGTCATCTCTGAAGCTACAAATATATCTCACATGATTAAAAGTGGAGAGGTTCAGGAAGTCACACTGCATGCAGATATGACACAGATGCTTTTCAATTACTTTTCCAAATATGTGCTACCAGGTCTTGCTCCCATTTTTATGTATGCAACTGCATCCCTGGGGAAAATGGAATTTGGAAGCTTCTAATTATTTGTAAGACAATTTGCCAAGACACTTCTATATTACAGCCTGGCAAAATCTCTCACAAAAAGTTTAGTTATTTGCTTTTACCACTATACCTCTCCAACTATTTATATACCATTTCCAGGAAGATCTTCCTAAAGCCCATCTCTAATGGCATCAATATCTGCCTCAAAAATCAATAGCTCTCAGTATCTACAAATTAAATAGTACTGTAAACTATTGAGATGCAGTACGGTATAATGGTTAAGAGCATGGCCTCTAAAGTCAGACTGCTTGACTTTAAATCCTATCTCTGCCCTTACTGTCTGTGTACACTTAAGCAGCCTATTTTATTTCTGTTTTCAGTTTCTTTACCTGTATAGTATGAGAAATCATAACAATAAATACATTCTACATATTTAAGCAAGTTGTATATTACCTATGCTATGCATATGTATATATTATAATAAATTACATATAATGTATATATTATAATAAATTATATATAAATATATAAACCACAAATACATAATATAATAAATGTATTAAATAAATATACTTAATAAATATATTCTAAATATACTATGTATAATATATCTTGCTTATTATATATAATTTTATATATATATAGCATTGTATATACAGTTGTATATACATGCGTATATACAGGATTTAGGTGTGGCCCAATCCTGCTTCCTTGGTTTTATTTGTCATATCTTTCTCACACATAGCCTAAATTCCAGCCAGGATGCCTAACTACTATTCATCCAATTCTCCAGACTTTCTTTTCCTTTTTTAAAAAATTTTTTTAAAAAAACATTTATTTATCTTTGTAATTTATTTCTTTGAACTGACAAATAAAAATTATATGTATTTATTGTGCACAACATGATGTTATAAAATATGTACATATTGTAGAATGGCTCAATTGAGCTAATTAACCATATGCATTACCTCCCATACTTACCATTTGTAGGGAGAATATTTAAAATCTACTCTCTTAGTAGTTTTTTTTTTTAATTTTTAAAAAATTTTTTATTATACTTTTAAGTTCTAGAGTACATGTACACAAAGTGCAGGTTTGTTACATATGCCATGTTGGTGTGCTGCACCCGTTAACTTGTCATTTACATTAGGTATATCTCCTATCCCTCCCCCCTACACCCAACTCATGACAGACCCCTGTGTGTGATGTTCCCCACCCTGTGTCCAGGTGTTCTCATTGTTCAATTCTCACCTATGAGTGAGAACATGTGGTGTGGGATCTAATTAAACTAAAGAGCTTCTGCACAGCAAAAGAAACTACCATCAGAGTGAACAGGCAACCTACAGAATGGGAGAAAATTTTTATAATCTACTCATCTGACAAAGGGCTAATATCCAGAATCTACAAAGAACTTAAACAAAATTTACAAGAAAAAAAATCAAACAACCCCATCAAAAAGTGGGCAAAGGATATGAACAGACACTTCTCAAAAGAAGACATTTAAGCAACCAACAGACACATGAAAAAATGCTCATCATCACTGGCTATCAGAGAAATGCAAATCAAAATCACAATGAGATACCATCTCACACCAGTCAGAATGGCGATCATTAAAAAGTCAGGAAACAACAGGTGCTGGAGAGGAAGTGGAGAAATAGGAACACTTTTACACTGTTGGTGGGACTGTAAACTAGTTCAACCATTGTGGAAGACAGTGTGGTGATTCCTCAAGGATCTAGAACTAGAAATACCATTTGACCCAGCCATCCCATTACTGGGTATATACCCAAAGGATTATAAATCATGATGCTATAAAGCACATGCACACGTATGTTTATTGCGGCACTATTCACAACAGCAAAGACTTGGAACCAACCCACATGTCCATCAACGGCAGACTGGGTTAAGAAAATGTGGCACATATACACCATGGAATACTATGCAGTCATAAAAAAGGATGAGTTCATGTCCTTTATAGGGACATGGATGAAGCTGGAAACCATCATTCTGAGCAAACTATCCCAAGGACAATTCTGCAGACTTTCTAGCCATCCCACCTTTGTTCTTCCTTCCTGGGCTATTGAAGGCTTACTTAAACATTACTTTTTCAGAAAGATTTTCCTGATTTCTCAGTCAAATCATAATCTTCTCCCACCTTAGAGTGTCTACTGGAGAGTGGTAAAAAAAATAACTTTGATTCACTGTCAGTGGCTTTATAGAAACTCTGTTGAGAAGAATCAGAGGTCAGATATGACAAAGAGATAAAGAGAAATAAGACCGATTAGTGATATCTGTCATGAGTGTTAGCAGGGGAAACAGCACCTTCTTGCTATCTCTGCCTATTCCTTCTGTTTAAAACATCATGAAGACATTGATTTATTCAACTGCTATTTTATATGCATCTTTGAACTGTGTCCTGTCTCTTTATACTCCATGAAGGAACAGCTTCCATTTTATTCAAATTTGTATTTTTTACAATGTGCAACCCAGTGTCTTGCACACCACATGAGCTTATATTTTGTTGAATTAGTTTGAGCTGTCCAGCCTTACATTCTCTTTATTTAAATCAGATCACTTTTTATTTTGCTTTGGGACTGACTCATGTCTCAGCCAGTGAGCTTTTACTCTGGAGACCAAGTCAGTCCATGTCACCCCATCTGCAATCCTTCTTGGCTTGGACCTGTGCCATCACAAGGACCAATGGATTCTGACAGCCTCCTAAAACCTACATTCACTCATGTTGCCCTTCTGTCCTACATCTGCATCTTTGTAATTCTTCTGGCTTGTTTGTGTATTAAATATATTTTCTTGTTTTCTGGATTCTTAATGCTTTAGCATCTGGGGCCTTGCTGTTGAGGAAAAGAGTGCCTATCACAGGGCTAGCCAATCCTTAGAGATAGCAAATAACCCATCCAGAGTGCATCTTTCACATGCAAACTAACCAATTCAGAGCACATACTCCAAACTACCTCTTTCCTGTGGTCTTTATACTCCAGGAAGCAATATTCCCCTGCCCTGATCATCCCAAGGCCTGATACCAGACAACTAGAGACAACCCCTGGACCCTAGAGTTCACTAAAATTATTTAAACTAGCCAATTCCAAGCCTGCTGACCCTGCCTTGTCTTTCCCATGAAAGTCACATCAAAGGGCCCTGCCAATGCTTTCCCCACACTTTTTTTTTTGCCTCGTGGTAGACCACAGCCAGCGGGTAGACCAGCCTGGAGCTTCCGCCCATGGCTCTGCATGCTATGGCAAGTCCCCTTCTTCCAGGGACTGTGAGTAGCAAACGATCATTTTCTGTTAGCCTCACCACACCTGAATGATAATAAAACCTACATTTTAAAGCAACTTGCCTTTCTGTATTCATGGATCCCTCTCTCTTTACCCAGTCTTCTATCCTTCCTTTCAAATCATGAGTGAATCATCATGTGCCTTGAATAGCCAATTTTTAAACCCTTTCCCCCATTAGTTGTGAGATAACTATATGCATCTTTCTCTCTAAATCACCTTAAAGGGCTCTCTCTGCAGGAGCCTGCTCCGGTTTATTCCCTCCTAGGATAATGCCATTAGAGATAATCACATTTTCTAGATACCATCTCCAAAGAACAATTGCCTAAACAGTCCCTATTGAAGTATTTTTCATTTATAACAAGATCTTATGATAGTTAAAAATAAATACAGCACTGAAAACTAATTCTCTGAATATCTAACGCTGTGAACTGTCACGTAGATCAACACACAGAGTATGTTTTGGAAAATTTTCCAGCAGATCTAACATTTCTTAATTCTATTTCTTAGTTTTCTGTTTTTTCAGAAGAAAGAAGTGTATTATTCTACTAATTAATGGACCTATACATCTTAAAACCTAATCTTTATTTGTAATCATAGATACACAGAATTTTTAGAAGTCTGTAAGAAATAATAACAACCTGAATCTAAAATAAAGTAAATTTTTCAAAGGAAATAATAGCAAAAGACATATAGGAAAAAAGCAAATTCATTCGACCACTCTTCATCACCCTCCTCACCTACCTAGTTAACCATGTTTATCTTTTATGGTAGTTATTGCCATAAATAATCATAATATGCTCATATTGCTATGTCTAAATTTACTAATTTTAAACATTATGCATTAACTTTATATTATCACAGATAAGGCTTAATTTTCCTTAGATGCATTCTTTTCATCCCTTATGAAATCTGCTTGCTTCAGGCCTCTTCTTCTAATTTATTTACATCATAATTATCAATGAAATAAATTATCAGAATTTGGTTATTATCTATTTCAATGCTGTTCATTTCTCAAAAAATTATGCAGTATTATTATTACTTTTATTTTCATACAACGTTTTGATTTCCTGTGGTTCATAACTATATTTTAAAAAAATTTTTTTATACAGTTATGCTAATTTTTCCTAAAACATTCAAGATACATGCAACATACAAAAGCCTCTCCATATGGTTTTCCGTGATGCCATATACATCATCTCAATTGTTCTCCTTGGAGAACTTCCTCCTGGAGCCTTCAGCTCTTCTGTTCCAAATGGGACTGGTTTCTCCCTGGGCCTGCTATAAAGCTTCCATCCTGGGTCTTTCTGTCACCATCAACTGAAATTTCCCCTCAAGAATGCTCTGTTTCTGGAATAGGATGTTTTCCTTTGTCTTGATTTGTTCTCCCATTTTAGTAGAGCACATGTCCACAGCTTTCCGAGAAAGGTTCAGGAAGTAAAAATGTCTGAGATTTTTCTTGACTTAAAATGTCTTGATTAAACATACTCTCTTAAGACAGAGTTTAATATTCTCCTTCCTGTAGTGAGAACATTGCTCTGTATACTTTTTAGAGTTTCCTGACAGTAGTTCTAATACCTAATCTTTGGTACATACGCTGTTGCATAGTCCTCCTTTCTTCTTAGTTAAAAAGAAGTTAGTTAAAAAAACTAACATCTTCTTAATCTTGTTATTTGGTCAGAGAGATTTTCTTGTATTTTTTTTTTTTAATTTCACCACTGTTTTCTTCATTCTTTTTTTCTTCAGCATTATTAAATAGATGCTGAAGTTCCTTGATTCACCTTATAATTGTTTCATCTTTTCTCTGCTACAGTCTTTTTGTACACTTTTTGACATTACTTTTTCAAACTTTTTACTATTTTAAATTTCAGTTACTAAAGTTATCATTACCAAGACGGTTTTTTCTGTTGTTCTCAGAAGGTCCTCTTATTATTTCAATGAATGGAAGATCTCTCTTTATTTCTCCAAAGATATCAGTTTAAAGTGCAAATGCCTTTATTATCTTTATTCTTCCAAGTTTACCGTTTTTCCTTGTTTCTTTGTGTGTTTTGATCACTCTTGCATGTTGAAGATCTACCAGAAATCTTTGCTAGGGTTTTTTCCTGTCTATTTAATTTTGATGAAAAGTTACTAAAATTATTGTAACCCCATTGAATGTTAGCCAAGATGTGGACTGTAAATCACTTGTAGAGTGATCTACTGGAGCAGACTCTGGATTTCTGTGTTTATACTCCCATCTCTAGGGAATATGCCTCTGAGCATGGTATTTGGGAAAAGAGGGATAGGAAATCTTAGAACTCTTGATGTGTGTTTAGTTACTCTTTTATCAGAAATCCTCCCATATGCCTGGTATCTCTGAAATTTTCCAGGAGAAGACAAGGGCAGGCAGTGGGAAGTGGAGCTAGAGTCTTGGTATTTAATTTTCCTTAAAAAGATTAGTCCTTCCAATTCCTGAACATCTCTGAGTTTCTGAAAGATGAACTGTCCACTTTTTTATCCGTAACCTGCTATATAAGTGTTGAGTCTTCTCTTTCTCCCCTGAGTTTCATTCTCATCAGGGACCATTTCCTCATCCTCACTCCATCTTCCAATATGGGTTGAGAGTTCTCACCTGCTATTGTCTCTTCTCCCTTTATCATTGTTCTGGTAGATCTATATTTATTCAAGGCCTTTACTCTCATTTTATTAGGGTGTCAGCAGTAACCTGAGAAGATAAATGTGCATGTTCTTATATTATACTTAATTTAAAGATAGCTGTGTATGTTTTAATGGCTAAATTGTTAAAGAAATGAGCTATGACTGTTTACACATGGGAAATCAATGAGGTAAATGGAGTAATATCCATTCCAACGCATACATCAGGGAGTCCCAAAAGCAAGATACGGACCATTGCATAATATCATTTAGAAAATTTCTTAAAAATACAGGCCAGATCCCTGAAGTGTCATATTCAGAACATCTAGGTGGTGAGTAAGGATTGGTATATTTAATAAATTCCCAAGTAATTTTTATGTTTAACTACTGATGTGGAAGTACTATTTTTTCATTTAATATAAGAGAAAAATTCCTCACTGAATTTACTCATGCAATTTACAAAGTAAGAGTGCCTCTCATTGACTTAATGTTTTTTCCACTGAGCTTTAAAAAAATGCAAGAAAATTAATATGTGTTGAACTTTCTGCCACGTAGCTTTTTATGTGTTCCCCAAACACTACAGTGACATAAGTAGATTCCCCGTTATATAGATGACTCAATAATGATCGGAGGTATTATGTCATTTGTCCTTTGTCCAGTTAGGAGAGCCTAAAAGTGATTTAATGGCACAGAGGTGGGAGTAAGGAGGCTGGAAAGAGGTTAGCCTGCTTCAGATGGAGGACGCATACAACCACAATGAGAGTTAATGCAAGTGTCAACTGGAAAGAGATTCAGAAATCCTGGAGGAGATGGGAGGTGGCATGAAAACTTAAGTAATAAGACTGTGGAGCAATGAAGCTGATGGTCTCCTATGCCAGCCCAACCGTAGAATCCCAATATTGAAGAGACTGAAAATTGTAATATAGTAAGATGATTCTCTTCACTTACCAGGAAGCTACTCATGATCATTTATATATTTTAAAAACACATGTTCTGAATGTATTTACTCACATTAGAACTAACTAATAAGTATATAACACAGTAAATGTATATTGATGCTATCATTGATAATACTCTTATCTTTTCAAAATTATGAACATGGTCACTCACTGTGATGTACTTTCTTATTTGATCTTTACCAAAACCTTTTGAAATATATGTGGTAGTCATTATCATCTCTGATGTTTCATAACAGTGAAAATGTATTCATGTCAGAATTATTTTGGTTGCAAGTGGCCAGATTCAAGTTAAGCTAATCGAGATAATTGATTAGCTGTATTAGATTAGAAGGGTATTAGGTAAGCTTAAAGGGTCAAGGAAAATAGTATGCTTGTTAGTTTCTTATATTTTTCTCTCTCAAATGGCAGAGATTTTATTTGTCTTGTTCATGCCTTGTCCTTATCACTTTTTGTAAAGCCTGTCGCTTTTAAGGCACTAATTATTAATAAATAGTTACTGAAGAAATGGATTCTGAGCAAAATATCACTAATCATCTTTAGAGGTACCTATTTGTACCATAAACAACTTTTACTTAAGTAAAAAGTACTATAAAAATAAACTATCATTCCCTTTTTTCATTAAAATATACAATAATGGGAAGGCATATAGGTTTTATAGAAACACTGAATTGAAACTTTCTATCAGAAAAAAAAAAAACAAACCCTGCACCAGAACCTGAAAAGCTAACTGGAAAAATTATTAATTTTTTTTAATGGAATAGATAGCCATCTTAAAAGTCCAGCAGTGACTTCTTACAGATTGTAAAATATATTCAATTACAAGCATTTTCCTTTCAGCAGAATCTGATTATACTAGCAAGAAGATATTTTGGATTAAACTCTGCTCTTCCTTTACATTAAGGAAAGATTTAAGGTAGGCATTAATGAGTGAAATTATATTTGAGGTACAAGAAGAACAACCAGGGGAGACATAAAGACAGAAAAGCTTAAGTTACATTTAGGTCCCAATAACTAGCTCAGTTTCGGAGGAGGCTGGAGCAATTGGGCAAAGTAAGTGCTGACAATGAAGAGAATTTTTTTAATTCTCTGGAGGTTCCTGAAGGTAAGGGTGACAGGACTGTTCTTGGTTTTATAGCTGCTCAAGGATTTTAAAGTAGGAAGTTGCTATTTAGAAAGAATAATTCGGCAACAGTGCTTACAAAGGATTGGCGTGAAGAAAGTAGCATCTATTGAAGTAGAGACTAGACCATGGAAGAAATAACAGATGTCTAGGCTAGGCGAATGGAAGCAGGGAGGAAGCAAGGAGGTGATGGTTTTAACAGATCCTGAGGGTGTGGCCAGGCATGAGGAGGAAATGACAGTAGACATGAGGACAGACAGGGATCTGAGTCTTGGCATTGCTACAGCCCATCAGCTCATCACCCTGGACTAGACACTCGTGGTTTTCCCATGACCAGAAACTTTTTACATTACACTTTTAATGATTCTACATTCCCAATCCCATCCACATAGCGGGAGCACATGTCCCAGGCCTGGCCAGTCACAGTTCCATATTTTCTTGGCATCAGTGGTCATATGACTCAAGCAGGACCAGAGGCAACCTTTCCTGGGATTTATATTTTGTGCTGAAAGAAATTCTTTCCCCTTGGAAAAGGTCCCTCTGCAGGAGAAAAATTATTGCAGGTAGAAGGAGAGAGTCTTAAGTGAATAGTTTATCAGTTCCAGTCCTTAAGGTACACGTCCATGATTTTGTGAGTTGCCCCTATATCATTCTTAGTCATATGAGACAATAAGTTTTCTTAATGAAAGTTTAATTTTTGCCACTGTAAACCAAAACAGATCCCAATAATGCATAACTTCTGGTGCCAGGTTCTGCCATTGTGATATGGCAGGAGTGCACAACATATCCCACAAATTGTTGCAAGACTGATGTAGAAACCACATTCTATTATTTACTATCATCTATTTTCTTTTACTACTATATATTATATTTTACTTGCTATTATCTATTATTTACTTTTCATGTAAAATTCTATACTCTGAGTACATGTTAATTTTTTACCACATTACTCAAAACTATTGTAGATGCACTTTCATTTTGATTTCTCTAAGGCATTTATGCATCTGGTCTAAAAGAGTAAGAGTGATAATGGTAATGATTTACAATACCGGCTTTCATTTGCAGTGTTTTATACGACCATTCAGCTAACAGAAGTTATAGAGCTGAGATGAAAACTCAGGACATTTGACTAGAGAATGCATTGTTAGCTACTATCCAAATCATCATCAGATATACAATTTCAAAAAGGAAAAGGCATAGTATTGTCTTCCTTAATATACATCCTGACTACATCAGATGAATCAGACTCTGGTTTCAATGGCCTAAAGATAATTCAATTTTTGTGTCTGCAATAAAGTTAAAAGTTGAAAGTAAGTTGTCAGAGTGGTCTATTATGGTTTTTGCAAACTGTTCTTGATATTGTTCAGTTAACATGAGGAGTTGGAATCATGACTCAGCTATCTGAAATTACATCTACTTTTTCTTCCCATGGAAGTAATTCCATTCTAAGGCCCGTTAACTAAACAGAAGATATCAGGATATGGAAGACTGACTCTAAAATAGAAACTAATTAATCTAACATTGTATGAAAGATTATAGTTTAAAGTACAGGATATCATCTTTTATACTTGAATTACCCACATTTAGAGAACAAACTTTTTCCATTTGGTGTGTCCACAAAAAAAAGGCTGTAGGAAAAATAAATTAAATGTTTTGCTATTAATTATTTCGGTTGCTTTGAGATCTAAAATCAAATTTTTTGTCAAACAGGTATCATTAAATAGCAAAAATACAGTCATAATTCATTAAAAGTATATTTTTTCAATCAAACGTTAAGCCTCTTCTCCCTTTTGTTCATTTTACATGCTTGCACAGGCAAAGAAATTATGAAATATTATTTGAATTCCTAATACAGGCCAACTAATTGTGTTAAAAAGAACAAATCCAGCCTGATGGCAATTATCCATGTGAAAAATTAGTTTTCTTAGGAGGTGGCATTGTGCAATTTGGCTTCTAATTGGTGTATGGCACCAATTAATGTCTAACAATCCAACTAGCAAATGAAAGAAAATTTACTGAAAATAACCAAGTAAAATGCCATGCTTTGGTAGTACAGAATAATGACAGTGTTTGTCTCTCATTCTTTAAAAAAATTTTTATGATATGTAATTGTTTTGTCTTGCTGTTTAGGATTCATTTACATTTTCTTCTGGCCCTGTTGTATCCAGTAGTCTTTGCTGGGTTTCCAATTAGTCAATTAGCCATTGATAGGCATTCAATCACATTTTCCTTTGTTCAATGCTCTGTGATAGGCACTGTGACCACCACAAATTCAATCAACATCATTCTTGCTGCAGTGTTTCAAATCTCAAGTCTGATGTCTCTTTTTCCAGACCAGAAGCTTTCTCTGCCTGTCGCTGTAAAATCAATTTGACATCAGTATTTTCATAGCAACTTGTGGTTATTTCTGTCTTGTGGTGATGGTGGTGATGATGGTGATGATGATGATGATGATGGCTAATATTTGTATAAGGTTTACTATGTGCCAGATATTTTTCTAACAATTTTACATTTACTAACTCATTTAATCCTCATAAATTTGTGAGTATAATTATTATTACATCTTCATTTTATAGAATAGAAAACCGTGGCATAGAAGAGTTAAATAACTTTCCCAAGGCTATGAAGTTCATAAGTGAGAGTCACACTTCAAACACAGACTCTCTCCTTACAGTGTCTGTGCTCTTAGCCACCACTCTACAATGTCTTTCTCTAATATGTCTCCTGAACCAACCTCCATGTAACTGGCTCAATGGATGAACTGAAAAAAACATATAATTATGAATGGGAAAAGAAAGTGGTCAGTTTCATGACAATAAATTAACATAAATACTTCAGAAAGAAAAAAAAGTAAGTTACCAAAATAGGTTATAAAATTAGATAAGAATGAGACAATTAGAAATGAGGTAAAATCACTAGACTCATACTTAAAAAGTAACGAATAAAATAAATGTACTCACATATGTTTATTTTAACCTGAAATAAAATATGTAAGGTACATACACACACACACACATCTTAAAGTGTAGATGTATAACACATACATATATATAATTTTAATAAATCCATTCTTTAACCAATATTTAACAAAATGACTACGTTCCTATCCTAATCATGTTGGCTAACAGTGTTTCTGCTTTTCTCAAATCCATCAACTTCCTTGTATCTTTCTCTCATAAGACCCTAAGCTGCTTATTTAACACCATGACTAGCAAGGTTTTTACACATACATGATACTGACAAAATATTCTTTGGATATATGGGTATATGGATAGGTAAGGTAGGTATATTATAATGGAAGACATAGTTCGGACATGTATGCCTTCTAAATCTCATGTTGAAATGTTATCTCCAATGTTGGAGGTGGAGAGCCAGGTGGGAGATGATTGGGTCATGGGGGCAGATCCCTTATGGCTTGGAACTGTCCTCGCAATAGTGAGTGAGTTATTGCAAGATCTGGTTGTTTAAGTGTATGACACCCTCTGCCCTCCCACACACATACTCTCTCTCTGCTCCTGTTTTCTCCATATGAAGTATCTGCTCCTGCTTTGCCTTCCATCATGAGTAAAACCTCCCCGAGGCCTCCCCAAAAGCCAAACAGATGCTGTTGTCATCCTTTCTGTAGAGCCTGCAGAACTTTGAGCCAATTAAACCTCTTTTCCTTATAAATTATCCAGCCTCAGTTATTTTGTTATAGCAATGCAAGAATGGCCTAACACAATGGGCAAAGAGAGGTAGGGTGGAGTTAGAGCATAGAAGGTATAGGTAGCTGAAAATAGTAAGGAAAACAGACTAAATGGTAAGTCTCTGTTGTGTTGGAAAGTTTGAGGATCCTTCTGAAAGAAACTGGGAGCCATTCAGTGATGTGAGGAGAGGAATAACTTGATCATATATCAATATTTTGTTTTAAAAAACTCTATGTTGATGATATAAGACAAACCAAATACAGAAGGCATGAGGCACAGCAATATTGAAGGTTTGGTGGCCATAGGATTATGCCTAGCAGATCTCCAAGTGCAGGAAGCTGAATTGATCAAGGACCCCGGATGCCTCTGGAAACCTTTCTGGCATTTGCCCTGAAGCCCTTTCTTCATGCAGGTTGCTCACAGAGAATAACTAAGCATGGAAGGAATACCAAGTTAGGCCTGCTCCTGGAAACATGAAGTTCTCTGATGGCTTACTTTGAATCTATGACTCCTGGATTGCCTCATGAACTCTGCATAGGTGCAGGACAGTCTAAAACATTTTATGCAACCTCTCATCTCTCTCTCTTTCACTCAGGGTCAGATTTGCATCACAGTCTGATGACTCTCAGCCCTACTTGACTTCCTCCCCATTGTCAATAATGACATGTCTTGCAAAAAAGTCTTTGCACATTTCACCTTGCCTTGGCTTCTACTTGGAGGACAGAATAGTGCAGTGCTGGAGTCAGTTTATACAAGCTTATGAGAATCAACATTTAAATTTGCAGGAATTTTGCAAGCCAGCTTTTAAATATAATCATTATCAAAATATTGTTATGTAAATCTACAAGCAGATATATTAACAAAAATGTTACAAAGATGTTAAACTCATTGCTTTGTAACTATTATATTATTCTACTATTTATGCTTTCGATGTTATTTCTAATAGAGCAGATAATATACAATATAATGATGTTCTGTTGCACACATGGCCATCACATGGATATTTATGCTGTGGAAATCAACATATGCTACAAATCAGTGTTTGTGTTTTTCTTTGTTTCTATTACCTTTTTATTTCAAAGACCCAATTGTGAAACACTTGCTGACACACCACTTATCTGTATTCTCATAGAGGACCTTGTCCTTTGTAGGGACACGGATGCAGCTGGAAACCATCATTCTTAGAGGACCAAAAGAATATGGCCAGAGCAAAAGGACAACGGAGACCCTTAATCAAGTATCTTTTTTTTAAAAAAACATTTTTTAACATAGCAGAGTCTTTATTTTTTTGTAGACTAAAATTGTACATATTTAACATAAACAACATGAAGTTTTGAAGTATATATGTTGTGGAATGACTAAATTTAACTAAATAACATATGTGTTGCCTCACATAGTTATCATTTTTATGGTAAGAACACTTTCTATTCACTCTCTTACCATTTTTCAAGAATAAAATATATTATTACTTATGGTCACCATGTTGTACAATAGATCTCTTGAATTTATTCTTCCTCTAGCTGAAATCCTGTATCCTTCAATCTGCATCTCCCTAAATCTCCCACCTACCCACCAAATACTGCAGTCACTGGTAAGCACCATTCTACTCTACTTTTATGGGATAAACATTTTTAGATTCTACATGTGAGTGAGTTCATGAGGTGCTAGTCTTTCTGTGCCTATGGCTTATTTCACTTAACATAATGTCTTCCAGCTTCAATTATGTTGTTGCAAATGGCAAGATTTCTTTCTTTTTATGGTGGAATAGTATTTCATTGTGTATATCACATTTTCTTTATCCGTTTATCCATTGATGGACAATTAGTTTGATTTTAAATCTTTATTATTGTGAATAATGCTTCAATAAACATGGCAGTGCAGATACGTTTTCAACATACTGATTTCATTTTCTTTGTATAAATACCCAGTATTTGGATTGCTGGATTATATGGTAGTTCTATGTTTAATTTTTGAGGTAACTCTACATTGTTTTTCCATAATGAATGTACTACTTTACATTCCCACCAACAATGTATAAAAATTTCTCTTTCTCCACATTCACCATAGCATGTGTTATCTTTTGCTTTTTGATAATTGCCATTCTAACAGGTATGAGGTAATATCTCATTGAGGTTTTGATTTGCAGTTCCCTGATGATAAGTGATGTTGAGCATTTTTATCACACACATATTGACTATTTGTATGTCTTCTTCTGAGAAATGTCCATTCAGGTTTTTGGCCCATTATTTAATCAGGTTATTTGTTTTCTTTCTATTGAGTTATTCAAGTTGTTCACATGTTTTTGATATCAACACCTTATCAGATGTACAGTTTACATATATTTCCTCCATTAGGTAAGTTATGTTTTCACTGTATTTAATGTCTTCTTTGTTGTGCGTAAGTTTTTAGTTTGACATGATTCTATTTGTCTATTTTTTATTTTTGTTCCCTGTTCTTTTGTTGTCCTATCCAAAAAATCATTGCCCACACCAACATCATAGAGCTGTTCCCCTATGTTTTCTTCTACTAGTTTCATAGCTGCAGGTCTTATATTTTTTAGTCATTTTAAGTTTATTTTTTTATGTGGTTTGAGTTAAAGATCCAATTTTATTCTTCTGTATATGAGTATCCAGTCTTCCTACCATAATTTCTTGAAGAAACTATCTTTTTCCCATTCTGTGTTCTTACCGACTTTGTTGAAATCAGTTAGCTGTAAATGTGTGTATTTATTTTTGGTCTCTATATCCTGATCCATTAGTTTGTGTGTTTGTTTTTATGTGAATACCATACTGTTTGTATTACTATACCTTTGTAGTATATTTTGAAGTCAGGTAGTGGGTAGTGTGATGCCTCCACATTCGTTCTTTTTGCTCAAGATTACCTTGGCTATTTGGTTTTTTATTATGGTTCCAGACAAATTTTAGGATTTCTTTTTCTATTTCTGTGAGAATTATATTGGTATTTTGATATGTATTGCATTGAATACATACATTTTTTGTATATGATAGACATTTTAACAATATTAATTCTTCCAATTTATGAACAGGGAATATCTTTCCATTTATTTGTGTCTTCTTTATTTTATTTAATCAATGTTTTGTAGTATTTAATGTGGAGATCTTTCATCTCCTTGGTTACATTTATTTCTAAGTATTTTTGTAGGTATTATAAATGAGATTGTATTCATAATTTTTTACAAAGTTTGCTGTTAGTATAGTAAAATGCTACTGATTTTTTATGTTGATTTTGTATGTTGCAACTTTAATGGTTTTCAAAATTGATTCCAGCAGCTTTTTAGTGGAGTCTGATATTTTTCTACTTGTTTAGAACATGTCATTTGCAAACAGGGGCAACTGAAGTTCTTCCTTTCCAATTTGGATGACTTCTATTTCTTTCTCTTGCCTAATTGTACTGGCTAGAATCTCCAGTATTAATAGAAGTGGGAAGAGTGGGTATCCTCGTCTTGTTCTGGATCTTATAGAAAAAGCTTTCAACTTTTCCAATTGAGTGTGGTGTTAGCTGTGGGTTTGTCATATATGACCTTTGTTTCATTGAGGTATATTTCTTCGATGCCTAATTTGTTGAAAGTTTTTATTATGAAAGTATGAAAGTGTGCTGAATGTTGTCAAATGCTTTCTTGTATCTTGAAATAATTATATAGTTTAGGTCCTTCATTATGTTTATGTGATGTATCACATCTATTGATTTCCATATGTTGGCTTTGATATCAGGGTGATGCTGGCCTCATAAAATGAGCTTGGAAATATTTTCTCCTTTTTAATTTTTAATAAAAGTTTGAACAAATGGCATTAGTTCATCTTTAAATGTTTGCTAGAATTCAGTAATGAAACCATCAGGTCCTGGGCTTTTCTTTGATAGGAGACTTTTTATTACTGGCTAAATATTCCTCCTTTTTACTCATCTGTTAAGCTTTTCTATTTCTTTGTAATTGAGTCTTGGTAGGTTTTTTGCATCAAAATTACCTATTTTTACACAGTATCCACTTTGTTGGCATATAATTATTAATAATAGCTTTTTACAATCTCTTGTATTTCTGTGATATCAGTTATAATGTCTCCTTTTTCATTGGTGATTTTATTTATTTGCATCTTCTCTCTTTTTGTCTTACATGCTTAGCTAACCCACCAGGGCCTGACCATCACTTGATGGGGGAACCCCTCTCCTGCCCTGGTGGGTGATGGGGAAACCCTCTCCTGCCTTCCTCATGCCTGACTAGCTGTCTCCTGTAATAATTGTGCTGCAAGAAACTAGGAAAACAAGAAGAAACTAAGCCTAAAATTAGTAGAAAGAAGAAAATAATAAAGATCAGGGCAGAAGTTAATGAAATAGAGACTATGATAATAACTAAAAAGATAAACAAAACTAAGAGTAATTATTTTGGGAAGATAAAGAATTCCAATACATCGTTAGCTAGTCTAAGACAAAAAGAGAGAAGGTGCAAATAAATAAAATCACAAATGCAAAAGGAGACATTATAACTGATATTACAGAAATACAATCTTTTGTATTTCTCTCTAAAATAATAATTGGTTGCAGATGGCACCAGGGAAAGGGGGTTTCCCAGTAGATAGAGAAACCTGAAACTGGTAATTAGTAGCTTCCAGATAAGATCTCAGGGGCTGGGCCAGTTGGCTCAAGCATGCACATTTAGAGTCAAAATGGCAGAATTTATGTGGTATATGACCTTCCAGGGACATTCTGCCAGTAAAGGGAAGAACACCTCTAGTGAGCATGCATACAACTCCAGTAAACATACTGCACATACTCACCTTCTGAGCACTAGTAGGCCACTGTCCATGTGGGCAACCCATCCCAAGGGGAGAATCAGGGGAGAAGGGAGCAAAGACCTGGGAAGTATGCTAATGTATAAAACAGAAGTAAAAGGTCAGATCATGCACTTGTCCTTCAAGTAGCCTGCTTGGTACTCTTCCAAGTGTACTTTCCTTCCTTTTCTTCCTGTTCTAAAGCTTTTTAATATACTTTCACTCGTTCTCTAAAACTTGCCTCAGTCCCTCCTTCTGATTACGCCCCTCAGTCAAATTCTTTCCTCTGAGGAGTCAAGAATTGAGGTTGCTGCAGACCATAAGAATCTGCCATCACTAACACAATGTCGTAATTTGAGATCTTTCTTCTTTATAATGTATTTATTGCTATAAACTTCCCTTTTTAGAATTGCTTTTGCTTTATCCCATAAGTTTTTGTATGTTGTGTTTCACTTTAGAATTTTTTTTAAAAAGATTTCTTTTAATTTCTTTATTGATCTATTGATTGTTCAGGAACATATTGTTTAATTTCCATATATCTGTGACTTTTCCAAACTGCTTTCTGTTATTGATTTCTACTTTCATAACATGGTGTTCAGAAAAGAAACTTGCTATGATTCCAATCTTCTTAAACTTGTTAAGACTTGTTTTGTGGCCTATTATATGATCTATTGTGGAAAATGTTCCATGTGCTGTTGAGAAGAATCCAGCTACTGGATATAATGTTCTATATATACCTGTTATGTCCATTTGATCTTCAGTGTAGTATAAGTCCCATGTTTTCTTATTAACTTTTTGTCAGTCCTTTGATAAAAATGAGATGTTCAAATCTCCTCTTTTAAAAATGAGATGTTCAAATCTCTTTAATGTATTGCAGCCTCTTTCTTCTCAGATCTATTATTTCCTTTATGTATTTAGGTGTTCCAATGTTGAGTGCATATATAATTATTATTGTTATATCACCTTAATCAATTGACTTTTTATCATTATGAAGTAGCCTCTTTGTCCTGGGTAAATACCCAGGATTCATTGTCTCACGTGAAGATTAAGGACATGGACACACACAAAGAGTGTGTTTAGGAGCAGAGATTTAATGGTCAAAGAAAGAGAAAGGAGAACAGCTCTCTCTTGTGAGAGACAGGGGCTCCCGAATGGGAATTCCTGCCGGGAGTAGGAGTGCACTGGATTTTATAGGCAGGCTTGAGGAGGTGACGTCTGATTCACATAGGGCCCACAGATTGGTTGGACCAGGTGTGATGTTTACATAGCATGTAGGGAAGCTGGCCACCCCACTCTAATCTTATTATGCACATGTGGTCTTTGCTTTGGCCAGCGCCATGTTGCCTGCTCCTTACTGTACACATGGCTGGCAAAGAGAAGGAAAGAGGGAGCCACCATTTTGAACATGCCTAGTTCCAGGTAGCCTTTTCCCATTGGCACAGCTGCCTGCAAATCACCTGTGCAAGCTTCTAGCCTGCTTTTGTATATCTGCAGCTTGATTTTACCAGTTGTTCTTTGTTAGAAAAAAACTGATTTTGGGGCTGCTTTCCATTTAAAGGGAAACCTTACCAAGGACTTCCTTACCCTCACTCTCTGCCTAAATAATTTATTTTTAACTCCTAGGTCAATTATATATAATGACCTTCTTTGCCTCTTTTTACAGTTCTTTATTTAAAGTCTATTTATCTGACATAAGTATTGCTAATCCTCCTTTCTTTTGATTTCCATTTGCGTGGAATATTTTTTCCATCCTTTCATTTTCAGTATTTTTTTTTCTTTAAAAGGGAAGTGTTTTATCAGCAACATATATGTTATTTGCTTCTTTCTCTTGCTGCTTTCAGAATCCTCTTTTTGTCTTTGATTTTCGGCAATTTAATTACAAAGTGTCTTCGGGCAGTCTTTTTTAGATGGAATCAGATTACAGACCTTTCACTTTCCTGTACTTGAATATTTACATCTTTCTCCAGGTTTAGAAAGTTTTCTGTTACAATTTTTAAAAAAATGTTTTCTACCCCTTTTTAGTTTTCTTCTTTTTCCTTAATTCCTATTACTCGAATATTTGCTGTTTTGATGCTGTAATATAAATCCTATAAATTTCTTTCTTCCTTTTCACTCTTCACTTTTTTCTCTTCTGACTGTATATTTTCAAGTAAATTGTCTTTAAGTTTAAAGATCTCTCTCTGCTTAATCTGGTCTGCTGTTGATGCTGTCTATTGCATTTTTCATTTTGTTTACTGTATTTTTCAGATCTAGGATTTCTGTTTGATATACAGTCTCTATTAAATTTCTCATATTTCTTGTTCTGGTCTCTTATTGTTTTACTCATGTTATTGAATTGTTCTCTGTATTTTCTTGAAGGTCACTGAGTTTCCTTAAAACAGTTATTTTGAATTATTTGTCAAGTTGTTCATATATTTTCACTTCTTTAGGGTCAGCAAATGGCACCTTATTTTGTTTGGTGACATAATGTTTACTGATTTTTCATGATTTTTGTGCTTGTACATCAATGTAAGTGAATTTGAAGAAGTACTTATTTTGGTCTTTGCAAACTGAAAAGCCCTACAAAAAGCCCTGTAGCAGCTGTGGCACTAGGGTGCACCAAAAGCCAGGAACAGCTTTAGTCATCACAGTACAGCCAGAAGCCTGGGTTCTACTATAACAGGCATGGTCCTGGGGTAGGCCAGAAGCCCAAGGCAGATATATCTGGCATGGCACTGAAACATTTCAGAAGCTCAAGGTCACTGAGGGCTATCTGGGTCCTGGAGTCACTGACATCAGCCTGGCACTGGGGCAGGCAGGAGATCAAGTCCAACAAACAAGACTGTGGGATGGAACTGTATGATTCTTCCTGAAACTGGGGTAATCTAGAGGCTCAGTTTATAGGTACTAGCCTGGAGTATGGGGCCATGGGCATATGCCTGGTGCTTGGTTTTACTGTGGCAGGCCCAGTTGTTGGGGTCCAAAGAAAAGTCCCATGCTCACTTCCCTCTTTTTCCCAAGTGGATAGTATTTCTCTATGCACTGTGCTGTCTAAGGTTGGGGGGTATAACGATGTAGGTAATGCAAAACTTCCATTTCCACCCTCTTCAATGCATCTTTTCTTATAATTGTGCTACAACAGGGTACTTCAATCTCTTACCTGGTTTTCTATATTCTTGTGAAGGTATTTGAGTGCATAAGACTCTGTGTGTGTGTGTGTGTGTGTGTGTGTGTGTGAATAATTTCTTTACCGAAATGAGCACTGGAGAGTTCTACTCCATTATCCTGTTTCACATATCATCTATCAGAAATTTTTAAAGGAAGAAAAAAATACCAATAATACAATAGAACTTAAAGATAAATCCAATTCAATTTCAACATTATAAAAAAATGAAAACTGAAGCCCAGATTGGCTCATGCTTACATAATTAAACAATAGTGGAGACAGAACTAATTTCAGAGAAATAAAATGAAACAAAGCAAATATAACCTGCAATCTACAGAAAAAGATAAAGTGATATAAACTTTTAGTTTCAAAGCCCCTATATTTTCCTAGTCTCCTTCATTTGCTCTTTTGTCTAAACTGATGTAAGAATAGAGCTTTTTGAAGGAAAAAAATCAATATTACCTTTGGACACATAAGTTATTGCAGTTCTATCTTCATATATCTTAACTTAGACATCTTATATGTCAAGTTAAGGAATAAACCAAAACTGTGTTGCCTGGCTGTCTGTCCGACGTCTCAGAACAAAAGTAATTCAAATGCTTCTAAATAAGAACACTTACTTTGGGATTAAAAATATATCATCCAAATTTGGAGATGTGCGACAAATGTTTTGCATGTTATTTTCTTTAACAGGAAGCTGAGTCACTGTCACAGTGATTTCCAGGCTTTGATTTGTAACACCTCTGTAATGTTCCATGAAATTTTCAAAATAAAATTTGCTTCAATTCATCTCCATTTTTAAAACATAGCAATTTTAGGGCAAATGTGATTGGTGAAATATACTCCTATTATGTTTGAATGGAGAATTTGAAATAGACTGTGAATCACTTCTGTACAGAACAAGCTCCCCTAGTCTTAGAAGCAAGGCTAGCAAAAACAGCTGATGGATACCCTGTGATTTTATTTACTTGTCTTCTGCCTGCATCACAAATCTCCCCCTGGCTGATTATAAATGTAAAGTGCTCTCCAGGGCAGTGGCATTCCAAGTGTGGTCCTCAAACCAACAGCATCATATGAGAACTTGTTTAAAATACAAATAGTTGACCCTAACCTCAGATTAACTGAATCCAAACTTCTGCAATGGAGTTCAGGAATGTGTGGTGTAAAAATCCTCCAGGTGAGACTGCTGCACAATAAAGGGCATGAATCACTGCTATTGCTCTTAGTATTTAGGTGTCTGATGGGATCTAAGAAATGAACTAGGAAATTGAAGCCTTCTAAGAATGTGCTATTACACAGAAAATAGATCTAAGGTAATACAGGTATACACACACACACACACACACACACACGTGTAAATATGTGTGTATGTATCACATATCAAGAAAAGTAAAACATGCTACTCTTCACCAGATGTTTCCAAATATCCAGGTGCTTTTTGTTGAATAGCTCATATATCTAGATGACCATACAGATTTTTCATCTATCAATCTATGAGAAATCATATAAATGGATTAATTTCTGTTAGCTTATTAATTATGACACTCACAACCATGTAAACACCATGAGTATTCCCTGCATTTATTTGACTTCAGGGCATTCTTTTCTGAGACTAGTGTGATCAAAATTCTTGGAAAGTGGGGGATTGCTAGAGACTATGGGGAGCCCTCATCCTTCTGCTTTTCACTAGGTTACCTCCCTTACAACATTCATTCAAAAAATTCCAATCTCTAGTGTTTCTCAGCCCCCTCCCCAAAGTGGATTCTCACGATACGTTGGTGGTTCCCAGACTTTGTTCTTCATTGAGCATCTAATTTAATTATTCCCTATATTCCCACGAATGATTCCACATATTGCAAGATTTTGTCTAGGAAAATATATTTAGCAATACTAACTTTGTTTTCTTAGACCCATTAAAGGCATAATTAAGGGGTCAATCAAAGCTTCTGATTAACACAAGTTACCAATTACTCCTTCAGCATTTTGCTTTATAATTAAAGTTTTGGTAGCCATTTCAATACTATATTTATAGATTCTTGCAGAATTTTTTAAATATTGGAAATAATCCTTTCTTGCCCAATATGACCTGCAAAATCTCAAAGGAAATGTATTTCTCTTCTTTTAATTCTGATGATGGTGTCTTGACCAAATATACTATCTGGGCCCAACTATTCAAAGACTTCTATTGCTTTGCAAATAGAGTACAAAATCCCTTGCAGGACTAAGAAGGCCTGGGTTTCCCCCTGTATCTTCCTCCCCATTTTCATCCTTGCCTTTGCTCTCTAAATTCTACTCATCTGGCTTTCTTTAAGTTCCTCCAATGGGTTTTCTCTTTACTACTTCAGGACCCTTGCATATGCTCTTCTCTCAACTTGAAACCTTCTTCCTGCTCCTTTGCTTGTTAATTTCTACTATTTCACTCTCAGTTCAAATATCTCTTCCTGAAGACACTTTCCTAAAGTTTCCTTCTTTGCCAGCTCTTTACCTTACAGCTAGGTAAGGTCCCCAAAGTATTGTCTTTTATTGTTCCGCTTTTTCTTCACTGCAAACTATAGCAGTATACTAAAGTAATTATTTGGTTAATTATTCTCCCTCCGGAATGCAAGTTCATGGCAATAAAAGTCATATTTGGTTTTCTCTTTGGTATCCTTAGTAGCTACCATGGTGCCCAATACATAATAAGGGCTCAATACATATTAGTTAAATGAATAAATGGACAAATAAATTAGCTGGGCAAATGTATTGGGTTTTTAAGTAAGGTTGAGATCAGTAGTAATTCATGAATAGGCTCATACTGCTGGAAGTAAACAACCTCTGCCTCTCAAGTGGATAGAACTTCAGTGTAATATCTACAATATCACTGTTACTGGATTTTGTCACTTCACACTGAAATTTTTAATGACATGAGAGAATGCTCTTTAAAAAGTCTGAGTGAAATGCAAGAAATACATTTCTATATTGATCTCAAATGTGTGAAAATATAAAGGCATGTCAGAGTGAAATTCTCTATCCCCTTTACTACTTTATCTCATCATTGTCCATCTAGCTGGGGACAGATACTTTAAAATTCCTTTGAATTGTTATAAAAGACAACCAACAATAAGAACAACAACAATAATAAACAAGTGCTTACTATATATCAGGCACTATTACATACGTTTCATATGTAATTACGATGAATCTATAAGTTCTGTTTTTAGTTGGTTTGTTTACCTTATAGATACTCCACACTGTAAACTGTAGGTATCTGATGTTGCCCTCCTTGTTTGGGGGGAATATTTCTTGTGTTCTAAACATGAACGCAAGAGACATAGACAAGATCATTACAATCTGGGAACCTGAATATGACCTAGAGTGAGGGGAGAAAGATGGGGAAGAAGAAAGAAAGAAGGTAGAAAGAACAATTGGGAAAGGACATTTGAGGGTTTAATTAGAAAGACTCAGTATCATTTGAAAACCTTCCAGGAGGGAATAGTAAAGAAATATTTTTATACTACAGTTTTGGACTCTACCATAGTTGTCAGCTCCAAGGGAGAACAGGATTATGTTGGTAATAGACTGTGCCCGCTTTAACTCCCAGATGTTGGGGAGCAACAACGCAATGCACAGGCACATGCACACACACAAACAGATAATTAAGGACTAGAAAGTAATGAACTAACATTCACATTGCTTACCTCTTGTAGAGAGTTGATAAATTATTGTTATTTTACTGTTTGTATTACATTAATGGTAATAATTTCTACAGTGAAACCAGAAATTGCCAGAACACACATTTCTATACGCTATGATATTGTCAATATAAATATAATTTGCTGCCATGGTTGTTTGCCACATTTGTGTGTTCATGCCTAGTTTCAAGGACCCCTGAGGATGTGAAGATTATAGACACAGTCAGAACATAAGCAAATTGCAAAGGGACTTGTGTTGACTCATTAAATCCATGCTCAGTTTAAAGTACAGTTTAGGTTATGGTTGAACAGGAGCAAAGGGAGAAAGAGAGTTGAGGAAATTCAAATTCATTTAAATAATGCTGTACTTGAGGAAAAAGCCAGGGTTTTGAGCTGATTTTCTTATTTCATTCTATACAGGCACTCATGCATTCAACAAATTTACTGAATGCCAGCACTGCCAAGGACTGCAGGGCAAAATGGAGCTTAGACTTCAGTAGACTTAGAGAATGTGTAATTTATGTAAGACATCTGATATTCAGCCTGCTCTGAATTGTTTTTTTTTTTTTCCTGATACAACCTAATGATCTTTTGAAAACATCCCCCACTCCTCAGCTATACTAAATCCAGGTGCTTTGAGAAGAACTGAACCTTCATTAGGGATAAGCACATGACCCAAATCTTGCCAATGATAAAATAATAACACCCTCAATGTACACACACATACCAGAAATATCAATTAAAATTGTTTTAGAAAGGCATGTGATCCAAACCAATCTACTGAGACTGATTCCTAAATATATTATATGAGTTAACTGTCATTACAAACTAACCCAAAAATGTAGAATGATTCTAATAAACTAAAATTTATTTCTTGCACAAATAAAGTCCAACAGATTTACTGGGAAAAGGATACATCTTTTGATGTATGAGTTAGTTTTGAGAATTCTAAATTTTATCTACTCTCTTAAGCTTACAAATAAAAACATCAATACTCAAAGGCAAAGCCAACTTGTAAAAGAAGGGATGGCCTTTTACCGTCACCAGGATCAGAACTCAAGGGTTCAGTGTCACATTGCATTCTACCCATGATGCTATGCTATCAAACTAAGTCAGCACCCAAAATACTCAAACCCTGCTTTTTGTGGGATAGGAAACTCACAAGGAGCTATAACTCCTCCAGTCCATTCAATCCATTCGTTCTCCAGGTTTCAAAAAGGGAGGACAAGAAATACCAATATGAGTGACACAAGATCTCTTGAACTTCCTCACCTATTCAAGATTATAAATTTCTCATATCAATAGTAAAATTGACGCTATCGCCTCTGAATGGAAAGTGGTGGTGGAGAGATCAAAAACAGAAATGAAGTAGGAGTCTCAGACCATGATATTCAACCCCCCACCGTCCAACATCACAAACACATACTTTGAGCAATGTTTAGGGATACGTGAAGTTGAAACCTGTTGACATCACGATGCCCCTGTTCTAATTTTAATACTCACAACATAAAAACACACTTCTTATTTACAAATTGATATGCACATCTTTTCCTTGTACCTCTTGCCCTTAGGACTCAGCCCTAGTGTAGTAGATAAAACTACAGAATACAGAGAGAATAGGTGCCATTGAGAACACTGGAATGTTAAATTTCAGGACATGGAAGTCTGCGAGTCAAACACATGGAAACTGTCAATTCTGTAGGAGGAACTTAAATGATCCACTTTTCCTTGTTTTCTGTAGCCCTATGGCTCCTTTCTGCCACCATGATTATAAAAGCAACAAAAGAAAGGTTTCCTTTTTTCTCAATTCAGAAAGCCAGTTAGAGGCCAAACTGATCAGTGGCCTTTTATTTTGAGACTGTAAATGAAAAATTTAGTCTCAAACAAATGCAAAACAAATAGATTGTTGGGCACCTCTTTATCTAAACATTGGGTATTCCATTTTCCTTGAATATTATTAATTGTGTTGAGTAGAAGAGAGTCATCAGAGAATTAAAAGTGCATCTGAGTATTCTGAGAAATTCTATTTATTCTGAGAAGAAAAAAAAATATGAAGCCACTAAATTAAGTGCTTACAAACAGCTCAATGACAAAAACAAAAGGCAGCAGGGTTGCGACTTTGTAATTGCCTTTTCTTAGGAAATTGGCATTTAACATGGGAAAAGATGAGGTTTACCATAGCTAATCCTACTGTAGGTATTTAATTCACCGTGACATTATCAATTATCTCATCGGAGGTTGTTCAGGTATTTCTTGCCACATTTTAACTGCAGGAATATGCAGTTCTATCTTTTGTTCCTTGATTTACAGCCTAATTTACTTGCTATAAAAACGCATGTGCTCATGCATTTATCTGCTTCACTAAGAGCCTTGGAACCATTTGCCTGAGCATATTCCATTTCTTCTTTGCAATGCAAAAAGCCCTTAGATAAACTAAGGGATATTTCACCCCTCAGTTTTTTATTTATGAACCATATCTGAGACACCACACTAATCAGTCCAAAGCCATTCATATCTGAGACATTTTCTTATTCCTTTCAGAATTCAACATGTTTCTCTTTCATCACTTACCATCTGCAAAATACAATCAGCATATTATGATGTGCTCTATTATGATATTCTTTAATAGTTCTACATCTGCAATTTTTATTTATCTCAAGTAAATTTTAAAATCCTCAAGGACAAGAGTCATTTCTTTGACTTCTTTCTAGATGTACGCAAGATCCAGGTGCATCATACATATTAAATAAAAATCTATTGATGAAGTTCAATAGTTGCATATTGATCTAGATATTGACTCATTGAACAAATACTTTCTGGATTATACTAAGATCTAGACAGTGTTCTATATCACAACTTCACATACTTCATGTGTATCACCTGTGGATTTTGTTAAAACAAAGGTACTAATGAAGTAGCTCTGTGTTAGGGTATTAGATATTGCATTTCCAACAAGGTCTCTGGTTCATGGACAACACTTTGAGTAGCAGGAGACTAGATCAGGATTGGAAAACATTTCCTCTAATGGGCCAAATAGCAAATACTTTACACTTGTTGGGCCATAGGGTCTCTGTCACAACTAGCCAATTCCGTATTTGTAACACAAAAGCAGCCATAGATAATAAGGAAATGAATAGGTGTTGTTGTGTTTCAATAAAATTTTATTTACAAAAACAAGTGTCTAGCCAAATGTGTCTTGCAAGTTGTAGTTTGCCTACCATGGCCTATGAATCCACAAATGATATGGGCCCATGACGTTCAAGCAGGAACTATCTATAGGCTTTTACATTCTAAAGTGTTAGTAAAATTAAATATACATTTTCTAGGCACCAGAATATCTTAATTTTATCAGGTGATTAGTAATTTGTATTTGGTTAGCAATTCACCTGATGTAAATGGGCTTGGATTAGTCTCTCTCAGGTTCTGCTAGACTAGCAAAATTAAAAAGTATTAATTTTCCAGTGTATCCAATCCATGATGCAGCTGATCAGCCAGTTTCAGGTAAGCATATTTTTTTTTGTTCCTTTAAGTGTGTGTGTGTGTGTGTGTGTGTGTGTGTGTGTTTTGTTTGTTTGTTTTGGTTTAAAAAGATAACACTAACTTGACTCTGCCACCACCACTAGGAAGCACTTTTATGTGGTTGAGAAGACTTTGTTCATTTTATTTGTCTATGAAATGTCCAAGAAAATTACCCAGTATTCAATTGTCCTGTTTTTCTTTATTTTCTCCCTTGTCTTTTCAATATTTCCAGACTGTCCTTTCCACTTTCATTTCCATTTTCAAACACCTGGTTAAGTGTATGTCAATACCTATTTATACCTCCCTGATATGGTTTTGCTGTCCCCTAATTCCCACAATCTCCATGCATCAAGGGCAGGACCAGGCAGAGGTACTTGGATGATGGGGTTGTTTCCCCATGATGTTCTCATGATAGTAAATGAGTCTCATGAGATCTGATGGTTTTACAAGCATCTGTCATTTTACCTGCTTGTACTCACTCCATCCTGGCACACTGTGAAGAAGACGTCCGTTTCTCCTTTGCCTTCTGCCATGATTATAAATTTCCTGTGGCATCCCCAGCAAGGTGGAACTGTGTCAATTAAGCCTCTTTCCTTTATAAGTGACCCAGCCTTGGGTATTTCTTCATAGCAATGTACAAACAGACTAATACAGTAAATTGGTACCAGGAGTGGAGTACTGCCATAAAGATACCTGAAAATGTGGAAGCGGCTTTAGAACTGGGTAACAGGCAGAGGTTGAAACAGTTTGGAGGGCTCAGAAAAAGAGAGGAAGATGTGGGAAGGTTTGAAAATTCCCAGAGACTTGTGGAATGGCTGTGAGCAAAATGCTGATAGTGATATGGACAATGAAATCCAGGCTGAGGTAGTCTAAGATGGAGATGAGGAACTTGTTGGGAACTGGAATAAAGGTGACTCTTGCTATGATTTAGCAAAGAGACTGGCAGCATTTTGCCCCTGCCCTAGAGACCTGTGGAACTTTCACCTTAAAATAGATAATTGAGACTATCTGGTGGAAGAAATTTCTAAGCAGCAAACTATTCAAGATGTGACTGGGTGCTCTTACAGGTATTCAGTTTTAGACATTCACAAAGAGTTGGTTTGGAATTGTAACTTATATTTAAAAGGGAAGCAGAGCATAAAAGTTTAAAACATTTGCTGCCTGATGATGTGATTGAAAAGAAAAACCCATTTTCTGAGAAGAAATTCAAACTGGCTGCAGAAATTTGCGTAAGTAACTAGGAGGCAAATGTTAACGACCAAGACAATGAGTAAAAATGTCTCCAGGGACATATCAGAGCTCTTCATGGCAGCCCCTCCCATCACAGGCCCTAGGGGCCTAGGAGGCAGAAATGGTTTCATGGACTGGGCGCAGGGGTTTGCTCCTTTGTGCAGTCTTGGGACTTGGTGCCCTGTGCCCCAGCCATGGCTAAAAGGGACAAATGTACAGATCAGGCCATTTCTTCAGAGGGTACACGCCCCAAGCCTTGGTGGCTTATACATAGTGTTATGTCTGCAGGTACACAGAAGTCAAGAACTGAGGTTTAGGAACCTCCAACTAGACTTCAGAGGATGTATGGAAATGCTTGGATGTCCAGGCAGAAGTTTGCTGCAGAAGCAAAGCCCTCATAGAGAACCTCTGCTGGAGCAGTGCAGAAGGGAAATGTGGGGTTGAAGCCTCTAAACAGGATCCCCAATGGGGCACTGCCCAGTAGAGATGTAAGAAGAGGGCCACAGTCTTCCAGACCCCAGAATGGTAGAACTATGTGACTGGAAAAGCTGCAGACACTCAATGCCAGCCCATGAAAGCATCTGAGAGGGCAGCTGTACCTTGCACAGTCACAGAGGTGAGATGCCTGAGGTCTCGGGAAAAAACTTCTTACACCATCATTACCTGGATGTGAGACATGGAGTCAGAGATCATTTTGGTGCATTAAGATCTTACTGCTCTGCTGAATTTGGAGCTTGCATGAGGCCTAAACTCCTTCATTTTGGCAAATTTCTCCCATTTGGAATGGGTGTATTAACCCAATGCCTGTACCCTCATTGTATCTAGAAAGTATCTAACTTGCTTTTGATTTTACAAACTCATAAACAAAATGGACTTGCCTTGACTCAGGCAAGACTTTGAACTTGGATTTTTGGTTAATGCTAGAGAGACCTAAGAATGTGGGGGACTGTGTGACTGGCAAGATGGCCAAATAGTTACAGCTCTGGTCTACAGCTCCCAGCAAGATCAACAAAAAAGGCAGGTGATTTCTGCATTTCCAACTGAGGTACCTGGTTCATCTCATTGAAACTGGTTTGGAGGGTGAGCCAAAGCAGGGTGGGGCGTTGCCTCACCCAGGAAGTGCAAGGAGTCAGGGAACTCCCTCCTCTAGCCAAGGGAAGCCGTGAGATACTGTCCCCTGAGGAATAGTGCATTTCAGCCCAGATACAATGCTTTTCCTATGGTTTTTGCAACCTGCAGACCAGGAGACTCTCTTGGGTGCCTACACCACCAGGGCCCTGGATTTCAAGCACAAAACTGGGAAGCCATTTAAGCAGACACCAAGCTAGCTGCAGGAATTGTTTTTCATACTCCAGTAGCACTGGGAATGCCAGCGAGACAGAACTGTTCACTCCCCTGGAAAGGAAGCTGAAGCCAGGGAGCCAAGAGGTCTAGCTTAGCAGATCCCACCCCCGTGGAGGACAGCTAGATAAGATCCACTGGCTTGAAAATCTCACTGCCAGCACAGCAGTCTGATATCGACCTGGGATGCTTGAGCTTGGTGGGGGGTGGTGCATACACCATTACTGAGGCTTGAGTAGGCAGTTTTTCCTTCACAGTGTAAACAAAGCGACCAGAAAGTTTAAACTGAGTGGAGCCACCACAGCTCAGTAAAGTCACTGTAGCCAGACTGCCTCTCTAGATTCCTCCTCTCTGGGCAGGGGATCTCTGAAAGAAAGACAGCAGCTCCAGTCAGGGGCTTATAGATAAAATTACCATCTCCCTGGGAAAGAGCATCTGAAGGAAGGGGCAGCTGTGGGCACAGATTGAGCAGACTTAAATATTCCTGCCTGCTGGCTTGGAACAGAGCAGCAGATCTCCCAGTGCAGTGCTCGAGCTTAGCAAAGGGACAGACTGCCTCCTCAAGTGGGTCCCTGACCCCATGCCTCAAGATTGGGAGACACCTCCCAGTAGGGACCAACAGACACCTCATACAGAAGAGCTCTGGCTGGTAACTGGCAGGTGCCTCCCTGTGGCAAAGTATCCAGAAAAAGCAACAGTCAGCAATATTTGCTGTTCTACAGCCACTGCTGCTGACAACCAGGCAAACAGGTTCTGGAGTGGACCTCCATCAAACTCCAGCAGACCTGCAGCAGAGGGACCTGACTATTAGAAGGAAAAATAACAAACAGAAAGGAAGAGCATGTCCACTCAAAGACCCCATCTGAAGGTCACCAACATCACAGACCAAAGGTAGATAAATCCATAAAGCTGGGGAGAAACCAGCACAAAAGGCTGAAGGCTCCCAAAAGCAGAAGGCCTCTTCTCCAAAGGATCACAACTCGCCAGAAAGGGAACAAAACTGGATGGAGAATGAGTTTGATGAATTGACAGTAGTAGGCTTCAGAAGGTGGGATATAATTAACTCTTTTGAGCTAAAAGAGCAAGTTCTATCCCAATGCAAGGAAGCTAAGAACATTGGAAAAAAGGTAAAGGAATTGCTAACTAGAACATCAGTTTACAGAAGAATGTAAAAGACCTGAAGAAGCTGAAAAACACAACACAAGAACTTTGTGAAGCATACACAAGTATAAATAGCTGAATCTATCAAGCAGAAGAAAGGATATCACAGATTGAAGATCAACTCAGTGAAATAAAGAGTGAAGAGAAGATCAGAGAAAAAAGAATGGAAAGGAATGAGCAAAGCCTTCAAGAAATATGGGACTATGTGGAAAGACCAAATCTACGTTTGATTAGTGTACCTGAAAGTGATGGGGAGAATGGAACAGAGTTGGAAAATACTTTAGGATATTATCCAAGAGAATCTCCCCAACCTAGGAAGGCAGGCCAACATTCAAATTCAGGAAATACAGAGAACACCACGAAGATACTCCTCGAGAAGAGCAACCCTAAGACACATAATCGTCAGATTCAACAAGGTTGAAATGAAAGAAAAAATGACAAAAGCAGCCAGAAAGTTCGGGTTACCCACAAAAAGAAGCTTATCAGACTAACACCAGATCTCTCTGCAGAAAACCTACAACCGGAAGACAGTGGGGGCCAATATTCAACATTCTTAAAGAAAAGAAGTTTCAACCTAGACTTTCATATCCAGCCAAACTAAGTTTCATAAGTGAAAGAGAAATAAAATTATTTACAGACAAGCAAGTGCTGAGAGATTTTGTCACCACTAGGTTTGCCTTACAAAAACTCCTGAAAAAAGCACTAAATATGGAAAGAAAAAACCGGTATCAGCCACTGCAAAATCATACCAAATTGTAAAGGCCATTGACACTATGAAGAAACTGCATCAACTAACAGGCAAAATAATCAGCTAGCATCATAATGACAGGATCAAATACAAACATAACAATATCAACCTTAGATGTAAACAGGTTAAATTCCCCAGTTAAAAGACACACACTGGAAAATTGGATAAAGAGTGAGGACCCTATGGTGTGCTGTATTCAGGAGACCCATCTCATGTGCAAAGACACACATAGGCTCAAAATAAAGGGATGAAGGAACATTTACAAAGCAAATGGAAAGAAAAAAAAAAGCAGGGGTTGCAATCCTAGTCTCTGGTAAAACAGACTTTAAACCAACAAAGATAAAAAAAAGACAAAAATGGGCATTACATAATGGTAACATGATCAATGCAACAGGAAGAGTTAACTAGCCTAAATATATATCCACCCAATACAGGAACACCAAGATTCATAAAGCAAGTTCTTAGAGACCCACAAAGAGACTTAGACTCCCACACAATAATGGTGGGAGACTGTAACACCCCACTGTCATTATTAGACAGATAAATAAGACAGAAAATTGACAAGAATATTTAGGACATGAACTCACCTCTGGACCAAGTGGACCTAATAGACATCTAGAGAACTCTCCACCCCAAATCAATAGAATATACATTCTTCTCAGCACCACATCTCACTTAATCTAAAATCAACCACATAATTGGAAGTAAAACACTCCTCAGCAAATGCAAAAAAATGGAAATCATAACAAACAGCCTCTCCAATAACAGTGGAATCAAATTAGAACTCAGGATTATGAAACTCACTCAAAACCACACAACTACATGGAAACTGAACAACTGCTCCTGAATGACTACTGGGTAAATAACAAAATTTAAGGCAGAAATAAAGATGTTCTTTGAAACCAATGAGAACAAAGAAACAATGTAGTAGAATCTCTGGGACACAGCTAAAGCAGTGTTTACAGGGAAATGTATAGCACTAAATGCTCACAGGAGAAAGCAGGAGATATTTAAAATTGAAATCCTAGCATCACGATCAAAAGGACTAGAAAGGCAAGAGCAAACAAATTCAAAAGCTAACAGAAGACAAAAAATAACTAAGATCAGAGCAGAACTGAAGGATGTAGACACCTGAAAAACCCTTCAAAAAAAATCAATGAATCCAGGACCTGGTTTTTTGAAAAGATTAACAAAATAGATAGATCACTAGCAAGACTAATAAAGAGGAAAAGAGAGAAGAGTCAAATAAAAATATCAATAAAAAATGATAAAAGGGATATCACCACTGATCCCACAGAAATACAAACTACCATCACAGAATACTATAAACAACTCTATGCAAATAAACTAGAAAATCTAGAAGAAATGGATTAATTCCTGGACACATGCACCCTCCCAAGACTCAACCAGGAAGAAGTTGAATCCTGAATAGACCAGTAACAACTTCTGAAATGGAGGCATCAATAAATAGCCTGCTAAACAGCAACAACAAAAAGCCCTAAACCAGATAGAATCACAGCCGAATTCTACCAGAGGAACAAAGAGGAGCTGGTACCATTCCTTCTGAAACTATTCCAAACAATAGAAAAACAGGGATCCTCCCTAACTCATTTTATGAGACCAGCATCATCTTCATACCAAAACCTGGCAGAGACACAACAGAAAAAGAAAATTTCAGGCCAATATCCCTGATGAACATCGATGTGAAAATCCTCAATAAAATACTGGCAAACTGAATCCAGCAACACATCAAAAAGTTTATCCCCCACAATCAACTCAGCTTCATCCCTAGGATGTAAGGCTGGTTCAACATGCACAAAATAATACATAATCCATCACATAAACAGAACCAATGACAAAAACCACATGATTATCTCAATAGAAGCAGAAAAGGCCTTTGACAAAATTCAACAACTCTTAATGCTAAGAGCTCTCAATAAACTAGGTATTGATGGAATGTATCTCAAAATAATAAGAGCTATTTATGACAAACCCACCACTAATATCATACTGAATGGGAAAAAAACTGGAAATATTCCCTTTGAAAACCAGCATGAGACAAGGATGCCCTCTTTCACCATTCCTATTCAACATAGTATTGGAAGTTCTGGCCAGGGTAATCAGGCAAGAGAAAGAAATAAAGGGTATGCAATTAGGAAGAGAGGAAGTCAAATTATCTCTGTTTGCAGTTGACATGATTGTATATTTAGAAAACTCCATTGTCTCAGCCCAAAATCTTATTAAGCTCATAAGCAACTGCAGCAAAGTTTCAGGATACAAAATCAATATGCAAAAATGACAAGTCTTGCTATACATCAATAATAGACAAACAGAGAGCCAAATCATGAGTGAACTCCCATTCACCATTGCTACAAAGAGAATAAAATATCTAGGAATTCAACTTACAAGGGATGTGAAGGACTTCTTCAAGGAGAACTACAAATCACTGCTCAAAGAAATAAAAGGACACAAACAAATGGAAAAACATTTTATGCTCACGGTTAGGAAGAATCAACATCGTGAAAATGGCCATACTGCCCAAAGTAATTTATAGATTCAATGCTATCCCCATAAGGCTACCATTGACTTTCTTCGCAGAATTAGAAAATATTGAATTTCATATGAAACCAAAAAATAGCCCGTATGGCCAAGGAAATTCTAAGCAAAAAGAATAAAGCTGGAGGCATCATGCTACCCCACTGCAAACTACACTACAAAGCTATGATAACCCAAACAGCATGATCCTGGTACCAAAACAGCTATATATATATATATATATATATCAATGGAATAGAACTAAGGCTTCCAAAATAATGCCACACATCTACAGCCATCTTATCTTTGAAAAACCTGACAAAAATAAGCAATAGGGAAAGTATTCTTTAATAAATGGTGTTGGGAAACTGGCTAACCATATGCAGAAAACTGAATGTGGACCCCTTCCTTACACCTTATACAAAAATTAACTCAAGGTGGATTAAAGACTTAAACGTAAGACCTAAAACCATAAAATCCCTAGAAGTCCTAAGCAATACCATTCAGGACATAGGTATGGGCAAAGGCTTCATGACTAAAACACCAAAGGCAATGACAACAAAAGTCCAAATAGACAAGTTGGATCTAATTATATTAAAGAGTTTCTGCACAGTAAAAGAAAGTATCATCAGAATGAACAGGCCACCTACAGAATGGGAGAAAAATTTTGCAATCTACCTGACAAAGGCCTAATATCCAGAATCTACCAGGAACTTAAACAAATTTACAAGAAAAAAAAAAACCATCAAAATGTGGGTGAAGGATATGAACAGACACTTTTCAAAATAAGACATTTATGGGGCCCACAAATATATTTTAAAAAGCTTATCATCACTGTTTATTAGAGAAATGCAAATCAAACCACAATGAGATGCCATCTCACGCCAGTCAGAATGGTGATCATTAAAAGTCAGGAAACAACAGATGCTGGCGAGGGTGTAGAGAAATAAGAAAGCTTTTACACTGTTGGTGGGAGTGTAAATTAGTTCAACCATTGTGAAAGACAGTGTGGCAACTCCTCAAGGATCTAGAACCAGAAATAACATTTGATCCAGAAATCCCATGACTGGATATATTCCCAAAGGATTATAAATTATTCTACCATAAAAACACATGCACACATGATTATTGCAACACTATTCACAATAGCAAAGATTTGGAACCAACCCAAATGTCCCATCAATGAGTGACTCTCATGCCATCTGATGGTTTTATCAGTATCTGGCATTTCCCCTGCTTGCACCCACTCCATCTTGCTGCTCTGTGAAGAAGATGCCTGTTTGTCCTTTGCCTTCCACAATAATATAGAGTTTCCTGAGGCCTCACTAGCAATGCAGAACTGTGAGTCAAGTAAGCCTCTTTTCTTTATAAATTACCCAGTCTTGGGTATTTCTGCATAGCAGTGTGAGAACGGACTAATACATTCTGTATTTCTTTATTATGATTAATTCCTAAAAACAAACAATTATATAGATGGCTAATTAATCTGGATAACTAACATTGTAGACGATATTTTAATCATTAGAAGTTGGTTCTGGATATTGATTCCAAGGATTGCTGGCAAGATGGCCGAATAAGATCAGCTCCAGTCTGCAACTCCCTGCGAGATCGATGCAGAAGGTGGGTAATTTCTGCATTTCCAACTGAGGTAGCCGGTTCATCTCATTGGGATTTGTTGTACAGTGGGTGCGGTCCAAGGAGGCAATGTGGCATCACTCACCCAGGAAGTGCAAGGGGTTGGGGAATTCCCTCTTCCAGCCAAAGGAAGCCATTAGGGACTGTACTTTGAACTCCAGCCCAGATACAGCGCTTTTCTCATGATCTTCGCAACCTGCAGACCAGGAGATTCCCTCCAGTGCCTAAGTCACCAGGGTCCTGGGGTTCCAGCACAAAACTGGGCAGCCATTTGGGCAGACACTGAGCTAGCCACAGGAGTTTTGTTTTGTTTTGTTTTGTTTTGTTTTGTTTTCATGTTTGAACTGGGTGTAGCCCACTGCAGCTCAGCAAGGTAGCTGTGGCCAGACTGGCTCTCCAGAGTCCCTCCTCTCTAGGCAAGGCATCTCTAAAGGAAAGGCAGCAGCCCTAGTCAGGGACTTATAGATAAAACCCCCAATTCCCTGGGACAGAGCACCTGGGGGAAGGGGCGGTTGTGGGTGCAGGTTCAACAAACTTAAACATCCCTGCCTGGTAGTTCTGAAGAGAGCAGCCTATCTCCCAGCACAGAGGTCGAGCTCTGATAAGGGACAGACTGCCTCCTTAAGTGGTCCCTGACCCCAATGCCTCCTGATTGGGAGACACCTCCCAGTAGGGACCAACAGACACCTCATACAAGAGAGCACCGGCTGACATCTGGCGGGTGCCCCTCTGGGACGAAACTTTCAGAGGAAGCAACAGGTAGCAGTTGTTGCTGTTCTACAGCTTCCACTGGTGATACCCAGGCAAACAGGATCTGGAGTAGACCTCCAGCAAATTACAGCAGACCTGCAGCAGAGGGGCCTGTCTGTTAGAAGGAAAAATAGCAAACAGAAAGGAACAGTATCAACATCAACAAACAGGATGTCCATTTAGAGATCCGCTCAGAAGGACACTGACTTCAAAGATCAAAGGTAGATAAATACATGAAGATGGGGAGGAACCAGCATTAAAAGGCTGAAATTTCGAGAAACCAGAAGGCCTCTTCCCCTCCAAAAGATTGCAACTCCTCACCAGAAAGGGAACAAAACTGGATGCAGAATGAGTTTGACAAATTGACAGAAGTAGACTTCATAAGGTGCATCATAACAAACTCCTCCAAGCTAAAAGGGCACATTCTAACCCAATGCAAGGAAGCTAAGAACCTTCAAAAAAGGTTAGATGAATTGCTAACTAGAATAACCAGTTTAGAGAAGAACATAAATGACCTGATGGAGCGGAAAAACACAGCACAAGAACTTCGTGAAGCATACACAAGTATCAATAGCCAAATCGATCAAGTGGAAGAAAGGATATCACATATTGAAGATCAACTCAATGAAATAATGCGAGAAGATTAGGTTAAAGAAAAAAGAGTGAAAAGAAATGAACAAAACCTCCAAGAAAGATAAGACTATGTGAAAAGACCAAATCTACGTTTGATTGGTGTACCTGAAAGTATTGGGAAGAATGGAACCAAGTTGGAAAACACTCTTCAGGATATTACCCAGGAGAACTTTCCCAGCCTAGCAAGGCAGGCCAACATTCAAATTTAGGAAATACAGAGAATACTATAAAGATACTCCTTGAGAAGAGCATCCTAAAGAAACATAATCATCAGATTAACCAAGGTTTAAAGGAAGAAAAAAATGTTAAGAGCAGTCAGAGAGAAAAGTCAGGTTACCCACAAAGGGAAACCCATCAGACTAACAGTGGATCTCTTGGCGGAAACCCTACAAGACAGAAGAGAATGAGGGGCTGATATTAACATTCTTAAAGAACAGAATTTTCTTTTTTTTTTTTTTTTTGAGACGGAGTCTCGCTCTGTCGCCCAGGTTGGAGTGCAGTGGCCGGATCTCAGCTCACTGCAAGCTCCGCCTCCCAGGTTTACGCCATTCTCCTGCCTCAGCCTCCGGAGTAGCTGGGACTACAGGCGCCCGCCACCTCGCCCGGCTAGTTTTTTGTATTTTTTTTAGTAGAGGCGGGGTTTCACCGGGTTAGCCAAGATGGTCTCGATCTCCTGACCTCGTGATCCACCCGTCTCAGCCTCCCAAAGTGCTGGGATTACAGGCTTGAGCCACCACGCCTGGCCAAGAACAGAATTTTCAAACCAGAATTTCATATCCAGCCAAACTAAGTTTCATAAGCAAAGGAAAAATAAAATCGTTTACAGACAAGCAAATTCTGAGAGGTTTTTCTTTAAATTTTTATTTATTTATTTTTATTTTTTTACCACTGAGCCCCTGAAGGAAGCACTAAACATGGAAATGAACAACCAGTACCAGCCACTGAAAAACATACCAATATGTAAAGACCACTGTGACTATGAAGAAACTGCATCAACCCACAGGCAAAATAACCAGCTAGTATCATAACGGCAGGATCAAATTCACACATAACAATACTAATCTTAAGTGTAAATGAGCTAAATGCCCCGATTAAAAGACACAGACTGGAAAATTGGATAAAGAGTCAAAACCCATTAGTGTGCTGTATTCAGGAGACTCATCTCATGTGCAAAGACACACATAGGCAAAATAATGGATGGAGGAATATTTACCAAGCAAAGGGAAAGTAAAAAAAAGCAGAGGTTGCAACCCTAGTCTCTGATGAAACAGACTTTAAACCAACAAAGTTCAAAAGAGACAAATTACCATTACCTAATGGTAAGGGATCAATGCAACAGGGAGAGCTAACTAGCCCAAATATATATGCACCCAATACAGGAGCACCCAGATTCATAAAGCAAGTTCTTAGAGATCTACAAAGAGACTTAGACTCCCACACAATAACAGTGGGAGACTTTAACAACCCATTGTCAATATTAGCCAGATCAGTGAGACAGAAAATTAACAAGGATATCCAGGACTTAAACTCACCTCTGAAACATGTGGACCTAATAGACATCTACCAAACTCTCCACCCCAAATCAATAGAATATACATTCTTCTCAGCACCACATCACACTTATTCTAAAACTGACCACATAATTGGAAGTAAAACACTCCTTCGCAAATGCAAAAGAATGGAAATCATAACAACCAGTCTCTCAAACTATAGTGCAACAAACGAGAACTCAGAAATAAGAAACAGTAAAAACTGCACAACTACATGGAAACTGAACAACCTACTCCTGAATGACTAAGGGTAGACAACAAAATTTAAGGCAGAAATAAAGATGTTCTTTGAAACCAATGAGAACAAAGACACAACGTACCAGAATCTCTGTGACACATTTAATGTAGTGTATAGAAGGAAATTTATAGCACTAAATGCCCACAAGAGAAAGCAGGAAAGATCTAAAATAGACACCCTAACATCACAATGAAAAGAATTAGAGAAACAAGAGGGAACAAATTCAAAAGCTAGAAGAAGACAAATAATACCTAAGTTCAGAGCAGAACTGAAGGATATAGAGACCTGAAAAACTCTTCAAAAAATCAATAAATCTGGGAGCTGTTTTTTTTTTTTTAAAGGATCAACAAAAGAGATAGACCACTAGCCAGACTAATAAAGAAGAAAAGAGAGAAGAATCAAATAGATACAATAAAAAATGATAAAGGGGATATCACCACTGATCCCACAGAAACACAAACTACTATCAGCGAATTCTATAAACACCTCTATGCAAATAAACTAGAAAATCTAGAAAATACATTTCTGGATGCATACACCCTCCCAAGACTCAACGAGGAAGAAGTTGAATACCTGAATAGAACAATAATAAGATCTGAAATTGAGACAGCAATTAATTGCCTACCAATCAAAAAACGACCAGGACCAGATGAATTCACAGCTGAATTCTACCAGAGGTACAAAGAGCAGCTGGTACCATTCCTTCTGAAACTATTCCAAACAATAGAAAAACAGGGAATCCTCCCTAACTCATTTTATGAGACCAGCATCATCCTCATACCAAAACCTGGCAGAGACACAACAGAAAAAGAAAATTTCAGGCCAATATCCCTAATGAACATCGATGTGAAAATCCTCAATAAAATACTGGCAAACTGAGTCCAGCAGCACATCAAAAAGCTTATCCACCACAATCAACTCAGTTTCAACCCTGGGATGCAAGGCTGGTCCAACACATGCAAATCAGTATACATAATCCATCACATAAACAGAACCAATGACAAAAACCACAAGATTATCTCAGTAGAAACAAAAAGGCCTTTGACAAAATTCAACAGCTCTTCATGCTAAAAACTCTCAATAAACTAGGCATTGATAGAATGTATCTCAAAATAATGAGAGCTATTTATGACAAACCCACAGCCAATATCATACCGAATGGGCAAAAACTGGAAGTATTCCCTTTGAAAACCAGCACAAGACAAGGATGACCTCTCTCACCACTGCTATTCGATATAGTATTGGAAGTTCTGGCCAGGACAATCAGGCAAGAGAAAGAAATAAAGGGTATTCAATTAGGAAAAGAGGAAGTCAATTCACAAACATTCCTATACATCAATAACAGACAAACAGAGAGCCAAATCATGAGTGAACTTCCATTCACCATTGCTACAAAGAGAATAAAATACCTAGGAATACAACTTACAAGGGATGTAAAGGACCTGTTCAATGAGAACTACATGCCACTGTTTAAGGAAATAAGAGAGGACACAAACAAGTGGAAAAACATTCCAGGTTCACGGTTAGGAAGAATCAATATCATGAAAATGACCATACTGTCCAAAGTAATTTGTAGATTCAGTGCTCTCCCCATCAAGCTACCAGATGTTCTTCACAGAATTAGAAAAAGCTACTTGAAAGTTCATATGGAGCCAAAAAGGAGCCCCCATAGCCAAGGCAATCCTAATCAAAAAGAACAAAGCTGGAGGCATCACACTACCTGACTTCAAACTATACTACAAGGCTACAGTAACCAAAACAGCATGGTACTGGTACCAAAATAGATACATGAACCAACAGAACAGAGGCCTCAGAAATAATGTCACACATCTATAACTATCTGATCTTTACACATCTGACATAAACAAGCCCACAATTTACTGAAGAACAAAATTACAATGTAATGCTTTAGCTATGTCTCTAGTGGGGGAAGGTTATGTAAGGATTTATTGGAATTTGGAACTTTTGTTTATGGTGATTCCTTCAATGTAGAGACTTAAATTAGGAGTAGGACAACAATACAAGATTGGTGGAAACAGCAAGTGAGTGTTTTGAGATGAAGGATTCAAAGACTCTTAGGGTAAAAAACTGTTGATACTTTCCATTAAAGAACTGATAGGTCTTTGGATAAGTTCCTGAATTCAACCATCAAGCCATTTGCTTAGGCAGGATAACTGTCAAAGAATAAAGCATGCTAATGAAGACAAAGGAAAAGCAAAATATGTCAGTGTGGATAGCAAGGTATAGTTTCGGTTCTCTGTGTCTAGGCTCAGTATGTCAGTGGTTTCAGTTCTAAAGTAACATCCTTTAAGAATTTTATGTTTTAGTGCTCTACACTGGTCTTCATTTAGATATTTTAAAATATGCTAACTGATCTTCCAAAATATCAAAATGTTTTTCAAAGCTATGTGGCAAACATTCTTCACATCTGGATTAGAATGCCACAGCATTATCGAAATTTCAAATGTTGGAGGGGAGTGTGCAAATACTTGCCCAGTCCTAGTCTGGCAGGTGGAAAGTGAATCTATGAACTTTACAAACCTGTCATAAGGATTCAAGATAATGACATGAATGTCAGACACTAATTTCCTGATTAAAATAATAATTTTTATGGTTTGAATGTGTCTGCCAAAAAGCATGTGTTGGAAACTTAATCCCCAATGCAACAGTTTTCAGACGTGAGGTCTAATGAGAGGTGATTAGGACATGAGAGCACAGTGAAATAATAATGCCACTGTCATGAAACTGGGTTTATTATAAAAGGTGGAGTTTGACTTCCTTTTATTCTCTAGCTCTCTAGCCCTCGCACCTTCCACAATGAGATGATACAGCAAGAAGGCCCTTGTCAGATGCTGGCCCCTCAATCTTGGTCTTCCTAGCCTTCAGAACTTTGAGAAATGAATTTCTGTACATTATAAAAAGCACAAAATTGATAAGATAATTAAAAATAATTTCAATTGCACTAAAATATATGTCCCAAATCTAGCCTTGATGTCTTTGGGTCTTAACACTCTGCTTTTCAGAAGTGTGACTTATATACTTGCCAAAAGTTTTCTGAAGATGCCACAGCTTTCCTGCTTTTACCATATGATACTGAGGGGTGTGCTATTCCTTCAGTGATGCATATAGAGGAGGTTAAGGTCAATGATCTGCAGTCAGACAGCCCTGGGTTTAATGCCCAGCTCTGTCACAAACCTAATATGTGACTTTAATTTTTACTGCTGCTACCTTATCTGTTGGGTGGGGATAAGAATGCAAACTCTTTTGTAGGGACTTCTGTAAGGACTTAATAAATTAGTGTTTGTAAAATATATATGAAGTTCTAAAATAGATACCTACTGATTTGAGGCTATCTAGGATCTAGTAAATCTATTTCTGCTAATAAACCTGAGATTTTACTCTGGAGAATCATCCATCTCTCATTCCTGGTCCATAAGTTTCAGGCAGGTCCTAAGCTCTTCTTCTACAGCTAAACATGAAAACTAAGTAAAAGCTAATCGTGGCGTTATACTATATGCTCAATTTGCTTCAGGAATTTGCAAAATGATCAAAGTCAAAGGGCCCATCAGAGCTAACTCCTGGCTTGTTCTTTAATTGTAGGAAAATGGCATCTGTCACTAGGTTCAAATCAAAGCTTTGAAGTTCGAGATGCCACAGGCTGTCCTGGCCTCCTCACTTGCCGGTCCCCAGTAAAGCTTGAGACTGACCTGAGGTCTTGTTACATTATTTGAGACCCTGGTCCAGTGTGTGGAGAGTGGTCCCTGATGTCTGTCCTCTTCATGGATTCTCAGTTATGTGAGCAGGCAAATCCCTTGTTTCATTTCTTTTACTTGCAACTGCAAGAATCATAGTTGATACAAAAGGCCTGGCAAATAGTATTTAATACATTCTTTTGTCATTGTTATTTATAAAATTTCTTTGTGTCTCTGAGGGCCTCACCCTTCAATTGGAACAATGTCTATGCAAACATCCAGAAGAAAATGTATTCCTCCTGTATATGTCCATAGAAAATGTTCATTGCTAGTTTCTCAGCTACAGATTAATTTGTTGGCTTGAGAAAGAAAGGAAGTAAAAATTACTTTCTCTACTAAGACTTACTGTGGAAAGAAAATGCGTCTTCTTGTCAGATGAAACATTAGTGAAGTTTTAATCAGATAACTTTGCTTTCTGGAAATATCAAAATTATAAGATCTATCCTTTTTCAATCTCTTGAATGGAAAAAGTGCTTATTAATTGAATCATTGATTTGTGCCTTTTCAGTTTCTGAGTATTCTTGTGGAAGGCAGAAAACCATCCACAGTTAGCTTCCCGTGTAATAAATGCACCAGTCTTCTTGATGTTGAATCCCATATTGGAAACTGTAGACACTAAGAAAGAAACTTGAGGACAAGCTTCACTTCACCAGTGGATTTCTTTGCTAATTCTCTGGTAGATACTTTTTCCTAATTCTCCCACATAGGTTCCCACTGAGTATTCTGTAGTAGATTTTGTTTAAGTAAGAGTGACATTAATTCTCTTGAATTAATGAAATTCAAGAGAAATAAGTGTGTAAGTGTTTATTGGGAGACAGGGTAGAGGTATGTATTGGAAGCAGATTAATCTGAAGTCATAGGTTAAACTGAATCAGCAAAGAAGTTACTCACTGTTCAGTCATCAACTAAGGTGGTAATGTAATCATGTGAGGCAGTAGGGGGTTTCCAGATATTAAGCACAAGCTGTGTCTCCTTCTTCATATTAGCAAGCACCAGGATATGAACAGACACTTCTCAAAAGAAGACATTTATGCAGCCAACAGACACATGAAAAAATGCTCATCATCACTGGCCATCAGAGAAATGCAAAACAAAACCACAATGAAATACCATCTCACACCAGTTAGAATGTTGATCATTAAAAAGTCAGGAAACAACAGGTGCTGGCGAGGATGTGGAGAAATAGGAATACTTTTACACTGTTGGTGGGACTGTAAACTAGTTCAACCATTGTGGAAGACAGTGTGGTGATTCCTCAAGGATCTAAAACTAGAAATTTGACCATTTGACCCAGCCATCCCATTACTGGGTATATACCCAAAGGATTATAAATCATGCTGCTATAAAGACACATGCACACGTATGTTTATTGTGGCACTATTCAGAATAGCAAAGACTTGGAACCAACCCAAATCTCCACCAACGATAGACTGGATTAAGAAAATGTGGCACATACACACCATGGAATACTATGCAGCCATAAAAAAGGATGAGTTCATGTCCTTTGCAGGGACATGGATGAAGCTGAAAACCATCATTCTCAGCAAACTATCACAAGGACAGAAAACCAAACACTGCATGTTCTCACTCATGGGTGGGAATTGAACAATGAAAACACTTGGACACAGGATGGGGAACATCACACACCAGGGCTTGTTGTGGGGTGGAAGGAGGGGGGAGAGCTAGCATTAGGAGATATACGTAATGTAAATGATGAGTTAATGGGTGCAGCACACCAACATGGCACATGTATACATATGTAACAAACCTGCACGTTGTGCGCATGTACCCTAGAACTTAAAGTATAATAAAAATAATAAAATAAAATAAAATAAAAATATATAAAAAAAGGAAAATGCGCGGGCGCCTGTAGTCCCAGCTACTCGGGAGGCTGAGGCCGGAGAATGGCGTGAATCCGGGAGGCGGAGCTTGCAGTGAGCTGAGATCCGGCCACTGCACTCCAGCCTGGGTGACAGAGCGAGACTCCATCTCAAAAAAAAAAAAAAGAAAAAAAGAAAAAAAAGGAAAATGCATTTCAGCAAAGGCAGCAACATGTGTCTCAGAAGGTTTCACTTACCGTAAAATATGAAGTGGCAATTTCTGAGTTCAGACATGGCTGAAGAAACCTCAGTACACAAGAGCAGAAGGAAACCTTCTTTGCCTTTAGGTTTTCTGAAAGAAAATAAAAGTCACCCTGTATTTCCCTCAGCATTCAGGGTAGTGCCATGTGTGAAAAGACATAGCAATGCTCTATCAGCTATGATGGCCTTGGTGACAGAATCCTGTATTTACAACTGAGAATGATTCTGGATCCTCCATGAGGTACATTGTCAAAATAAAGTCATATTTTATGGGGACATGAGTTTTGGTGTCAGTCATGGAACACTTTTCAGGTAGTCTCATCAGTATTTTCCATAAATTTCCAGAAGAAGGGTCTAATTTCGAATTAAATTGGAATTGCTCATTTCAGAATGGCTAAGTTGAAAGCGTATAATAAAAAGGTAGGATGACATTTCTTAGGAAGTCTGTAAATCTGGAGCCTTGAATCTTTTTTTCATTTTTTCAACTATTTCAGAGTTTTAAAAGCTAACACCTCTTTGTATAGCAGCTCCGTGTGTGTGTGTGTGTGTGTGTATGTGTGTGTGTGTACGTGAAAGTGCATACAAATAACATGATACCCTAGTCATCTTTTATGGATCAATAAAAGAGGCAAGTTAATTAATACGATAAATTCAAGAAAAATTTTATCTGGGAAAAATCTTGCATCAAATGGTCTCTGAGGGAGGAGCTTCTAAAACTAGAAAAAATTCTGGCTGTCTTTTAAATATACAGTCAAAATTGGTAATTTCAGGTACCTTTGTTTAAATACTAAATCATATAAAAACCATTTATGCTTAGATTGACGTTTCCTTAAGGTAAATAAAGTACTTGCTTAATTCTGTAATCCTCTGCCTTCCTCAGCTCAGGAAGCTGAAGAGGAAAGAAAAATCTCTCTCTTCTATGGCAAAATTCGTAATAGCGTTTCTATTTAATAGATAATCTACTCACAGATAATCAGAAAGCAATTTTATACATTATTTAGAATATCAGGAGATCTGAGTATAAGCTCTTAAACAAAATCTAGTATGTGCCCAATTAAAAGACAAAGCTTAAATAGTATAATTTTAGCTTTAGGCCTAAACAGTATAAATTTTGGGGGGAAAATATAAGTTTGACTTACTTTATGATTGTAAGCTGTCCCAAAGCCCCTTTAAGTTAGAACACTGAAATAATTTCATCAACGTAAAAAAAAAATCAAATAGTGAGCATTAAAATTATTTACACATATAATTGAATATCTATCTAAATGGAATTTAAATTTCCACATTTGTTAGCGGGTCAGTTAGAGTGTTAAATACAAGTAATGATTCATGTGATTTAGTCTTCTAAATATCTCTGGCTATACAATGTGTTATTTGAATATACTGCTAGTTCTGAAGTTCTAAAGGGTTTATTAACATTTTATGTTATTCACTCTGAACTAGAGTAACAGACCAATTATTTATATTAAACAAAGGACTTAACATGACTCATGTTCAGAGTGACTGCTTTAAGATAGTACTAAAAAACGCAACATGTTAATACTCTGACGTTAATACTTCTTTAGGCATGCTGCCTGTAATATCCCAGAGCTTTACCTCATTAGGCTTTAACCTCATGCAACAAATCCGGCTTTATTTCCAAGCCATCTTTCCTGCGACCCACAGAACTGTTAAGTTGGGTACTGTTCCTTTCTTGATCCGATATTAGAATCCTCTAGGTCTAAAGCTACTTTGTGCGAATTGTGGTGTTTTCTGTTGTTGTTGTTGTTGTTTTTCTGGTTTTTCTTTTTTTTTCCAACCCACTTGGTAATCAACTTACTGAAGTGCTGAGCTTAGCTTATAGATGCAGAGCTGCAAAAGCTTAGCCTCTGCAGAAGCTGGGTCAGTGGGAGAGAGTGGGCAGGGGCAGCATACAAATACGTAACTAGTACAAAGAATGGTCTCACTTGAAGTCAAATATATTCTCTCATTTTGTAGAGTCCTGGGTGACTAAGTTTTAGCTCCCAAATGTCTCTCAGTTATCTGAAAAATGAACTTTCTACTTTGGAGGCAGGTATAGTAGCCAGGTAAAGGTTCAGGCCTCGACTTGGGTTTAGCTCCACCGAGAGTTAGATGTGCATTCTTGGGCAACTAACTGAACATTTTAGCTTCGGCTTCATCATCTATCAATTAGGAATCCACATGGTATTTTTTTCTCATAAGATTTTTATAAAGATTAAATATGACCATATATATAAGGCATTTTACATGATGGCTGCACATATGAAGCATTTAATAAGTCTATATTTATTTCAGTAAATGTGTATTATCAATGATTTCTTTCAAACCTTGCATTAGATATTCCCTATCACAAATCACTACTCTGTATTTCTTTTACTATAAACGTGTGTGGTATCATATCTTTGGTTTGAAGTTAGCAAATACAAGTTAATTTGAATGGTATAGGTTGTCAATGCTGTTGCCAAAATAGTAGTTATAAAATGTAGTCAAAACCAAACGAAAATGGATTTAGATTATTTCCCTATTTTAATAGTTGGTCACTGATCCTCTCCCATTACCATAAAAAGTTAATAGTTATCTCTATTTTGCATAGACACTTGGGCAAGTCTTATCTAGATGAGAAAGACCCAGGTCCATATTGCAGGTCTGGCCCCATTTTAGCAAGACTTCATAGGTTTAGAAGGGTACAGAGACCCACAAACTTGTGTCCCCAGCCCAGATGAAGGAGAGAGGAATTAGAAAAGTCAAGATTGGAGACAGTACTGACTGCTTGTAAGATGCCCTGGGGATGGTTGCTCAGGTCACAGACACACTTCCCTGAGCAGTTTGACAACCCCCGGCACATGGGTGAACATCATTAGTAACTTAATGTCCTATGTTTGCTGCCCCTCCTCAAGTTGACTCAATCGGGGTGGACACTCTTTTGGGAATTTCTAACTGTGGCTGACAGAGATAAGCATTTTTTTTTTTTTTTTTTTTGATCACTTGAATTAAAGAAATGCGGACTGAGGCATCGTGAACCACCTATCAGCTGGTCTTGTGCATAGAAAAGCAAAGAGGGCTCTTCAGAAAGAAAAGATGGAAGAGGAGTAGAATGGAGATGGTGTGCAGGGCATCAGAGAGAATGCCTGCCTTTGTTTCTATGGTGCCTTGTTCCTTTTCCTGTCCGCAAGGGGACCAACCTCCACTCTTAGCTTGGCTTAATAGGATGGCTTAAGTCCTTGTAACAATTCCCCACCACCCTCTGCCTTTTTCTAGCCTAAATCAATTTCAATAAGTTTCTGTTTCATATGACCAAATTAGATAGGAACAAACAATTGTTCTTGCCACTTTCCTTTGCCCCAGTAACTCAGAAAGATGAGTATTTTCTAAGGGAGTTTGTTTATTCAATTCCAACGAGAATAAATCATGCCTTATGCCCCACATGAAAAGTACAATTGTTGTTTTTCAAAAGAGAAGAAAAAATGTGAATATATTTGTGTGTGTGTGTGTGTGTGTGAGAGAGAGAGAGAAACAGAGAAAGTATATAGTAGCCACTATAAGGAAGGTGTAAAAAATAATAAAAATGCATTTAAGTTATTTTCTTTATTATTAAGGTTTGGATATACCTTAATATATCCATATATTATACCATATACCATAAAAGAAAATATCATATAGAGAACCTGCAAATCCATGGGCTCTTTCTTAGTATTCCATTATAGTTATTACGGTTTACCCTCACCATGACCCTGGAAGAAAGAATTATTATACCCAGTTTAAGGATGAGGCATGAGAAGACAAGTGAACAGTCCAATGTCACAAGTCAAGTAGATCATCTGTCTTGGATATAACTCCAGGATACATGACTTTAAAGCCTTAGTATTTCTTTTTGTTGTTGTGTTGTTTTCTCTGTTTCCCAAAATGTATTCTTTGTTACACTAGTCACAAGGAATATTACATGGTCCAATAAATTCAGGAACTGCTGAATACTCAGTCTCCCTTTTGGAGATTTACAATGTACACTTTTAAGCAGTCGGTAAAGAAATGCATTCAACTTTGTTTAACCCAGTGTTTAACAAATATATTTTGTAAAGAACAATTTTAAAGCATCATTAAACTTTGGTTGCCAAAAGAGTTATTAATAAAGTGAAACATTAATTATTACTTAATTTAAAATTAGGAAATATTGAAGAATAGTACATGGCCTCTTTTCCTACATATAGCCAATATTTCTTTTTAACATAATATCTTCTAATCATTAAAAAAATACCAAAAATACATTAAAGTATAAAAATATCAGCTAAAATCCCATGGGCTTGAGACACCTAATACCACATTTCACTGATCCTACCATCATGTGTCTCCATTCATTTCTACATTCAATTATAAATAATTTTGCATAAATTAATTATCACAGGATGATTAATTATGATGATACCTCCCACCCCTTTGCTATTTTTCCCCAACTCCACCTGCAGTATCACACACCCATAGATGTTAAAAATGTGATGAATAGCTTTCCATGATTATACAGATGAGAGAGAGAGAGAGATGATTTGATTGGTATTGATATTGTTATGATAATGAGATAATAACATATACAATATTCTATACTATTTAACTTTTTTTCTCACTTTACAATAAAATGTGAAAATTCCTCCAAGCTGACTTGTATGGAACATTTTTGTTTATAGAGTTGAATAATTCAGGAGAAGATACAGCTTCAGGCATAGCTGGCTGCAGAGGCTCAAATAGCGTCTCTCTCTCTCTCTCTCTCTCTCTCCCCCCCCCCCCCCGCCTTCTTCTATCTATAATGATTATTTTCTTAGACGCACTTTTCCCATGGGAGCAGAAAGTAGTTTTTGGCAATGCCAGGACTAATTCTCTGCTGACTCACTTCTATTAACCAGAAAATGAGTAATTATATCCCAGCATTCCCTACACTTTCATTCTAATAGGATGGACTTAGATCACCTGCTCTCCCCTCAACCAATCTCCATCGGGTGTAAATATCCCTAATGACCTTTGTCTTTGAATTGGAAGTTCAGCCTTCCCAGACTTAATGGATCAAAATGAAGATGGTGAATCACCAATACAGATATGGGAGGGGTGGGTGACAGTAGTAGGGTAAATGGGATAAATAGGGTAAATGCCAAAAATAACAAAGGTCTTATAAACATGCTAAAAGATGGAAGACAAGGCCAGAAAACATAATATTCCACTAAACACCAAGAAAATTTGGCATAGTTACATTTCTCATACTTAGAGAGTTCACTTTAATGTGGAGTATTGGGACCAAATAAAACTACTTGCCAAATTCCATCCCTGGATATTTTGGCCAGTCATCACGTGGCTGCAAAGCACTGAAGTAATTTCAAGCTGGTTTAAGTTAGAAGGAACTTTATTGAAAGAGTACAGAAGAAATGTACAGAATCAATCACACAGGAACTGGAGTTTCTCAATGAAATTATCTAAGATTTTATAATCTCCTACTTATCTCCTCATACTTGCATCATTCTCTTCTCTGCAGATTAACTTCTTCTCTACTCTTGTAATAAAGATATTTACTACGTTGCTGATAAAAATGAGGTTTCTCCCCCATTTTGTTCTATCTCTTGTTTAACTCGCCACTGGAATGTTGATTATTTAGTTTTTATTGTCTTATTTTATGTTGTTATATATTTATTTAATGATTTCAACTTTTATTTTAGATTCAGGGCATACATGTGCAAGTTTGTTACACGGGTATATTGTGTGATGCTGAGGTTTGGGGTATGACTGATTCTATCAACCAGATAGTGAGCATAGTACCCAATAGTTAGTCAACCCTTGTCCCCCTTCCCATTCTCCCCTCTCTAATGGTACCCAGTATCAGTCATTGCCATCTTTATGTCTATGTGTACCGATGTTTAGCTACCACTTAAAACTGAAAACATGCAGTATTTGGTTTTCTATTCCTGCATTAATTTGCTTAGAATAATGGCCGCCAGCTACATCCATGTTGCTGCAAGACATCATTTTGTTCTTTTTCATTGCTGCATTGTACTACATGGCATAGATGTACCATGTTTTCTTTATCCAGTTCACCACTGATGGCCACCTATGTTGATTCCATGTCTTGGCTATTATAAATAGTGCTACAATGGACATACAAGTGCATGTGTCTTTTTGGTAGAATGATTTATTTTCCTTTGGTTACATACCCAGTAATGGGATTGTTGGGCCAAATGGTAATTCTTTTCTCTTTTTTTAGACGGAGTCTTGCTCTGTCACCCAGGCTGGAGTGCAGCAGTGGCACAACGTTAGCTCACTGCAACCTCCTCCTGCTGGGTTTAAGCGATTCTCCTGCCTCACCCTCCCTAGTAGCTGGGATTACAAGCATGCACCATCATGCCCAGCTAATTTTTGTATTTTTAGTAGAGACGAGGTTTCACCATGTTGGCCAGGCTTGTCTCGAACTCCTGACATCATGATCCACCCGCTCAGCCTCCCAAAGTGCTGGGATTACAGACGTGAGCCACCGTGCCCGGCCTTAAGTTTTTTAAGGAGTCTTCAAACTGCTTTCCATAGTGGCTAAACTAATTTACTTTCCCAACAACAGTGTATAAGCGTTCCCGTTTCTTTGAGGATCTATAGTATTTTGACTTTTTAATAGCCATTCTGACTGATGTGAGACAGTATTTCATTGTGGTTTTAATTTGCATTTCTCTGATGATTAGTGATGTTGAGTGTTTTCTCCTAAGTTTGTTGGCCTCATGTATGTCTTCTTCTGAGACATATCTGTTCATGTCTTTTGCCCACTTTTTACTTTTTAAATTATTTGTTTATTTTTATTGTTAATTTAAGTTCCTTATAGATTCTGGATATTAAACAATTCTGGACACCAACTTTGGGAAATAATTTATGACTGAGTGCTCAAAAGTAATTGCCACAAAAACAAAAATTGGCAAGTGGGACCTAATTCCACTAAAATGCTTCTGCACAGAAAAATAAACTATTAGATTGGTGCAAAAGTTAGCACAGTTTTTGCTGTTGAAAGTAATGGTAAGAATCACAATTCCTTTTGCACCAACCTATATGAACAGAGTAAACAACCTACAGAATGGGAGAAAATATTGTCAAACTATGCATCTGGCAAAGGTCTAAAATCCAGAATCATAGTTTGTAATACCTCTTCCCAAAAATGTGCTGTGCCAGTGGTTTTAAACTATAAATATGTTAACTTCAATTCAATCTCAATGTGATCTTACAGCTCCAGGATGGACACATCAGATTAACTGTGTTTGTTTCTTAATTCCAAATTCTTAAATTCTCATATATATATATATATATGAGCTTATTAAGTATTAATGTACATGATCACAAGGTCCCACAATAGGCTGTCTATAAGCTGAGGAGCAAAGAGAGCCAGTTTGAGTTCCAAAATTTAAGAACTTGGAGTCTGATGTTTGAGGGCAGGAAACATCTAGCATGGGAGAAAGATGTAGGCTGGAAGGCTAGGCCTGTCTCGTTGCTTCATGTTTTTCTGCCTACTTTATATTAACTGGTAACTGATTAGATGGTGCCCACCCGATTAAGGATGGATTTCCTTCCCAGCCCACTGACTCCAATGTTAATTTCCTTTGGCCACAGCCTCACAGACATACCCCGGTTTAATATTGCATCCTTCAATTCAATCAGGTTGACACCCAGTGTTAACCATCATAAGTCCAACCCCTTGTCAACTTGAACCCATACCCATCTCCTGAGATCATACATAATCTTCAAACAAAGACAATAATAAAGTCATAATTATACCTAACATAATACAACTATCTTCTGTACAACTGGAAATGCACCAATCCCCAACCCAAATACGATTACATAAAGTTAACAATACTTAAATGCTTATATGAGGTCAATAAGTCTTATGTCACATGATAAAGGAAAAGGAAATAAAATGAAGATATTTTCTTATTACAAGTGCATACATACACAAACATCTTTTTAAAAAAAGAAGGAGGACATGACAATTAGTCCTTGTTTCTGTAGCTGGTCACGTGGTCGTAGCTAGTATTGATGTCTACCTTCTTCTGTTACTCATTTTGTATTCCCTTTGCCTTCAGCAAACACCTCAGCAGATCATGGTTTTATTTCTGGTGGAGTGACCCAAACCTTCATTCCTGAAGGGTCTGGGTCTTTCGTAGTCCTGCCTGGATTGGGTTGTTGTAGTTTCCCATTGACCTTACTCACAGGGCATGGTAATACTAAGAGACACCCTAATGGATCTCCCGTATTCCATGACTACTCTTCCTTACTTCTGTTGTGCAGTAGTAGACTGATTTTTTCTTGATATTCCAGGTCAATCACCCCATCGAACACTGTAAGTCCCTGGACCTGCTCAAGTCCCATCACATATGTACCACTTCCATTTGATGATGGAATGCTGCTGTGCATGACCTACTTTATGGCTAGATGGGTCAGAAAGCACCCAGTTCATGATAGGCAGTTCAGGTTGCATAGTGACTTGATGACCCATAGTCAAATGTTCAGTTTCCACCAAAGCCCAGTAACAGGCCAAGAGCTACCTCTCAAAAGGATAATAGTTATCTGCAAAAGATGGCAGGGCCTTGCTCCAAAATCCTAGAGGCCTCTAGCTGTGATTCACCTATGGGAGCCTACCAAAGGCTCTAAACAGCATCCCTATCTGCCACTGACACCTCAAGCACCATTGGATCTGCTGGGTCATATGGCCCAAGTGGCAGAGTAACTTGCACAGCAGCCTGGATCTATTGCAGATCCTTCTCCTCTTCTGAACCTTGCTCAGAACTGGCAGTCTTTCAGCTCAGTCAATAAATGGACCATAGTAACACACCCAAATGAGGAATGTGTTGCCTCCAAAATCCAAAGGCCTACTAGGCATTGTGCCTCTTTCTTGGTTGTAGGAGGGGCCAAATGCAGCAACTTATCCTTTACCTAAGAAGGAATATCTCAACAGACCCCACACCACTAGACCTCTAGAAATTTTACTGAGGTAGAAGGTCCCTGAATTTTAGTCAGATTTATTTCCCATCATGTGGCATGCATACATCTCACAAATAAGTCCAACATGTTTGCTACTTGTTGCTCACTGGATCCAATCAGCATAATGTCATTAATGTAATGGATCAATGTGATATCTTGCAATCAAGCTCTCTGCGAATAAGGTTATGACACAAAGTCAGGGAGTTGATATACCCCTGAGGTAGGACAGTAAAGGTATATCGCTGGCCTTGCCAGCTGAAGACAAATTGCTTCTGGTGGGCCTTATGGACAGGAATGGAGAAAAAGACATTTGCCAAGTCAATGGCTGCATACCAGATACCAGGAGATGTGTTAATTTGCTCAACGAATAAAACCACATCTGGTACAGCAGCTGCTATTGGAGTCACCACTTGGTTAAGCTTATCATAATCCACTGTCATTCCCCAAGATCCATCTGTCTTCTGCACAGGCCAAATGGGAGAATTGAACAGGGATGTGGTAGAAACCACTACCCTTGTGTCTTTCAAGTCCTTGATGGTGGTGCTAATCACAATCCCTCCAGGGAGGCAATATTGTTTTTGATCTACCATTTTTCTAGGTATAGGCAGCTCTAATGGCTTCCCTTTGGCCTTTCCCATCAGAATAGCCTTCACTCTACCAGTCAGAGTGCCAATGTGGGGGTTCTACCAGCTGCTAAGTATGTCTATGCCAATTATACATTCTGGCACTGGGGAAATGACCACCGGATGAGCGCGGGGACCCACTGTAAGTCAGACCTGAGCTAAAACTCCATTAATTACCTGTCCTCTATAGGCTCTTACTTTAACTGGAGGACCATAATGACGTTTTGGGTCCCCTGGAATCAACATCAGCTCAGAGCCAGTGCCCAGTAGTCCCCAAAATGTCTGATCATTTCCCTTTCCCCAATACACCATTTACCACTCTGGTAAAAGGCCAGAGGTCTCCTTGGAGAAGGATGAGAGAAAGATTAACCACACAAATTGTTGGTAATTTAGTGGGGTCCTTCATTAAGGGGAACAACCTCCTCTTCATTCAAGGGGTTCTGAGTCTGTAAACTGGCTCAAGTCTGGAAATTGAGTGAGAGGCCATGATTCTCTGTTTTTATAATTCAAGTTAGCCTTTTGTTCATTCGACCTAGAAGCTTTCTGTTTGTATAATTTAAGTAGGAATGTGGTAGGCTTTCTATCAATTTAACTTCTAGGAACACCGTGATTAATTAGCCAATGCCAGAGCTCTACATGAGTCAGACTATTCTGATTGCTGTTTTGCCTCTGCTTCCATTACAGTAGCTATGCCCACCTTGCCTTTGATAGTTGGGTGCTGCCAGTTGGCCCCTGCAACCTTGGGATCCAATTATTCCCATTGTATTTAAATTTTGTAGTTGAGTGACTGTGGTTCTCATTGTTAGATCTGACATATAGAAAGGAACAATTACAGGACTCTTCAAAGATGCAGGTGCTGCCCTCATCTCTATTTTGCCCTCTAGTTCACAAGGCATTGGTCGAGGGTATATCTTCTGGACCCTCCTAGCTGGGATGAGTAGGTCTAAAGTGACTAATCCACTCCACCATCCCAATCTCCCTAAGCCTTTGGATCACTTCCTCTACATTAAACCAAGGGAGATCAGGCATTTTCAGCTCACTCACAGTGGACCATCTTTTAATCCGTATTTCAGCTAACCAAGCAAATAAACAATTAGAGCCTTTTGTAACTCCCTGAGCTGCAACACTAAATGCAGAGTCCCTACTTAGTAGATGCAAATCAATAAATTCAGCCTGATACAACTCTATGATCCTTCCACCATTATCCCACACCCTTAATATCCATTCCCATTCTGTTCTTCAGATTGCTGTTTATATAAATTAGAGAACTCAAACAGTCCTTTTCCAGTGTAGCACATCTCCTCACAGGTCACACAGTCAATGTCACCTCTAGGGACCCACTGGGGTGGCGGAGGTGGCTTCTAATAGAGGTGTTGGGGGTGGCTTTTAAGGAGAATCAACATTATCTTGCCTGGCAACTGCCTCAGTGGAGGCCATCACTGTTGCCTCAGGCAGCACAGGATTTATCTCCTCAGACAAAGGTGGAAAGGCTAATGGCAGCATGGGTCGGGGAGGGGATGTTGCCACTACTGGGGATGGCGAAGTTGTTCCTTCTGGCAAAGAAGGTTCATCAAAGTTTACAAACTCAGTGCTCCTAGCTTCATTAGGATCCTCCCACATGTCCCCATTCCAAGTTGCAGGGTCCCATGCCCTCACTTTAACAGTAGACACCTAGTGAGGCTGTGCATGCACCTTTCATTGCAGGTCAGTCACTCGCATGATAAGAGCTTGTGTCTGTTTTTCCACAATTTCAGCTCTTTCTGTACAGGACATAAGACTCTTACTCAGGGCAATCTTAGCAGATTTGATGCTCAGTGTCTGCTTCTGAAGTCAGGAGACAGAATCCCTGAGTTCATGATTTTCTTTTATCACTTTGTCCACTGAACTTAGGAGCAGCAAATCAGCTTCCTTATGTTCCTTGGTTCTCCAAATATAGTCAAAGGTATTATGTATATAGAGTCAATAAACTCCTTGCCTCTCACAAGCCATGAATCAGGAGCTTCAGATGCATTTATTTTGCAAAGCTCTCTAAACAGTTCATGGCAAGGACTATCAGTGTTCTCTATACTATTAGAAGTAGAGTCCTTAGCATTTTTGGGTTTGATCATATTAAGCAGCCAACTCCAGATACCCCAAAACCAATGAAAGAACTTCATCCTTAATATTTTGTTCCTCTAGATCCACTCCTGGTACCAAAGTCTGTATTAGTCAGGGTTCTTTTAGAGGGACAGAACTAATAGGATATATTTATATCCTGTTAGATATAGATATAGATATATACAGAGTTTATTAAGTATTAACTCACAAGATCACAAGGTCTCACAATAGGCTTCTGCAAGCTGAAGAGCAAGAATAGCCAGTTTGAACCCTAAAACTGAAGAACTTGAAGTCTGATGTTTGAGGGCAGGAAGCATCCAGCATGTGAGAAAGACATAGGCTGGGAGGCTAGGTTGTCTCGTCACTTCGCGTTTTTCTGCCTGCTTTATATTTGCTAGTGTCTGATTAAATGGTGCCTACTCAATTAAGGGTGGGTCTGCCTTTCCTAGCCCACTGACTAAAATGTTAATGTCCTCTGGCAATACCCCCACAGACACACCCAGGTTCAATATTGCATCCTTCAATCCAATCAAGTTGATAGTATTAACCATCACACACATCTTAGATCAAGTATGCATTCCTAGTATAGTCAGCTTCAGCTGAAGGGGCAGTTTACATGGTAACTGAGAAGAGGATACAGCTAGGGCAAAAGATTGGTCATCTTACATGGACTCAAAACCAATCATTCTCAGACTCCAGCTTCAGGCATCATTGTTAAGATTGCTGCTAGGGGCATCATTTATTAGCTATGTGACTTTGTGAAATTTTCCTATTCTCATATGCAAAATGGGGATAATAATACTGCCTACCTCACAGGATTGCTTTGAATAATACAAAAGCTAATAGGTTAAAAAAAAAAAAAGACTCTTAGATTGATGCTTGACAGCAAGCACTCAACAAACATTAGCTGTTGCTGTGGTTTAAATGTGTCCCCCAACTTCATGTTTTGGGAACTGCTCCCTAATGAAGCAGTATTGAAAGGTGAGCCTTTAAGAAGTGATTGGATCATGAGTGCTCAGCCTTCATGAATTGATTTCTCCATTCATGGGTTAATAGATTAATGAGTTAATATATTAATGAGTTATCAAGAGAGTGGGAATGGTGGCTTTATAAGAAGAGGAAGAGAGATCTGGGCTAGCATGCTTAGCCCTGTCACCATGTGATATTCTGCACTACCTTGGGATACAACAAAGTCCCCACTACCAGTAAGGCTCTCATCAGATATAGCCTCTCAACCTTGGACTCCTCAGCCTCCACAACAGTGAGGAATAAATTCCTTTTTTTATGAATTACTCAGTTTCAGGCATTCTGTTATAAACAACAGAAAACAGACTAACACAGCTGTTATTAAAATGTTAGGTCCACATACTCTGCTGCCAAAGTGACAATTTCAGACAAAACTCAATTGATATTCTGAGTAAAATGAACAGTGAGAGCCCTGCAAAGAGATGATCCACAACCTTAGGTCTTAATAACCAGAAGAGCAGGGCCTAGAACTTAATGTTGACACTGGAGGCAAAAATCCCTTGTCCCCATGCTTATGAGCTCCAAGCTGACCTAGAAGCTGCCACTTTTTGCACTGTGGAGACCTGCTCCAGGCTGCAATGAATTTGTTATGTTCAAAACTCTTCTACTAAGCTGCTGAGGCTTTTGCTTGATCACCTTTACATAGCATGAGAACCTGTCCCACTGAAAAGTTGTGGGTGGGTGAAGCCCAACATGGCATACCTCATTAAGGTAGCAAGTAGGAGGCAAGAAAGCCAATTACAGCAGCCTAGAGTCCCGTGCAGGGGCTGGCATCAGAGACTGCCAGCCTCTGTTGCCTCAGGGCACCAGATAATAACCTTGGAATTGGGACTTGGACAGCCAGCCAAGCTCAGCTTCAACTTCACAGTACAGAGACATAAAAGGCAACACCTTTCAGAAGAGCAAAAATGTCCCGAAAGCAGCAGGGAGATGAAGCGTTTAATAGGTATGTCCTCCTGGTAGGCAGGTGTCAGGGAAAATGGTCTCTGGTTGCTTATTAAATGCTACCAAGACATTGAGGTGGAGATAGCACTAGAGGAATAACTAAAACTCAAACAATGCTTCACAGCCAGGACAAGTGGGTGGGTTTTATTAGAATGAACTCCACTAACTTGTAAGAGGTTCAGCATACTGAATACACCACAGTCGTGGATTAAAATTACAAAGAAAATCAAGAATAGTTTAATGAATTCACAAACGGTGTTCTTAATATGGGCAGACAGAAGAAACTGGGCTTCACTTTCACTGTGTGTACAGTTTTGCCTTCCAGTGGGCAATGACAATAAACTTCCGCATTGGTAGTACAGTTTGGAAAGAATTCCTCATGGCATATGTTCCAATGCATAAGCTTCTTTTGAAAACCAACCCAAATAAAACAGGCTGATATAAAAATGTAAACGAAATATCAAACAGTGCCTGGAATATAGTATAGATTCAATAGTGCCATCATGTTTTCTCTCCCTTCCTTCAGTAACTTGCTGTCTGATTACATGTTCCTTATTTATTTATATTTATATTTATTTGACATATATGTAGATAGTGTAACTATGCACCCCATAATCTTCCCAGTACTTTATACCTAAGAACTCATTTAATCCCAACCATAAATACATAAGGTGGGCTCAATTGTGAACCTCACTTTAACAATAAAGTACTGAGTTACACAGATGTTAACTAGCTAATAAGTGGTGAAGTCAAAATTTGAAGCCATGAATGTAGGCTTTTTATCACTATTAGTCACCTTTTTGTTTTTTGAGGACAGAGAGGAGTGTATTTATCACTGTTTTATTCAGGTACCACTAGTTCCTGACACATGGGAGGCATTCAGTAGTATATGCTCATGGAACATCAGGAATAGCCTACATTCCACCATGCTGGGTTCCTGGCGGAGAACTTTACCATACACACTAAAGGAGTTCAGATTCTCACTTAAGAAGCTAGAGGAGAAAGAGCTTGAAGGAAAATGAGCCTCTTGTTTGTCTGTCCCTCCAATCCAGATGGAGACTAGATAGCAAGGGGAACATAAAAAATCATATAGTTTTTTTCATTTCATTTACTAGAAACAAAAGCAAATAGATGCTCTATGTTGAATAATCTTGTCCAATACCCAAGATGTTTCCAACCCTTGACTTGTCTTAGTCTCTGCTCCTGCCGTTATGGGACAACAAAATATTTTCTATTAGAATCAATCTTTTCAAGGGTCTTTTGGTTGCAAGGGGATGATCCAGCTTCAGGTATAGCTGGATTAAGGGCTCAAATGATGCTTTCAGTGTTTAGCTACCCTTTATCTGCCTCTTTTAATTTTGGCTGCACACGCAGGTTCCTCTATGAACGTAGTAAAATGGTCACAGTAGTTCCAAATTCTACACTTTCTCAGCCCTCTGGCCCATGAAAAAGATAGACTTCTTTACAAATTCTAGCCAAAGTTTCATTATAGTGCATAGGTTTGGATTGGGTTATAGACCATCTATGAACAAATCAGCATAATCAATTTGGATTGGAGGAATTTGATGTACAGATTGATTTAGGCACTGACTGATGCTCCTCTAGCTCTGGACAAAGAAGAATACATGGCTGGCACCACAAACAAATACTCCCCAATATAGACAATACATGTTCCTGCAGATCCAAACAACCCTATATGTAGGAAACTTAAGACCAATTTAGATGGGCATTGGAGAACTCAAATAGGATATCTAACAGCTCTATTTTCTTTTCATCTCCCCTCCCACCTTTTATGTCCTTGAAGTTTATCTTTCTAAGAACATTTACATTTGGCATTAAACTTGCCATTAATGGAAAATCTCATTGCCATGGGCAGGATCCTGAGATACTTAAGAACTCAGACAGAGTTTCCTCATCTTAAAATAATCATCAGCCAAGGTATGTACCTTGAACTATTTGAACTGTTTAGAAGTGTCTTTTCTCTTTCTCTCTCTCTCTTCCCAAAACATCGTAATGAATCAATTGCCTACAGACAAATAACATCTCTCCCTCTCTCTCTCTTTTTTTTTTAGATTCAAAACTAAGGTTCTTGATGAATTTTCTGTTCAGAAAAATTAAGGCATTCAAAACTGAGTGTGGAGATGATTGCCTATGGTCCCAGCTACTGGGGAGGCTGAGGTGGGAGGATTTGCTTGAGCCCAGGAGTTCGAGGCTAGCCTGGGCAGCATAGTGAGACCCACATCTGGAAACAGGTGATGAAGAAGGCATTCAAGGGGAGTTCTTGAGCTGTCAGTCAGGTGATAAATAACAGGTTACTACTGCACTTTAAAAATAATTGCTATAAACAAATTATAGAAGAAACAAAATATTTGTTCTAATGTATAAGGATTAAAGATTCATGACAAATATTTGCTACACACCACACAGTCTAAAAGGACAATAACATTCTCTTTGAAGGCTCCTGTGTGCCCATCTTTTGTCTCATATTCTCCCAAGAATTCCCACATGCAGATATTTCTAGCATATTTATTATTTTACCACATGCAGATATTCCTAACATATTTAAATTTTAAATTTTAATATGTTAAATTTTACCACATGCAGATATTCCTAACATATTTATTAGTTTTTCAGGTTTCAAATTTACTTAATGAAACCTTAACAACTGTGTTTGACTGTAGCACTTTTTTGTTCATTATTATATTTCTGAGAATCATTCATGTTTTGCACATAGCTGTAGTTCATTCATATTTACTTGGTCACATGACTAAACCTTGATTTATCCAACCTATTCTTGATGGACACTTGGGCCATTTTCATTATTTGACATCTATTAACATGTGCCCTAGTTGAAGGGTGCAATCTACACATGTCATAGTTGAAGAGTGTAATCATTTCTTTAAGGACTATCTCAAGGACTATTTTTCTGGGTCACAGGGCTTGCCCATCTTCAACTTTACTAAATAATACCAAGTTGTTTGCCAAATTGGTTGCAACAATGTATATTCTTACTAAATCTGTGTGTTTGTGTTTGTGTGTATGTCGTGCTTGCATTAGATCCATATTCTTGCTAACACTAATGTTGAAATACTTTTCCTTTAATTAAATTTCTATTCTAGAACAGTTTTAGGTTTATGGAAAACTCATGCAGAGAGTACATAATTTCCAGTATACCCCACACCCAGTTTCTCCTATTAATATTTGTTACATTTAACAAGCGAATATTGAAACATTATTATTTAAAAAGTCCATACTTTATTCAGATTTCCTTAGCTTTGATCTAATGTCCTTTTCTAGTTCCTAGATCCCATCTAGAATACCACATTAGAGACTCATCATATCACCTTAGGTTTTTGGCTGTGACAGTTTCTCAGACTTGGGATAATCTTGCCAGTTTGGGGGAGTAATGGTCAGGTATTTTATAGACTATCCCTTAATTAGGATCTTCTGATGTGTGTTCTCATGATCTCATGTTTACACTGGGACAAGACCTCTTCCTCCCAAGACTACATTGTCCCAGTGAAACACGTTGTTCCAAGTGCCATTTTCGCCACATCATATCGAGGCCACATGCTGTCAACACAAATTAGCAGTCCTGATGTTAACCTTGATGAGCTGGCTGAGATAGTGTTTGTCAGGTTTCTTCCTTATAACATGACTCTTTTTTCTCTCTTTTCATACTATATACCCTCTTTGGAAGGAAGTCACTATGTGCAGCTCACACTGAGAACATTGAGGGCTATGGTCTACCTCCTTCTGGGTGAAGCATATGTACAAATTATTTGGAACTTATACATTAAACCATTTATATATGTACTCAAGCATTTATGTGTATCAGTATGGAGTCCTGAATATTTATTTTATATTTTGATTATACTCCAATGCTACTTTATTTTATTGCTCAAGTTATTCCAGCTTTGAACACAGAGCTCTTTGAAAGACTTTTCAATTTTATCAAATTGCTTGAGGACACTTGTTATCTCCTTGGGTTTTTTTGTTTGTTTGTTTTTTGAGACAGCGTCTTGCTCTGTTGCCCAGGCTGGAGTGCAATGGCACAGTCTCGGTTCACTGCAACCTCTGCCTCTTGGGTTCAAGTGATTCTCATGCCTCAGCCTCCCAAGTAGCTGGGATTACAGGCATGAACTACCACACCCAGGTAATTTTTGTATATTTTAGTAGAGATGGGGTTTTGCCAAGTTGGTCAGGCTGGTCTTGAACTCGTGGACTCAAGTGATTCACCTGCCTCAGCCTCCCAAAGTGCAGGATTATAGACGTGAGCCAACGTGTCTGGCCTCCTCGGGTCTTAATTTGCACTTTGGTGATCTCTAGTCTGAAGATCACCTTTGCTAATTTTCCTATTGAATCGTGGGTTTTCTCATTGATTTCTTACTTTACTATGCTGGATACAATGTTGTTAAGTTAGATGTGTTGGAGATATCATTTCTCAAATCTTGGCTTCTCTTTTATTTATGGAGTCTATTGATTTACTGAAGCTCTTAGTATTAATGTAAATAAATATTGATCTTTCTCTTTATGCACTGAAGCAGTGAGATTTGTTAAGAAACTTTACTTCTTGAGATCACAGAGATACTCACCAAGATAGTCTTTTGCAGAGTGCCTTTCACCTAAGTGAAATTTAAATTGTAAATATAGTGTGAGCTAGAGGGTCCAATTTTTATTTGTTCCTATTTAGATAATTGTTTCAACACCGTTTATTGAAGAGCAGTTATTTTGCCAGTGATCTAACAATATTTTAGCTCTGTTACAAATTGAGTTTCTATGTTTGCATGGGCTCTTGTCTAGGATTTCTATTCTGTTCTCATCTTCGATTATCTATCCATGGTGGAATATCATATAGGCTTAATTACTAACGTTATATTTATTTTTAAATTGCATTTAGTAAGGAAAGTCCCTCAAACTTGCCATCTTCAGGAGTGACTTGGAAATTCTTCATCATTTCTTTTACCATATAAATTCTAGTATCTTTAATTCCTACAAAAATCAAACCAAAACATAATGAAAGAGTTGATGGAATTTAATTAAATTTATAGATCGACTTGGGAAGAACTGATTGCAATATGATATTGAGCTTTTTAAAATATTCCAATCCATGTATATGACTTACCTCTCCACTAAACTAGTCTTTATCGTGTTTTCATGAAGTTTTAGAATTTCCTCCTAAATAATATTGTTTGTATTTTTCCCATCTCTATATACCCAGCATCTATTGAGATAATTTAGTCCACAGCAGAAACTACATAAATACTAGATAAAAGGAAGAACAAAGAGAGAGGCCGGGGGAAGGATGGAGAGAGGATGAGAGAGAAGGAAGAAGGAAAGATAAACAGAGCCCATGTCTTAAATGGCCTTGAAAGCCAAATTTTAAATTTTGTCCAGTGTTTGGGAAATCAGTGAACATTTTTAGTGAGTAAATAAATAAATTCAAATATATCTGGCAGCCTTGAGAAAAACGAATCAAGGAGGAGAAAGACTGAAAGTAGCAATACTAGTTGAGAGAAAACTGCAGTGGTCAGATGAGCCATTTGTAGACAGTCTACACTGTCAAACAGGAATGGAAAGAAGGTGAGAGATTTACATATTTGGTTTGGAGATATAAGAGAGTTATTTATTTAAAAAGCAAACTATTCTCATAATATTTTATGAAGTAATTCCCCACAATTTATATATAAGACAAATATAAAGTTAAAACGATTTAAACTTCCATTTACAGTTTTCTGTTCTTCACTGATAACTTCAAAGACTTGTTCAGACCTTCATAGGATACAATCAGCTTTAAAGTGACAAAGTGACCAGCATAAGTAATCTCAATAAATTGTTTCCTTATTTTATATGAAATAAAGGTTTGACTTAGATCACTGAAGTTCCTTCTAATAATAAATGTTTATTACTATACATTTCCAGAGATAAGAATAACTGTAGTATTGAAATTCAGGACTAGCCTAATAGGAGCTTGTGAGGTTTAGAGTTGCAATTTTGTAAGACATGTTTACATTTTTAGGTTAGAAATTATAGGCAAAAGGGATGAAAGTTCCTGAAGATATGAATGACGACAGAGAGAGAAGACTGTGTCTCACATATAGATTCCCATCTGTCACTTATTCAACACTCCCATAATATTTTCCACTCAAGGTCCAATTAACATTCTACTGCTATAAGAGAGCAGCATAGTTAAGCCATTACCTGAAACCTACTAAAGGACAACCTCAATGTCTGATTCATCTTTGAGTTCCCAATGTCTAAAATGGAGTTTTACACATAATAAATGCCCAATACAGTTGGTGTTGCAAAGAGAACAGTTTTATCATTTTACTTGAAAGAGCCAGTCATTCATAGGCACATGTTTAGCTGTTCGCTGAGGGCATAATTCAGCCCTGAAAATGGCTATTTCTGCATGGGTTCCTGGGACCCCTACTAGGTATCAAACAGGTTCTTGTTTAGATCTACTCAAAAATACCCACAGAAGAAGTCACCAAAAATAGGTCAGCTTGGCACTGAAAAGTATCAGGAAATGGTGACAAATTTGTGTTTGTACCATTTGCACAAATATCAAAAACGCTTTTGTCAGAAGATCAAAAAACAAAGTACCAGACTCTTTTTTCTCCTTGAGAATGCATCTTCCATAAATAATTTATCTGTCAGTAGCCAGTAAGTTGAAGCCAGGGGCTAACTTTTCTGTGACAAATTTCTATTGTTCTCCCTCTTGAAATGAAATATTTGAAAAGCAATATCACTTACAATTAAAATCATGTCACACCATTAGAATTTCTCAAGATTAAATTATGGGCATTTTTAAACATAGAGCAAAATGGAAAGACTTTCACAGTGAGTGCAAAAATCCCCACCATCTAGATTCTACCATTAATATTCTTCTACACCTTATTACAGAACTACCCAGCTATCCATTCCTCCATCCATGTGTCAATTCTACTTATTTGTAAGCATTCCAAAGTCAATTGCAACCAGTAAGCTTTTCCCTAAACATTTCAGCATGCATATTATTTTCTAGAAAACTGTAGGATACTGCATCGATCATCTCAGTGATTACATGCAGTGAGTGAGTAGTAGTTTCCCAGTGTGGGTTGCTGGGCAAGCAGCATAGCTCTGTTACCAGAAAGGGAGCCAAGATTCTCTGATTTCTTATGTTTGATGACTAACACTGAACCTTGCTTGATTAATTGCATAGATCATAGTTATCACTGTGTTTCACAAGATGGAGTTCTTTGAAGAGAAGAAAAACTTTAATGTACAATACGTAATTTTAGCTGGTTCATGACCCTTGAGTAGGATTTCAAGACACCTAGAGCAGTGTTCTACCCATAGGAGATGCTTCATTAATAAATTTTAAAATTTGTTTTAATATTTTATATACTTTCCCCCCTCATTCAATACTCATCGAACATGACTAACTTGAATTAGTGTAAACATCTTCTACTCCCTGAAGCCCTTGCTCACTGCTTCTTTCTCTGATGCTCAGAGATTATACAATATAATACAAATACAAAAATCAACTTCTTTCTCTCATTAGCAATGTGTTTCCATTCTTTGCTTCTCATGTTGACATTTTAATTATTGGGTGAACATTTTGCAAGGTCTAATATGTGTAATGTGATGGCTTTTTCTTCCTGTCCTATTATTTTCAGGAGTTGTTGCTTTTGAGTAAAGAAGAGGGAATAAGTATTAGGACAGGAATCTAGCTAGTTTTCTCAGAAGTTAATATCCATCAAATACATTTTGGATAACCAGTTTTTTGCTTTTCCTGTGCGTTGTAATTTTTTTTTGGCTGGCATGTTGATGGTACCTTTCAAGTAACAATATGTTAATCCATGTTTTGTCTGCCTCCATTATGAATTCTCACTTTCACTTTCACATTTTATAGAATAAAATCTAATAAAGTGACAAGAGGCTTACCTAGAAATTGCCACTTTTTTTTTTCAATTGCTAGGCAATATGTTGGTACTACAGTATGTCTCAGTTTCTCCAAAGTATGTGAGATTACATTACATATAAATTTAGTGAGAACAGGGACCCAGACTGCTTTTGCCAATGATTGGCTACTCAGCAGCTAACAGAGGGCATAATACACAGTAAACATTATATAAATATTTTTCAATGTATATCTTTTAATTATTCTAACTGCAAACTCATTTTGAAATATATAAATGTAACAACATGTTTTCATATTATAATTATATCCTAAATATAATAGCTTATAATAACAAAGCTTGAAACAAGACCTACAAGAGTATACAGAATAATTACTGTGGTAATTTCCTAGGGCTGCTGTAACAAATTACCACACACTTAGTAGCTTAAAAAATAGAAATTTACTCTATTATACACAGTTACTATATTAGCCCGTTTTCACACTGCTGACAAAGACATACCCCAGACTGGGTAATTTATAAAGAAAAAGAAGATTAATGAACTCACAGTTCCACATGGCTGAGAAGACCTCTCAGTCATGGCAGAAGGTGAAAGGCATGTCTTACATGGAGGCAAGCAAGAGAGAATGAGTGCTAAGAGAAAGGAAAAACTCCTTATAAAACCATCAGATCTCATAAGACTTCTTCACTAACACAAGAACAGTATGAGTGAAACTGCCCCCATGATTTAATTATCTTCTGCTGGGTCCCTCCCACAACACATGGGAATTATGGGAGCTACAATTCAAGATGAGATTTGGGTGGGGACACAGCCAAACCACATCAGTTATGGAGGCTGAAGTCGGGAATCTAGGTATTGGCAGGCCTGCATTTCTTTTTGAGGCTCTAGGGGAAAATTATCCCTTGCCCCTGTCAGCTTTTGGTGACTCTGGACATCCCTGGGGGCCGCATTACTCTTATTTCTGCCTCCATCATCATGTAGCCTTCTCTTCTGTGTCTGTTTCTCTGTCTCTTCTCTGTCTCAAGTTTCCCTGTTCCTTTCTCTTATCTTTAGACATTTGTCTTTGGATTTAGAGTCCACCAAATAATAAACCTCATCTGGAGATCCTTAACTGATTTACATCTGGAGAAAGCATTTTTCCAAATACGGTCACATTCACTGGTTGCAGGGATGAGAACATGGACCTCACTTTTGGGAGGACGCCATTCAACCTACTACTCATTCTCTATTTTGTTATACACGCACAATACTTGTCATGTGAAATAACGCAATTCAAGAGAATATTGTGCAGCAAAGCTTTTAAGTTAACATTGTATTTAAGGAACTGTTGATAAATATGGCACATATATATTTTATTATTGTTTAAATTTACAGGATACATGTGCAGTATGTGCAAGTTTGTTATATCAGTAAATGCATAGCTCCACCTATCAACCCATCACCTACATATTAAGCCCAGCACACATTAGCTGTTTTTCCTAATGGTCTCCCTCCCCCGACACCCCCTGCCAACAGATTCCAGTGTGTGTTGTTCCCTCCCTGTGTCCATGTGTTCTCATTGTTCAACTCCCGCTTATCAGTGAGAACAGCAGTGTTTGGTTTCTGTTCCTGTGTTAGTTTTAAGCTTCAATTTCTCTTTCTCAGTATCTCCAAAACTTATAGAGTATCTACAACTCAAATCATCCAAAAACATAACCAACTGTTGCTGTAAAGAAAAATCCATAAAATTCCACCAACAAAATTAAATTAAAACTACTCCAGATCCTAAAGCTGTATCTCTAATTAAAGAAATACTGTTTAGAACACATCCTCTAGGAAGCTGAGGGCATTCAGCTCATCTTGAAAATTTCTAAATTCAATGTTGTTTGGCACAGAGCTGAAATCAGTACAGTTAGGAAACACAGGAGTTAAAGTAAAACCAAGATATTTGATAGCTTTATTGGTGCTTTTCTCTCACTTTAATTGAAAGCACCAAGTGAAATATATAAATTCAATAATTCTTGAGCAATTTAATGACAATTGAAATTGGCACATTTTCAAAATTGGTATGTAATCAGTAGTATGAATTCAGGCTAATTTGCCTTCAAGTTTTTCTCCTTTTCTTTTGTCATTTTCTGAGCTGCCTCTGGTTAATGGCCCTATAGGAACTTAACACAATTATTTGGATGACTAGTCAGAAATCCATATATGTGAGAGCAATAGCATGATATAAATTACATTTGATTTGAAAAAAAAAAGTATTTCTCATGATTTTTGAGCGATGAGATAACAGATGACTCTACTTGTATTCCGTGGACATTGCCCCTAGATTGGCACTTGTGATGGTTAATATTGAACATCAACCTGGTTGAATTGAAGGAAGCAAAGTATTTTCCGTGGGTTTGTCTGTGAAGGTGTTGCCAAAGGAGATTAACATTTGAGTCAATGGATTGGGAGAGGCAGACCCACCCTCTATATGGGTGGCACAATCTAATCAGCTGCCAGCACTGCTAGAATAAAGCAGGCAGAAGAATGTGAAAGGACCAGCTTGGCTGAGCTTTCTGGCCTTAACTTTTCTCCCATGCTGGATATTTCCTGTCCTCAAACATCAGAATCCACGTTTTTCAGCTTTTGAACTCTTGGACTTACATCAGTGGTTTGCCAGGGGCTCTCCAGTCTTCGGCCACAGACTGAAAGCTGCACTCTTAGCTTCCCTACTTTTGAGGTTTTGGGACTGGCTTCCTTGTTCCTCAGCTTGCAGACAGGCTATTGCAGGACTTCGCCTTGTGATCATGTGAGTCAATACTCCTTAATAAACTCCCTTTCATATATATGTCTATGCTATTAGTCCTGTCCCTCTAGGAAACCCTGACTAATATGTCACCCCTATGATGGTTGACTGACTGTTTTGGTTTTTCATGCCATTCTGAGCTCCTGTCTTTTTCCAATCTTCCTTAGGTATTTTAGTAGGCTGTTAGCCAGATGCTCTCAAACTGAAAGCTAAACTTTGTAGAATTTTGATATATGAAGATAGGGATAAGATCTTTTAGGTGCAGTAAACAGAAGGTGAAAAGGCAGAGAAACCAAAGATATCCAAGAGGGCTGGAGAGAGGAGGCAAGAGGGACAGGTGGTATGTCTGCTTGATGCAATCACTGCAGGGTGCAAAGGGGAGTGGAGACATGGGATGGGAGATGGGACATGGGAGAGGGGAGGTGAGTGTGTGCCTGGGTGGGGATGGTGGGAAGATTGCAAAAAACATGTAGAGTGAATGCCTACCCCTTGCACCATCAGGTACCAAATGGTTGAAATAAATGTGGTATTTAAAAAGCCCAAAAGTGGACATTTATTTCAATCATTTAGAGTAGGGAGAGATAGACATTTATTTCATTTACTTCAAGTCAGTGAATAAAGAGGTGGACATTTTTTTTTCAAGTATGGTGAGGTGGACATTTATTTCAACAATTTGAAGTACTTTATAGGAGGACTGCAGTTACTTTGCACAAATGGTGCTCTAGCATTTCATTGTCTCATGAGTGAGGAAGCATAGCCTGTCGGTAGTAAAATGGGTTTATCTATTTAAAAGATATTTATCAGCTGCCTACTATATCTACCCAGGGAAAACTATGCATACCTTGACTTTGCTCCCTCATTCCTTTCTCACTGGATGGTAAAGAATGACCCAGACTGTAGAATCAAAATGTACAAGGAACTTGTGAAAATGGAGAGGAACTTCTGAACCTCAGTCTGTAGAAGAGTTGAATTTGATAAGATACAGTTTTTTTTACATTGGCCTGGATTTTCTAATCCTAAAAGTCAGCCTATTTGTAAATATCCAAAAGTATCTAGAAAAGCTATGTCATCTCCCCAAGATGTGGTGGTACCAAATGACACACACCAGAAAGCACTTAAAAACATAGTTATACCTGATGTAAATGACGAGTTGATGGGTGCAGCAGACCAACATGGCACAAGTATACATATGCAACAAACCTGCACGTTATGCACATGTACCCTACAACTTAAAGTATAATAATAATAAATAAATTTAAAAAAAAAACATAGAGAAAAATTAAGGAGCTACCTGTTTGCATTCTACTGAGCCCAGCCCACACTTATATTGCTATAAGTTTGCAATTATAATATAAATGGAGATTAGTGTTCTGAAGAAAAAGGGCATTATCCTAAGAAGCAATAACAAAGTTACTTGAGTTGTACTGTAGCTAAGAGAAGGCTTCATTGAAGTAGTGACTCTAGACCTGAGATGTAAAGAACAAATGGAATTTGCTAATGCAAGGGGGAGAATGGGAAACTGGATAAGAGAGAATGGCCATGCAATGGAATCTGCAAGTGCAAAGGACTGGTAAGAAGTGGGAGCTTGGAAGAGTTAAGGAACTGGAGCCAGTGGCACTAGACATTAGAAGGTAAGGGCAGGACATGAGGCTAGGAAGTAGGCAAAGACCACTGCCTACCTGTCACTTTAAACCTTGAATAAGAATATCAGTGCCTTGGGAGAGTACACATTTGGATGTTCATTCCCTTCAATGGTCAGTGGGATAGAAAAAGTTGGAAAAAATGCTATTTATTTAACACATCTTTCCAAATACATATTCTCCTTCCTTGGAGCCTTTATGCTAACTCACTGTATTTCTTTTAACTCACTTCATTTACTTTAATCTGTCCGGTGCTGTAGTTTTTGATATTCCTCTCTAATCCTCTTCATTAGATTGTAAGTTCCTACCCTAGCACACTTATAATAAGTATTTGCTGAACTCAAAGAAAAGGCATTACAAATACGGTTGATCTGTGGCTTAGTAGATCACCAGGTCCATTGGGCCCTGGTGTCATTTCAAATTGTTCTTAAAATGTGTGAAATATATTTTTGGTCTTTGGGGTTTGTTGCTTCTTCATATATCAGTATTTTTCATAATTCTTGTTATTATCTTTGTGGTGTTGTTTTTGTATTTTATGACATCTTTTCAAATGTTTACTATTCCAGACTTTATATTTATTTATTCATTTATTCATATTCATGAATGCATTCATATATGCCATACTTGGTACTAGAAAGTATTTAAGGCACCATTGTGGGAATAAATTGAAAGTTCTTTCATCAGCATGGGCATGTTACTTAGACTTTCTATATCTCAATTTCCTGATAGTGGCAATAATAGTACCTCTCTATCAGTTCTTGTGAAAGTTCCATGAGATCAATGACACAATAGCCGTAATACTGAAGCCCTGGCCCAATGTCTGCAATGGTTATTATTTCTATAAATCTTATAATGATAATGAATATGTTAGTCAGGGATCTTCAGAGAAATAGTGTGTGTATATATATATATATACACACACACACACACACACACATATCTACCGATAGATATAGATTGATATATTTTACAAAGAGGATGAGAAGAGGATAGAAAGTATATCTCTATATATTATATATATGTATGTGTGTACACATATATATATATGCATATACTTTGTATCCTCTTCTCAAAAGATGGTTAGAGCATTTTTTGGTTGTATGTAGGAGAGTTGAATCTTACTAGGTGGAATTATAATTGTGTTATTCTCTCTATTATTTTCGGAGACTATATATGCTTTAAGGAGATTCGTATGGGTGCCAAGTTGTCAAGAGGTAGACTTGTGATGGTTAATTTTATGTGTCAATTTGACTGCACCACAGTGTCCAGATAGTTGGTTAAATGTTATTTGGGATGATTCTGTGAGGGTGTTTTTGGATGAGATTCGCATTTAAACTGGTAGACTTGGAGTAAAGCAGATTGCCCTCCATAATGTGTGTGGGCCTCGTCTAGTCAATTGAAGAAGAAAATAGAATAAAAAACTGATTATCTCCCTAGAGGAAGGAATTCTCCAACAGATGGCCTCTGGAATTGAATCTGCAACATTGGGTTGAACGATGGATCTTTGGGTTGCATGGATGGACAACCAAAATGTCTTAAATCTCTCTGTTTCTTTACATGTATATGTGTGTGTGTATGTATACTTGACATTAAACATATATAAAATATATACACACATATATACATACATATACACATATATATATTCCACTTATATCAATTATATAAGTGGAAAAGACATCCTATTGTACACACCACCATTACCACCATCATCTTCATCATCATTGTCCTCATGACTTTATGCTTTGCTGACCAAGATGTCCTAGGTCCAAAGGAATGCTTCTATGTATACACACACACACACAAACATATATATACATAAATCATTTAAATAATTATGGGATACAGAATACCTTAAGTGTCACACTCATCACTATTGATGGATTAACTATTTCATTACTGAAAGTAATTTACATATGTAGAAAGGACATCAATTATATACATACGTGTGTGTGTGTGTGTGTGTGTGTGTATGTACAGAGAAGCATTCCTTTGAACCCTAAAGCTATCTTAGTCATCTTTGATCATGTGAGGACAATGACAAACAAAAGAAATGATGGTAGTAATATTGAAGTGATATCAGTATAGGGATGTCTTTTCCACTTATATAATTCATATCTTTCTATGTATGTAAATTATGTTCAGTGATGAAATAGTTAATCCATCAATAGTGATGAGTGTGACACTTAAGGTATTCTGAATCCCATAATTATTTAAACAATTTAAAATCACCAGTAAGAATAATTGCTACCATTTAATAAATGTCTACTAAATGTGTCATTTTTGTCAGTGCTTTATGCATTTAATCTGTTTCATGATCAACCTTGCAAAGCATGTATTACTAGCCCCACTTTACAGTAGAGAAAAGTAATGGTCAGATAGCAACATGCCAAAAGTATACTGCACAAAAATGGCAGAGCCAGGACGGGAAACTATGTCTGACTCCATTATAAAAAACTAGAATGATGTATTTTTGTGATTCCTTTAAACCACTTCAGAAAACACTCTCTATATCAAATTCTGAGTGATCTACTTCTCTTTCTGTGCCAGTGTACAACTTATTCTAGCATATTTCATAGCATGTTAATATCTCCTGCTTACTCATTTATTTTTCCAAAATTCTGATTCCTCCTTGAAGACAAGGAGAATGGAATTTGTGTATATATTCCCATATATTCTCTTTTCAGCACCAACACATTGAATACACAAGTGAGTGAGTGATGGAGAAAAAATAGGTAAGGTCCACATACCCATTCATACATATAGTAAAATACTACCTGAAAATGGAAATTTGGTCATTCAGTTCTAATAGCTTAGAAATTTTTACAAAAATGGTATGATTAGAAGGCAGGTAGATATGTTCCTGGACTATCCTTTAGGAAAATTGGTATCTAGTTCTAGATCTTATTCAGAAATATTTGTGATTTCAGATGAATTTGTTAATAACTCTATTTTTGTTGTTTTGTATTTTTTTTTTTTTTTACTTTAAGTTCTAGGATAAATGTGCAGAATGTGTAGGTTTGTTACATAGGTATACATGTGCCATGGTGGTTTGCTGCACCTATCAACCCGTCATCTAGTTTTTAAGCCCTGCATGCATTAGGTATTTATCCTGATGCTCTCCCTCTTCTTGCCCCCAACCACCCGACAGGCTCTGGTATGTGATGTTTACCTCCCTGTGTCCATGTGTTTTCACTGTTCAACTCTTACTTATAAGTGAGAACATGCAGTGTTTGGTTTTCTGTTCCTGTGTTAGTTTTCTGAGAATGATGGCTTCTAGCTTCATCCATGTCCCTACAAAGGACATGAACTCATTCTTTTTTATGGCTGTATAGAATTCCATGGTATATTTGTGCCACATTTTCTTTATCCAGTCTATCATTGATGGGCATTTGGGTTGGTTCCAAGTCTTTGCTATTGTAAATAGTGCTGCAATAAACGTAAATAATATGTAAAAAAGATCCCATATAGCCAAGAAAATCCTAACCAAAAAGAACAAAGCTGGAGGGATCATGCTACCTGACTTCAAAATATACTACAAGGTGACTCTGTTTTTGTAACCTCTAAACTAGACTTATAGGACTACCTTACCTCAAAAACCCCTCCTTGTTTTAACATTTTATGGCAGCAATTTAAAGCAGTTCTGCTCTCCTCCCTCTGCGTGCAGAACACTATACCTCTCAGCCTACCTTGCAGAGAGGCAGAAACCATGTGACTAGTTTTAATAAGCCATGGTGAACTGTACAAAGTGATCTTTCTGAGATCAGGGCATGTGAGTGTATATGATTGTGTGTGTGTATATGAACCCTCCTATTCTCTCTGCCTCTGACATAGCAATCAGGGAAGCAGTTTGCTTAGATGGAAAACTTCTATGTAAGATAGAAGTGGACTCCCTGTGCTACTGCTTGAAAGGGTGCTGCCCTGGGAAATATTTCCATTAGGGGGAAAAATCAGATTAGGGTGTGCCCACCAACGCACAATAACCTCATTAAGTTGAAAAGTGTCGTGGATGAAAAAGCAAAAAAAGAAAAAATGATTTTTCAAAATCTGAGAACAAACACTCTGTGTGGTCACTGGTACACGGAATTCACCAGAATAGATGTATGAAAATCCTGCCAAGACTTTGGAGATCATTTTGTTGCCAAAGAAACCTGAAACCGGAGAAAAAAAGAATAAAAATCCGTGACTTCATATGAGACCTAAAATGGTTCTTGAACTAACAACAATTCCCATGGGATGGAAAAGCCATATAGTTACCAAGGAGGTCTGTAACCCAATATCTACTTTGAATATGGCCAAGAAGTAGAATGAGAATAAAGTGCCTCCAAGAGTGTGAGCTAGGACCATGGAGAATAATGCCAACCTTGAAAGCCAGGAGGGGAAGATGGAGGCACAATATGGAAGCACATGGAGACCTCTTAGAAGACAGGAGACGTGCAGTAGCTGGTCCCAAAGTCAATATTGTATGAGCCAGGAATGTACTCTTAAGTGTTCAGCCACTGAGTTTTGGGGGTTGATGTGTTACCCCACCATAGGCTAGTTTAATTTGAATACTGTGGATATATCTTCCATTTATATAGAAACATAAGTTGTTTCTTACAACTATTCAGTTGCTCTCTGATTTTGTGCAACCTGAAATTTGACAGCTGGTTCTCATAGACCTGAAGATTCCAAGATAAAAGATGAAGGAAGAGATGCTTAGTAACACAAAGCAAACTAAGGTACTGGTCCTCTCCAAAAGCTAGGTCTAATAAAACTTTCCAAAGCGTCAGTGTTGGAAATATGTGGCTATGTTTCAGGTTCACTTAAAAACAATTGTAGGGAAACCTAAGTGAACTGTACATAATAATCTTCCTGAGATCATAGCTTGCAAGCATGAGTGTGTGTGTGTATGTGTGTTTCTGAGTGTGTACCAGGGACTACTATAAGAAGTCAATTTACAATCCAGTAAGTTACTTTAATAAGCTAAGTCTTGCTACTACAAGTATTACACGAAGATATTACGAGACCAATGTGAGAACAACACTTGAGCTATTGATATGCAGCTTGCCTTTCTGTGAGCAGCCAGGTTTGTCACTCAGCAGTGATTAAAAGCTTGGGTGTTGCAGTGCTACAAGTGGCCATGCCCTGAAGGTGTCAAACTGAGAGCCTACTAGAGACCAAGTTCACCAATATGCAAGGGGCTCCTGAGTCTATTTTAGAACTCTCTTTCTGATCTCACTAACAGAAAGTACGAATACACTCAATTTCCAAAATGTAAGACTCACCTCTCATTTATCACGGGGATCAAATGCATTGGCTTTTGTTCATAGTAATTAGTGACTTTCCTTGTTTGTCTTTTTTTCCAGATGACCCCTGAGAGGTCTGGGATATTTACTGGTGTTCAATCAATCCTTAGGAGGCACAGCATGAAATCAGTGTGGCAGATATTAAAGACTCAGCTGAGTGAGTGGGTCAGATCAGATCCATATACTGTATTTCAGTTATCCTCCTTCATTCTGTGGGTTTCAAATGCAGGAAACTTGGAAGGCCATTCTTTTCAGGCTACCATGCATGTTTCAATGATAATGCCATGCAACAGAGTCTGCTTAGAGTTCCCACTTTTGAGACAGCAGACAAAGCAGCAGCAGCATCATAGCTACCATCTAGTGAGCGCTTACACTTTGTCAGATATTGCGCTTTTAAGAACTTACAATTTATATTTATTAACTATCATTATAATATATATTATTAGCTATATTATATATTATTAACTATCATATAATATAATTTATTTCCACTTTATAAGTGAGAAATAAAACAGCATCAAATAGCCAGAATGTCAGTCCTTTCTCCAAAACGGTATAAAAAGCTTACATCTGGAACTGCTACAACCAGCAGTATAAAAACAGACCATAGAGCTCCAAGAAACTCCAGAAAAATTTTGCTTTATTTAGCCAGAATCCTCTCTACACAAGATTCCAGTGGTTTTAATCAGAATCGAGGACCTCTACCTTTGCATCCTGGATGTGAATAGTGTTTCTTCAAACTGATTGTCGTATAGGAGGCACTGAAGGGCTTCAGTAGCTTGAGACTGAAGTAATTCAACTCATGGCTAGATACCATCCTTTCAGAGTTGGAAACCTGCCTTGAAAAGAAGCTTGCAAACATGCATTTTCAAAATAACTTATTCAAAGAAGCCCTAAAGAACTTAAACACTAAGTTAATCTGTTACTTCAAAACAATCTTTCCCGTTAATTCAATCTGGGTCTTAAATACAGGATGAGTATCCCTTATCTGAAATGCCTGGGACCATAAGTGCTTCAGATTTCACACTTTTTTGGATTTTGGAATATTTGCACATACATAATGAGATATCTTGAGGATAGGATCCATATCTAAAGGTGAAATTCATTTATGTTTCATATACACTTCATGTGCATAGATTGATGATAATTTTATATAATATTTTAAATAATTTTGTGCATGAAAAGAAAGTTTGCACAGTGTTTTGACTGTAGCCCATCATATGAGGTCAGGTATGAAATTTTACACTTGTGGCATTGTGTTTTGAATTTTGGAGCATTTCAGATTTTAGATTTTCAGGTCAGGGATGCTCAACCTGTACTATAATAATTCCAGATATGCTAACTTAAAAACATAGAAATGCCTACATAAATCCTAAAATTGCTTGAATTCACAGAGCCTTTCTAATATTTGTGAAGAAATTTGATATATATTTATTACAGTACATCGCCTTCACAGTTACCATGTTGATTTTTCCAACTAGAAAAGTGAGGCTCATGGTTTAGTGACACATTGTGTCAGTCAGGATGAACAAAGTAATACTGCCAAAACTGTTAATGCACAAATCTCAGAGTCTTAAACAGCTAAGTATATTTCTTCCTCATTTCATTTTATTGGGGATTGGGAAGGGGGTTCAGCTCCGCAGAGTTACTCAGGAACTCAGGCTAATGAAGGTTCCATGCAGACATGTATTTCTGTGAAGGCAGAGCCATGGAGACTGGGAAACTCATGGCGGTTCTTTTTTTTTTTTTTTTTTTTTTTGAGATGGAGTCTCGCGCTGTGTCACCCAGGCTGGAGTCATGGCGGTTCTTAAAGCTTCTATCTAGGAGTGATACATATCACTCCTACTCACACATCCTTGGTCAGAGCAAAGCAAAAGGCCAAGCCTAATTTCAGTAATGTGAAAAAGAGTATAAGTATCTGCCATGTTCCATCTTTTATTTGCCACTCTGGAGCCTTCTTCACTCCATTCACTCTATTTTCTGTCCCAAGGGACTCACATAAATGAGCTCAATGAGCACTCATGTCTTCTTGGAGATTGGAGGTAGGAAGGCAAGTCAGGTGAGTGTGTTTACGCCTCCCACAGCTTCCCTGTGATGTCACCTCCAGTTGGCTGTGTTTCTCCACTTAAGGCCACCGCTTTTTTCAAAGTTTCTTTCCTTATATGATGATTTATTCTTTCTAGGCTCTGGTAACTATTCCCTGTCTTCATTCATTTGTGTTTAGATTAGTAAATGCACTTTCACATTTTGACTGTAAGATTTTGTACTATTAAAACTACATTCCACTTTGCCTTTGTAAATCGTACCTTTGTAAATAACAAAACCTAAATTTATCTTAACATAGGCACACCAGCTGTCTTCTGTTGGGATTTTGAAAGGACAACAAATATCTATGAGCAATAATCTAGACTTGTATACTGTACTATGAGGACAGAGTGGTGAGAGTAGGAAAAAGGGGTTATCAATGGGACTTCACTGATCTTCAATGATAGTATCAGGGACTAGTCTATGGAATAAAGAATCTATTTGCCAAGTAATTAAAACCACTGTGACTCTTACCAGAAAATTCTCCCAAATAACATGGTAAGAAATTAAAATATAAGAATATTCTTTATAATATTGCCAGGAATATAAAACAATTTGTTGTGTTCTCTTTTCCCAATTCCCCACTGCTAATTTACCCAAACTAACTCCTAAACAGTGCAGCAGTAATCCCAGAGATGTACTTTTAGACAGCCAATATATTAAACATTGATTATATTGGGGATTTTATCTAAAACTCACTTAATCACAGCTTGTCATACTATCTTTATTGATTTGTTACTGGCCATTGTTCATTAAGATGCCAGAGAGCAAAGAATTCATTTTTAGTCCTCTCTTCCAGATACTAGATTTTTTATCTCCTAACAGTATAATTCAAGGTCAAGGGTGTTTATTGTGTTTAGACAGAAAAGCAATCAAAGTAGTTTGGGATTTAAAACACACAGAGAGAGGGAAGTTTGCAGTTTCTGCTTACCCTAAGGATTGCTGCTTTGATCACAATTTGCAATCTGAAGAGTCTCTGAATATTTGCTGAGCCTTCAAGGTTTAGAGTGGGAGGTGTTTTTTTTTTTTTTTCTTTTTATATTTCACTAGTTGCAGAAAGAGTGATAGTAATTATTGCCTTTTATTCCCAAGCAATTTTGCTTTCTGAGTGACTGCATTTTAAATTCTGTGATCTATCTCCAAGGTAATCTTAAAGTCAACAGACTGCTTAATTTGCCACTTTCTGGGGTAGATGAATCAGCTTAGTAATGTCAATAGCCACGTTCTCATCCAATCTTAAGTTCTCTAGAAATAAGACGTAAAGTATTTCTGTATATGCTTGATCCCTATGAAACCTGGCAGACTTTTAGGTATATCAACTCAAAAAGGTGATGAAATGGATACTAATATTCTTTTAAGGAGACTATACTATAAATTTTTCAGAGCAAAAATAATTAAAATTATATTTCTTGTTATGTGCAAATACCAAACACTCCGTAGAAACTGATGAGAAAAGGAGAAGGAAAGGTTACAAGTAGACAATATTCAGAAAAGATAAGGCACAAGGTCAATACATATGTTAAGTGCTCAAGCTCACTAATAGTGAAATAAGTACACTAAATTAAAAATGAGAGATTTCTGTTGCCCATCAAAATGACAAAATGTATATAAACAATTATCCAGTGCTGAAGAGGATATGGGAAAATGAGTACTTTTGTGCATAGTTGGCGCAAAATAAATATTGTCACTCCTTTGAAATGTAGTAATGTCTATGGAAATAGAAAAAACAAAATGCTATTTTTGATCAAGCATTTTTACTTTTGGTAACCTCTATAAAATGAAAATAAATATGTAAGAATATGTATTACTGTATTGTAATAGAAAACAATGAGAATTAATAGGTCTGAAATAAATGTATTATAATGTCAGCTACAATGTAAAGAATGACTTAGATCCATCCATATCTACCAACCTGGAGAAAAGGTAGTGAAGTATTTATATGTGAAAAAAGTTGCAAATAAATGCATCATTACATTTTTTATAAAAACCAAAAACCCTATATAGATGGTAGCCAGTCTCCAAGATGGCCCCCAATGGCCCCTGACTCTTGCTACTCATACCCTTGTATAATACATGGTATTAGACTTGGTCTCGGGACCAAGACTATACAGCAGAAGTGATGGCATGTGACTGCAGTTTATGCCTGGCTCTTTTTACTTAACTGGCTTTTCTGGGGGAAACTAGCTGCCATATTGTGAGGCCTCTCAAGCAGCTGTGTGGAGAGGTTTATGTGGAAAGGAACTGAGGCCTCCCACTGAGAACCAGCCTAGTGAGAAGCTAATGCCTCAGCCAACAATGACATAAGAAACAGATTCTCTCACTCTAGTTAAACCCTGTAGCCCCAGTCAACATTTTAATAGCAACCACATGAGAGACTGAGCCTGAACAACCCAGCCAAGCTGCTCCTGGATTCCTGTCTTTCTAAAACTATGGTATAATAAGTATGTATTGTTTTTGTGAAGGCTAAGTTCCTGAGTAATTTGCTACACTGCAATGGTTAACTAATAAAATATGGAAAACGCTGTGAAAGGGCACATCATGGTATTAAATTGTTTGCCTCAGTGAGTTAGAGGTGGAAAGGTTTTGAAATGCTTTAATTTCCATTTCATATTTTGTGTGCTACTATTACCATGCAGAAGTAGTTACATACTCCAGACAGCATTCTGGTGGTCTATCATTTAACCAACAAATACTACAAATATTGACTGAGTAAACCCCAAATCTTACTCTGAGTCAGGTGCTGTTAGGTGTGGAGGTTTAAAAGTAAATAACATACTATGTTCTCAAGAAGACACATTTTGATACAGGAAGTAAAAACTGTTATTTATCCTCTCTCATCTTAAAGCATAATAAACGTTATAATAAAAGCATGCATAAAATGCCATTGGAGAATGGGGGGAAAGAGGGTAATTCTGTGCTCAGAAGACTGCTGAAGACTTTACAGAGAAACTCACCTCTGAGGTACACTAAGACATCAAGGAGAGTCTTCCAGGAAGGGAAAATGGAGGAAAGGAGAAATCAATATTGGAAAATACTGGATGTTTGTGATTTATCTAAGTTCTGCTAGTCTTTCAGCACAGATTTCTTCTACTCACAGCTTCACCATCAGAGAGAGTAAAAATTAAGAACCTATGTTAAAAAGCATATGACAGATTTATTTATTTATTTATATATTGATGTTCTATGAGTACTGACATTAAATAAGAGAACCTGCTGTTATTCAGCTTTAAAATGCATTTTAGTGGAATCTGATCATCTAGAGCAGAATGGGAGGACATGGACTTTACTCAGGGTCAGTCCATTTACAGTGATGGCCAATGTCCAAACAGTCAGCAGAAGTGTACACTGATCTTCTCACCCTAGATACTCCAGGGCCTGTGCTGAATGTGCCTGAATGTGTCACCTCCAAAATTCAGATGTTGACAATGTGATAGTCACAAGAGATGTGGCCTTTAAGAGGTGATTAGGCCCTGATAGCTCCTCCCTCATGAATGGGTTTAAAGTGCTCTCATTAAAGGGCTTGATAGACAAAGTTTACTCCTTTTCATGCTTTCACCTTCTGCCATGTGATGATACAGAGTTCCTTACCTCCTCCAAAGTATGCAGCATTCAAGGCACTGTTTTACCAGGAGAGGTTGGACACTCACCACAGGGGGAACCTGTTAATGTCTTGATCTTGGACTTCCCAGCCTCCAGAACTGTGAGAAATAAATTTCTACTGTTTATAAATTATCCAGTCTGTGATGTTCTGTTATAGCAGAATAAAATATGCTAATGTGGCCTGAAACTAAGGGACTTATGGGGAAATTCAACGGTACTTGCAAAGCTGAATGGTTTGGTTGAACTGTACCTTTTGTTTTCCATAGGTCTTCTTGGTTTTCAAAGACATCAGTGCTCATAAAGCATCCTTAAAGTTGTAAATGGTAATTACAGATAGGGCTTCTTTTTAAGCTTACAGGTATATGGAGATAACATTGAGCTGAGATATTTAGAAAACAGGATTTTGCATATAATATAGGACAAAATGACTTAAATAAATGAAAAACTGCTATTCCCCTCTCCATACCCAAATGTCACTCTGAGATAATTAAGTCCTTGGGAATACATCTCTATAAATTTTAATTGTATGGCATCCAATTTTTGCACTTATTGGAAATGAGAGTTGTGTCTATTTTATCTGTCTTATGCCATTTGGATAGGAATAATGAACTGGCAATACAGTAGGAAAATTGACATCCCTTCTCTCAATGCAATTGTTACTCCTACATTTCTTAAATTCTAGCCACTTGAGAACAAGTCAGTGCTGCAGGGAGCAGCTGATTTTATGGACCAGTCGTTTGCATAGTTGATTCCAAAGATACAGAATTGTAGAATGTTTGAATCAGAAGAAGATTGTATAAATAAGACTCTATAGATTGCAAATGGCAGAAAATCTGACTAGTTCTATCTCAATCAAACAGAGAATGCATTGATTTTATCATGGGAAGTCTAGAAAGTTGAATTACTGCAAGGAAGGTTCCAGTCACACCTGGTAGGTCCTTTCTGTCTGATGTCTGGTCCCCCAGTGAGTTGGGTTGACTTCATTCTCAAAGACACTTGCTAAAATGATAGCACCTAGATAGCTGCAGAAGTTTCAGCTATGTATTCACCGAGGTTCAAATCCATTAGCATAGAGGTCCTGCCTCTTTTAGCCCCAGCATCTCCTGTATAAGACAATGTCATTGGCTCTGATTGGATTCTTATATCAAATATAACACTTAATCATGTGGCCCAGGAAACAGACTTCAGGTACAAGCCATTTCTGGAGCCAACGTTGAGGTTAATACCATCAGTCCTATTAGGACAGTGAGTTCCAAACCCATGACTGAGTCTTATTGAAACAGCACTGTCTATAATGTTGATGAAAAATATCAAAAGCATTATAAGGCCTTGAAGGCTGCATTAACAGTTTGATTTCCAAACCTTGTCTGAGAGACTGCCAAACTGCTTGTCTCATTTTCTCCATTTCTTTCTAACATTTTCTTATCTTATGAGCTTTCCAGAATTCCAAGAAGAAAAAAGAGCATATAAAGTCTGAGACACTCTGCTCAAGTATTGAACATCAACATCAGCAGAGTACTTACAACTCTGCATACCACTCTCTCCTTACAACCTAGACTGTCCAGGACAGAGGGTACTAGACTACAGCCTGTGGGCCAAAGTAAATCCTGTGTGTTAAGAAGGGTTTTCATCTTTTTAAGTGGTTAAAAAACAATTAAAAGATTTTTTTACGGTGTCTCACGAGACAGGAAATTATATGAAATTCAAATGTCAGTGCTCATAAATAAAATTTTTATTAGAACACAGTTACACTGATTCATTTTGATATGGTTTGTCTCTGTGTCCCCACCCAAATCTCACCTTGTAACTCCCATAATTCCTACATGTTATGGGAGAGACCTGGTGGGACATGATTGAATCATGGAGGCAGGTTTTCCCATGCTGTTCTTGTGACAGTGAATGTGTCTCACGAGATCTGATGGTTTTAAAAATGGGAGTTTCCCTGCCCAAGCTCTATTCTCTTGTCTATGGCCATGTGAGACGTGCCTTTCACCTTCTGCCATGATTGTGAGGCCTCCCCAGCCACACAGAACTGTGATCCTAATAAACTTCTTTTTTTCGTAAATTGCCTAGTCTTGGGTATGTCTTTATCAGCAACCTGAAAACGAACTAATACAGTAAATTGGTACCAGTAGAGTGGGGCATTTCTCAAAAGATAACTGAAAATGTGGAAGTGACTTTAGAACTAGGTAACAGACTGGAGGGCTCAGAAGAAGACAGGAATATGTGGGAAAGTTTGGAACTCCCTAGAGACTTGTTGAGTGACTTTGACCAAAATGCTGGATAATAATATGGACAATGAAATCTAGGCTGAGGTGGTCTCAGATGGAGATGAGGAACTTGTTGGGAACTAGAGCAAAGATGACTCTTGTTATGTTTTAGCAAACAGACTGGAGGCATTTTGCCCCTGACCCAGAGATCTGTGGAAATTTGAACTTGAGAGACATGATTTAGGGCATTTGGGGGAAAAAAATTTCTAAGCAGCAAAGCATTCAAGACGTGACTAGGGTGCTGTTAAAGGCATTCAGTTTTAAAAGGGAAACAGCATAAAAGTATAGAAAATTTGCCACCTGACAATGTGATAGAAAAGAAAAACCCATTTTCTGAGAAGAAATTCAAGCCAGCTGCAGAAATTTGTATAAGTAACGAGGAGCTGAATGTTAATCCACAAGACAATGGAGAAAATGTCTCCAGGGCATGTCAGCTCCTCCCATCACAGGCACAGAAGCATAGGAAGAAAAAATGTTTCTGTGGGCTGGGCCTAGAGTCACCCTGCTGTGTGAAGCCTAGGGACTTGGTGTCCTGCTTACCAGCTGCTCCAGCCATGACTAAAAGGGGCCAAGGTACAGCTCAGGCCATGGCTTCAGAGGTTACAAGCCCCAAGCTTTGGCAGCTTCCACATGGTGTTGAGCCTGTGGGTACACAGAAGTAAAGGATTGAGGTTTGGGAACATATGCCTAGATTTCAGAGGATGTATGGAAATGCCTGGATGTCCAGCAGAAGTTTGCTGCAGGGGTGGGGCTCTCATGGAGAACTCCTGCTAAGGCAGTGCAGAAGGGAAATGTGGGGTTGGAGCTCCCACACAGAATCCCTAATGGTGCACCGCCTATTGGAACTGTGAGAAGAGGGTCACCATCTTCCTGATCCCAGAATGGTAGATCCACCTACAGCTTGCACTGTGTGCCTGGAAAGGCCACAGACACTCAACACAAGCCTGTGAAAGCAGCCAGGAGAGGGGATGTACTCTGCAAAACCATAGGGGCAGAGCTGTCCAAGACCATGGGAACTCACCTCTTGCATCAGCATGACCTGGATGTGAGACATGGAGTCAAAGGAGATCATTTTGGAGCTTTAAGATATGACTGCCTTGCTGGATTTGGGACTTGCATGGGGCCTGTAGGCACTGTGTTTTGGCCAATTTCTCCCATTTGGAATAGCTGTATTTACCAATGCCTGTACCCCAGCATATCTAGAAAGTAACTAACTTGCTTTTGATTTTACAGGCATTTAGGCAGACGGAACTTGCCCTGTTTCAGATGAGACACTGAACTGTGGACTTCTGAGTTGATGATGAAATGAGTTAAGACTCTGGGGGACTGTTGAGAAGCCATGATTGGTTTTGAACTGTGAAGATATGAGATTTGAGAGGGACCAGGGGTAGAAAGATACGGTTTGACTCTGTGTCCCCACCCAAATCTCATCTTGTATCTTCCATAATTCCCATGTGTTGTGGGAGGGACCTGGTGGGAGATGATTGCATCATGGAATGGCTCTTTCCTGTGCTTTTCTCCTGATAATGAATGGGTCTCATGAGGTCTGATGGTTTTAAATATGGGAGTTTCCCTGAACAAGTTCTATTCTCATGTCTGCGGTCTTGTGAGATGTGCCTTTCACCTTCCACCAGAGTGTGAGGCCTCCCCAGCTACATGGAACTGTGATTCCAATAAACCTCTTTGTTTTGTAAATTGCCCAGTCCTCGGGTATGTTTTTATCAGCAGCATGAAAATGGACTAGTACACATTTACATATTGCTATGTTTGTTTTTGTGCTGCAGTGGCAGAGTTGAGCACTCACAGGAGAGACCATGTGCCCAGCAAAGCTGAAAGTATTTGCTATATGGCCTTTTATAGAAAAGGTCTGCTACCCCATGGTCTATCGCAGTGGTTCTCACACATTTGTTACAGCAGTCCCCAGAAGTGCTGATTCCTGGGTCTTCTCCACAGAGAGTTTGCTTCCAATTCAATATAACTGGGTTGGGACCCAGGAATCTGCATTCTAAATCCCCATGGACGATTCCATGTACATCTTCTGAAGCCAAGATTTCAGGAAAACCATGCCTTCCTCATAAAATACTCTAAGGAGAAGTATCTTACTATCATTTAGACTTTTCTTCAACACAGCATTTGTGTTAGAAGGCAACTTAAGGGCAAGGACAATTACGAAGAAAGAAGTAAAAGTCAAAGGTTGTTTTTGTTTTAATAATACCAGCCCCTCAAGGGGACTAGAAAATTGCTGGCTTCTTTCCTGCTTCATTCAGAGAAGTTTCTAATGATGAGACCCAGACAGGCTGTGGTTTTCTAAATCAATCTTTTATGCTCCTTAACAGCCAGAGGTTAAATAGAGACAAGAGATAACACATCGACCATGGACTAGAGACAGTGGAGCTGAAGTAAAGCAAGTCAGTCAAGAGAAAGCATAAGGGACCCCTTAGCTCAATTTGCTTAGAAATATGTCTAGTCAGAGACCAGCAAGTCAACAGCCACCTGGAATGGGAATTGACTCAGTAAGATTTTAAAAAACAGGTGTTACTGGTGAGGAGAAGACCAGAGTCTGGAAAAGAAAAGCTCAAAAAATGCACCTTAGAAATAGACATTCCAGGCGGGAACACATCATCCGTTCACAGGCAAGAGCTAAGCTTCACCTGGATTTGCAGTCACACATCTTCTCTTTCAACAAATACCTTGGCACTATGGGCCAGTTCCTGAGCTAGAGAAAGACCAGTGAATAAGACAGACATCTCTAGTGCTTAGATCATTCAGCTGCAAAGACAAACATTAACTGAGATGCACCACACACACACACACACACACACACACACACACACATATACAAAAATATTTCAGCAGCTCTCAAAGTGTGGTCCCTAGACCAGCAGCACATTACCTGAGAACTTGTTAGAGATGCAAGTTCTCAGATGCCACTCCAGATCAAGAATCAGCATTCAGAAATTCTTAGGGTGGGACCCAGCCATCTGTTTTAATAAGCCCAGTAGGTGATTCTGATGCATGGATCAATGTTCTGGTCCTCAGTTGCCTCATTAGGAAAATGGGGTTAATAATACTTTATATGCCTACAGATACAGCCTAGATTATATTGGGCATGAAATACTGGGTAGCAGCCCCAAGGTGCCTTTTAACCAAGGCTGCATGGAGCATGGCTAATCGTGTCATACACAACTTTCCAAAGCCTCATAGAAGGAGAGATTATTTTCAGTTCTCCTCTGATCCTAAGAGTGTCTCCCTACCTCAGGGACTTCAAAACAGCATCCCATCAATGCAGTACATAGAAATCACAGTCACGGAGCAGGACAACTCTGATCTATGCAGAGTAAAAACAGGAAGATGCTAAGCTGCTGCTTTACAATACCAGTTACCTGCTAAAAATACATTCAGAATCTTCTAGAACCATTCAGGAGCCCCTGAAGCACAAAACACACATCTCAGGGCACGTCGTATGAGAAAACAGTGATGTCATACTTCCAAGTTTTACTCCCTCACCATACAAGTTAATGGGAAGGTACTGAAGGCTAGACAGAATCCTTTACATGGCAAACATAGTACTGTATTCTCCATAGGTGTTGTAAACAAGTCAGTAGACTATGCTAAGTATGATTTTCCTCCCAAATTGACTCATTCTTATAAAATCCTTTGATTATGCATGCAAAGACTGTAGGAGACACTGTTTATTCACCCCTCACATCCCCCAACCCACCTCTGAGGTTCCCTATTTGCAATGAGAGTCCCCCTGCCCCAACTCCTCAATAAGTGTCAGTCTTTCTGATTCTCTGCCTGGGAGCTTTCTGGGAACTTTCTGAGAGCTTTTGCAGCTCCTGGACAGGACAGTTGGGCAGTACCTGGAATTTAACACCTTGGGAAGAACTCTCAGTTCTTGAGAAACAGGTATCAGTGAATACCCAGCCCAGTTTCCCCATCCCTCCATGCGGCTATTCTGAAGCAATATCACATTTTATAGGGAATCCAAAGAGGCCTGGCTGGATTGAGTCCTGGTAGTCCACAGCACTAATCAGTCATTGGCTTTTTTCCTTTTTCTTCAGCTTGGAATCACTTCTCAGGTGAAGTGCCTTCTTGGAATCACTTCCCAGGTTAAGTACCTGCATCCGAGTCCCTGTCTCTGCATGAGCTTTCAGAAGAATACAAGTTTATACAGACAGAACACAGTGGAGCTCTGTTCCAAGCCCAGGCAATTCAACCCCACTGCCTGTGTTTTTTCCACTGTACTTACTTCCTCAGAACAGCAACTTGCTGAGTCTGCAGAAGCGGCAATCCTTGTTCTATATAATCCAGGAGCTGAGAAGTTCATCTTCAGTAATCTAGTCTTAAAAACTTTGTAAACTCGATCAGAAGTCATTGCATCAAAGAATCAGAAGTCATCAGAATACAACGAGTGCTTCATCACTAAAAGAGAAATCACTTATTTTTAAATTTATAAAGCTACTGAGATGCTTCAAACATAAGAATGCCTCTATGTCATCAAACCAGCCCACCAACAAAAGCACTGTTTTGAGGCAGGTCTCTCAGGAGACCAGCAAGCATTGTAAATGCATTCCAGTTGTTCAAAGATACCCAGTGTAACAAAGGAACATTCAATATTTCCACTCACTGAAACACTGTTGATTTTGTTATGCATTTCTGCATTTCAAAGATAGCCATTTAAAAAGCCAACTGGAATTACATACATTTTTAAGGAGCTGCACTTCAGCTCATCTAAATACTTTGTATTGTATAAGCCTATAAAGTAAATAGCAGATTTCAGTAAGCAGAATAATCCCAGAGGGAAGTGGCAGGAAGAAATAATGCTCTCAGCCATTCTCAGAGACAAGTAGTAGAGGATTAAAATGTCTTCTGAGATCCCTTCTGTCTCAATGATCCTATGATAAAAAGAGTTGGTGGGGGAAAAAAGCCTCCATATCCTTCCATTAGCTCTTCTTTTCTTCAGAAATCTTTCATTCTGAGACAACAAATGTCATCGGTCTACAACACGAATTTGACTTAAAGTCGGAAATGGTGCACAGGAAAATGGGTAATGCAGATTCACTCCTTTGAATATTTACTAATTACCATCTACATCATCATTGTTGAAATTGTTTAGCATTTAATTTTACTCCACCACATTATTTTTCCACATTAAATTAAATCTCACTTGGAGAGGTCTCTAACCAGGGTGATAAGAAACCAATTTAACTCCTGTTGTAAGGTATCAGTTTTAGGTGATCTTTTAAGGTTGTATAAGCTTCCAGGGACACTGTGTGGTGTTTGGAAAATACATGGAGGGCCTGTTCAATCATGGTCAATATCACTATGTAAATTGTTCAGTATGGAGCACTGGAGACAGACTGGTCCTTTATGCTTACTATTCCTCCCAGGGCCATTTCAATAAAGCTATCAAAGCCACATCTCTCACACTTTAGGCCCCCAGGATGCCCAGGCCTGTGCAGCTTCTCTGAAGCAGCACTGTGGGAATGGGCACTGGTGCTCACCACTCCTAGACATAAGAAGCATTTTCGGCCGGGCGCAGTGGCTCACGCCTGTAATCCCAGCACTTTGGGAGGCCGAGGCGGGTGGATCGTGAGGTCAGGAGATCGAGAACATCCTGGCTAACACAGTGAAACCCTGTCTCTACTAAAAACACAAAAAATTAGCCAGGTGTGGTGGTGGGCACCTGTAGTCCCAGCTACTCAGGAGGCTGAGGCAGGAGAATGGCGTGAACCCGGGAGGCAGAGCTTGCAGTGAGCCAGGATCGGGCCACTGCACTCCAGCCTGGGCGACAGAGGGAGACTCCATCTCAAAAAAAAAAAAAAAGAAGTATTTTCCCACTCTGATGGTTAGTGCTGAGTGTCAACTTGATTAGATTGAAGGATACAAAGTATTGGTCTTGGGTGTGTCTGTGAGGGTGTTACCAAAAGGGATTAACATTTGAGTCAGTGGACTAGGGAAGGCAGACCCACCCTTAATCTGGTGGGCACAATCTAATCAGCTGCCAGAGAACATAAAGCAGTCTCACCGTGAAACGTTTCATGTTTCATGTTTCACGGTGAGACTGGCCTAGCCTCGAGCCTACATCTTTCTTCCGTGCTGGATGCTTCCTGCCCTCGAACATGGAACTCCAAGTTCTTCAGTTTTGGGGCTTGGACTGGCTCTCCTTGCTCCTCAGCTTGCAGACAGCCTGTTGTAGGACCTTGTAATGATATAAGTTAATACTTAACAAACTCCCCTTTAGATATATATAGCCGATGCTAGCTCCCTTTCCTGGGGGTAGGAGTGAGTAGGTGACAGAAGAAGTACAGAATATTTTTTCCCTCAACTCACTGCATTCCACCTGCAATATATAGTAATAGCCAAGAATAATGCCTCATTTATTAATCATAACGATGTGCTAGGACTTTGTAGATATTACCCCATTTAATTTATTAATTACTGCCAAAATAATATCGTCGATGCCATTTTGCAGATTACAAACTAAAACCGAGAGAAACTGAAGGCATGTTCAATGTTGCATTGCTAGGAAGCTCCTGTGCTGGGATTTGATCACAAACTGCCTTATCGTAGGTATTTTATTCTTACTAAGTTAGACCAACGAGGGCTAATAATAAAATTTTCTAACAGGTAGTAATTACTGAGCACTTACTATGCCCAGATATTCTTCTAGACCCTGAAGATAAAATAAAATACAACTCTGCCATCTTTGTACCTTACCCAAGACAACACTTGAGGGTTTTTTCAGAATTAAAATTGGAAGATTCTAATCAAAGAGCTGCAGGGTGCAGCTCACATAAAACCTCCTGTCAGGTTTGGAGGGTAGAAACACACCGAAGTCATGGGGAAATAAAAACTGGGAGAGTTCATTAAGATTCTATACCCTAGAAATGGATGTATTAGAACCGAGAGGCAAAGATTTGACTCGCAAACACAACTATTCAGTTATTACCTTATATTTGGATTTTTTCTCTGGACATTAACAATGTAAAATACAGTGTCTCTTCTCTTCTCAGCTTAAAACCCCACAACATATTTTTCTGGTATTTAAAATTAAATGCAAATTCCTTGCTGTACTGGTCTATTCTTGTGTTGCTATGTAGAAGTATTTGAGACTAGGTAATTTATAAAGAAAAGAGGTTTAGTTGGCTCAGAGTTCTGCAGGCTGTACAGGCATGGCATCAGATCTGCTTGGCTTCTGGGGAGGCATCAGGGAACTTTTAATCATGCCGGACGGTGAAGTGATAGAAGGCACATTATATGGCAAAAGCAGAAGGAAGAGATTGGGGAAGGGGTGCCACACTTTACCACAACCAGATCTTACAAAGCACTCACTATCATGAAGACAGCACCAACTGTATGAGGGATCCACCCCCATGGTTCAGTCACCTCCTACCAGTCCCCACCTTCAACACAGAGGATTATAATTCACCACCAGATTTGGCAGGGACCCAGATCCAAACCCTATCACTTACCATGTCCTACTAGACACTCCATGAGCTAGTCTCTGCCTACCTCTTTCACATCAGGCATTATTCCAACACTCAACCTCAATGCAGCTGTGTGTCTACACTATTCCTCAAACATAGAAACTAATTTCCTCCTTAGGGCCTGGGCGTTTTCTATTTCCTCCATCTGGAATTTCATATCCTTTTTCTGCTCTTGGCCACCTCCTTCTCATCAGTTATGTCTTAGCGCAAGTGTTAGAGAAATCTGTTGCCCAGATTATGATAATATCTCTCTACCTTCTCATACATTCACTTGAAGAAGGTTGAACACTATATTCAAGCACTGTTCTAGGCCCTGGGGATAAAACAGGGAACACACGTGGTCAAATACTTCCCCTCATAACACTCATATTCCAGTGAGTGTGTTAGACAATAGGCATGGAGGAAAGCTGCCAAAGAGTGATACTTTCATGACTTTCTCCCACTGGCCGTACATCCGTATGGAAGGTCCCAGCTCCTGCTGGATAGTTCTCACTACATAGCCATGTCCCCAGTTCCCATCATCTTTTTTTCCCCTTGATCCCCTCCCATTAATCCCAGGGTACTACTCCAGTTTCTCCATAACCTGCCTATGTAATCACAAAACCAGCTCAACCTGGTTCAACTTTGTGTAATAAAAGTTGTGAGTTGTTTTTCAGTTGCCATGGACCCTAGGTTGCAAGTTACATAATTAAGCATGAACCAAGTGTGCAACCACATGGAACCTAAGTGCTCAGACCAAGGAATGGGGACCATATTAAGAGGACACCACATGGCATAATCCATGATCCAATTAGATTGAGCCCTGGTGTCACCTCATGGGAAGATTCCAATCAGATTATACCTTGTTATCCTCTGCCTGTAAAACCAGCCCCAGACCTCAGACTGGAAAGACAGATTTGGGTATTTGAGTCTTTCTGCCTGTCTCCTTGCCAGTCAATTCACAATAAAGCTTTTCTTTTCTCAAAAGATACTACCATGATATTGGCTGCTATGTGCATTGGGCAGCAAGATCATTGATGGCTTGGTAACAACTACACTTTTACAGTAACTTGATTCAAATCCTCAAATTACCCAATATATGAGTGTCAGGCCCCTTTGTGTTATGAAAGGCCTCATAACAAGGTGGTAATTAATCAGAAACCTACCGGAAGTGAGGGACAAAGCAAGAGAGATCTCTGAAGGATAACTGAGGAAAACATTCTAGGAAAGAGGAAGGGCAAATGCAAAGGGCCTCTATTAGTTTTATAGTTCTGCATAACAAATTACTCCAAACATAGTGGCTTAAAACAACACACATGTAGCATTTCATGGTTATTTACAGATTAGAAGTCTAGGCACAGTGCCACTGGGTTCCCTGCTCAGGGTCTCACATGGCTGAAATCAAGGTGTTGGCTGGGCTGCTACATCATCTCGGGCTTAGGATCCTCTTCCAGTTTCACTCAGGTTGATGACAGAATTCAGTTCCTTGTGGTGACCAGACCCACTTCCTTGATGGCTGTCAGTTGAGGGCTGCTCTCAGCTACTAACAGTCACTTGCGTTCACTGCCATGCGGCCCCCTTTATCTTTAAGTTAGCAACAGAGAACTCCTTAAATATCCTTAAATATCAGGATTCCCTTGTGATTTGAATCTGACTTTCTCTGCTCCTGACCACTAACCCTGGACTTAAAGTCTTATGAAATCAGGTAAGTTCCCTTCTCTCCCCTCCCCCAGGATAATCTCCCTATTTTAAAGGTAACAAATTTGAGACTTTAGTTACACGCACAAAATCCCTTCACAGCTGTAACTAAATTCATGTTCGATTAAATAGCTGCCAGTTGGTGTGTGTATATCATGGTCCAGGAACCTTGGGGGGCCATTTTGGAATTCTGCCCACCACAGAACCTAAGGTAAGAACATGGCTGCTGTGCTTAAATAATTACAAGGAAGCCAGGATTTTAGAGCAGTGTGGGCCATGACAAGGGTATTGAGAAACCAGGTTGCAGAGGTGGAGGGATGGCAGCTGACAAAGGGCCTTGAAGACATTGCCGGGACTTTGGCGTTTACTCTGAGATCAGAAGGCATTGGACTGAGTAGCATGATCTGACTCAGTGTCAGAAGTATTACTCTGGTTGCACGAAAATAGATCATAGGGGAGATGAGGATTGAAGCCAAGAAAACAGAAGGCCACTGTGTTAACACTGGAGAAAGAGAATGCTGACTTAGACCAGGATGTTTATGATCACAGTTTAGAATGAGTCAGATTCTGAATATATTTTGAAGGGCTAACAGGTTTTGCTAATAGATGGAATATGGGATTTGAGAGAAGGGAATCAAGGTTTTTCCTCTGTCATAGTATCTCTCTCTTAAAATATTCAATTAATGTATTTCTCACTCTCTTAAAATACTTTACATGCTTATTTAATGTCTCTTCACTCCTACTGCAAAGTAAGCGCCATCGAGTCAAAAACACTGTTTTGTCTACTCCTGCATCCACAGTCTGCTGCTGCAGACTGTGGATGCACCAAAAGAAATACAACATTCAAAAGAAATATGTTAGATACATGAGTGAATGAATGCATGAATAAATGAAGTGACTTCTGCACTTTAGGCATTCATGTTCTTTTCACTAGTTATTTCACTATAGCAGTAATAGAAGGCAGACATCTCATTTAAGGAGAGAAGGCAGTCTATACACACCAGGGGATCAGATCCAAACCTAACAAAGTATTTTGTTCTTTCTCTCCTTTAGCTTAAAGATAAAGGGGGCCGCATGGCAGTGAACGCAAATGACTGTTAGCAGCTGAGAGCAGCCCCCGACTGACAGCCAATGTATTGGTGTCATCTGAGAAGAATAACTGATTTTGTAAAATGTTTACTTGACATGTATTTTAGATTTGAAAAAAATGGATCAGAGGTGCTTCACATCCCTTTTTTCTTCTTCTTCTTTCTTCTTCTTCTTCTCTTCACTTTTTTAACCACTGGGGTTTGTGAAGTATGGTCTAAGTTTTGTTTAGTTTTTTTCTATTTTCTTTTTTATCTTTGTGCTTTTTATTTCCAACAGTCAGTTATCAGCTTTCAATTTTGTAGGCTTTCTGCAAGAGAGTTCTGTTGCACACACTAAACATAATGCATTGCTAGTTTTCAAGATAATATTCACTTGGTTCAGTTCTTGGGCAATATAACTTTCATAGATGGCAGAATTTTATGAAAACCTAGCCCTGGTGCATTTAGAAAAGCATGGAGGTTGGACGGGATGATGAGTTCAAAGAGGCTATAGACTCACTTAGGCAGCAGAGGAAAGAAAGCCTGATAAATTATAGGGCTACTAGGCAGTACATGAAAGCCAGCCTAATAAAGTCTTTTAATTAGCAACACATGTGACTCATTAAAATTATGACGTGTTTACTGTAAGCCTATTGGCAGTAAATATATAAAATGGATCATGGATAATGAAAAGAATATGTGTACAATGTTTTTTGCTCATTTTCATAAAAATGTTAGTGTGATTTTTTTCTGATGAAAAAATAGACACTGATCCAGAGGATATAAGATTTCCACTCCAGAAGTGAAATAATCCTAAAACAAGTGAACATGAACTACCTGTCATTTGTGGAAGTAATCATTTGCCTGCTTTCTGAGTGTCTAGTAATAAAGCAAATTCTCAGCTTCTTAAAATCCAGATGAATATAATGTTGACTTTTATACACAAATAGGTTAGAACATTTTATGTGCTTAGTTGCTAACCCATTTTCTGGCTTAATTGACTGAAGGGAATGTTTAAGTGATGCTGTCTTAAAAGCTGCATGAGTTCTGTCCAAGGGTGCTAAAAGCTTTAGGTGCTTGGGTAGCAACAGATTCATAAGTCTCCTATCTGCATACAAGGAGACCTTGCCATAGGCAGTGTCCTGCTCTCTGGCTCTGCAGGCCAGGAGCCTTCTATTATCTCCCTATGCAGGTAGAACTTATATTCTCTTCTGCTTTGTCTTATTTCCTTAAGCCTTTGACATTACAACATACAGCTACAATTGTCGAGAGGTAGAGAAGAGAGAAGGGAGGGGAGAAAGAAAGGAAGGAAAGAAAGAAGAAGGAAGAGATCCCATGCCTTAAGTAATAACCAAGCTTAAATTTGTAATACAATTTCAGAATACTCCCCTTCTTTTTGGATCAAGTTAGTTCTTAGCCAACTTAAAAATTAAATCTGAAGGATGCATTTTGTGGAGGAATCTCAAATAATCATTTTGTCTTTGGTTGTTAGGAGAAAGCAGAACTGACGCATTCTTATGGATATAACCCTCAAAGCCAACTTAAGAATGGTCAGGAAATGTGTCATCTGGAGACCTGCAGAGATGTCAATCCCTTTCTAGAAAGCACCTTGAAGTATCTCACTGTGTAATTCTTTGTACATTGCAAGGGTCACACGATGAGAACTCACTGTGTTAAAAACAGACTCTTTTTAAGACACGCAAAGATATATAGACATCCTGCTTGTGTGTTCTTTAAACACTCAGTGTGAATAAACCCTGATAAGACTTCACTGGTGGGGAAGCCTCTACAATTGCCCTTGATGCCTGGAACAAACAGGGAATTACTACTTCACTCCTCCTTTATCCTTAGAGACCATTCATTTCGAAGCCCAGCCCACTTTATCTCCCAAGTGTAAGTTTTCTCTTCTTCATCACCAATGCCACTACCTTAGTTTAGTCCAAAGTTCTCAACGTCTACCCGATGATACTCCTAAAACTTATGTATATTTTTTCTAAATATATAAATCTTTGCAATGTATTTGGTTTCTTAGGTTCCACATTCTCCTGGTTTCTTTTCCCCAGTGAGTCTATCTAGATATCCAACGTCTCCCCTAAAAGTTAATTTTCTTTATCATTCTGCACAAGGCCTTCTCCTCTGACCTTATACACTTACTCATCTCAGGGATTCTATTATCATCTTCTATATGTTGATAGTTTCTAGATATTTAGCTTCAGTCCATTTTTTTCTTGCTGAGTTCCAGACATGTATATTGAACTTCCAACTTGGCTATATTGACTATAAACTGACATTTCTACTTGGATAGCTTACAGAAACTCAGATTCAATATAACCCAAACTGTACCCATTACCTTATTTCCAGATCCAATCTCCTTCCTTTATTTACTGATTTACTGATTTATTGATTTTTGAGATTGAGTCTTGCTCTGTCACCAGGCTGGAGTACAGTGGTGTGATCTCGGCTCACTGCAACCTCCAACTCCCTGGTTCAAGCGATTCTCCTGTCTCAGCCTCCCAAGTAGCTGGGATTACAGGCACTCACCACCACATCCAGCTACTTTTTGTGTTTTTAGTAGAGATGGGGTTTCACCATGTTGGCCAGGATGGTCTCGATCTCCTGACCTTGTGATCCACCTGCTTCGTCCTCCCAAAGTGCTGGGATTATAGTCGTCAGCTACCATGCCCAGTCCCAATCTCCTTCCTAAGGAAGCGTTTGTCTTTAGGGGCATGACAACCTTCCCTGTTGCCTAGTCTAGAAACCTGGAATTTATTCTTACTCTTCATGTTTCCATCCTTGACATCTAACCCATCAAATAAAAATGCCCTACATATTATATTTCCAGATTTTAAACATGTACACTTTTATTCATCACTGTCACCATCCTCATACTAACCATCATGACATTTGTCCAAGATTGTCCCTACAGTCATCTCACAGGGCTCCTGATTCTAAGCCTGCTCCATGAAGATTTATTCATCATCTTGCAGTCAGAAGAGTCTACATACAATTATCTCATTATTCCCAGGGTGCTTAATCCCTTCAATGGTTTCCCTTTACCTTTGAGACTGTCTGCTTTTCCAGGCTTATTTCTCACCATCATCTCCATTCAGGCATCATCCTTCCCTTACTGAACTTTTTCTGTTTTTTCAAATGCACATACCATTCTCTTCCTCGCCTCTAGATCTTCACACCTGCTTTCCCTCTTAACTTGTACTCTCTTCCAAAATCTGCCTTCACCTGGCTCACTCCAATTTGTCTACAGGTTTCAGCTAATACTTCACTTCCTTTAGGACAAGCTTGTCCAACCCATGGCCCGCAGGCTGCATGTGGCCCAGGACAGCTTTAAAGCGGTCCAACACAAATTCATAAACTTTCTTAGAACATTATGAGATTCTTTTGCAATTTATTTTTTAGCTCATCAGCTATCATTATTGTTAGTGTATTTTATGTGTGGCCCAAGACAATTCTTCTTTTTTCAATGTGGCCCAGGGAAGCCAAGGCATTGGACACCCTTGCTTAGAAGGTCTTCTCTAAACTCTTTATTGAATTTTGTACTGTTGTTATTATTTGGTTTTCTATCCTAATCCCTTATCTATATGACAAAGGCTGTATCTACCTTCCTTATTGCTGTGAACTCCAGAGTCTGTCATAATCCTGGAAATACAGTAGGAGCTTGATAAATGTTTGTTGAATTAATTAATCAATTAATTTATATGTTTGCTTTTCTATCTCTTGCATGAGACTATGATATTTGTAAGGGCAAGTCTTCTAACTCCTACCTTTGGATCCCCAGTATCTTGTACCTAATGGACACTTGACACATATGGGTTAAGTGTACTAATTCATGGATGGATGGATAAATGGATGATCCTTACAGAAAAGGTTATTTTGGGAAAATGTTACAAATAATGTTTTGGAGATTTCACAGTAATGCACATAGACATTCACTGAAGTTTAAAAAGGGTCAGAGGAAAACAGGATAGCCATGAACTCTATCAAGAAATAAGCAGAGGAGAAAATACGCATATTTTCACCAACTAAATTACATATTCATGATGTTTTAAAATATGATAAAATGTATCTATTGTGAAATAAATCTTGGGGATGATTCTTTAACTCTTTCAGGCCACTTTGGTCCTATGCCAAGTTGTACTACGCACACCTAGGAGAAAGTGGGACTCTGGTGATGCAGTTTATTTCCTGAGGAAATAGGAAGTAGTGAAAGAAATAGAGCGGAAAGGATGGAGGTAAGGAGAGAATGAGGGAGGGAAGGAAGGAAGAAAGGAGGGAAGGAAGGAAGGAAGGAAGGAAGGAAGGAAGGAAGGAAGGAAGGAAAGAAGGAAGGAAGGAAGGAAGGAAGGAAGGAAGGAAGGAAGGAAGGAAGGAAGGGGAGTGGGGGAGAGGGATGGAGGGAGGGAAGGGGGATGGGGGAGGAAGGAAAGAAGGAAGGAATGAAGGAATGAAGGAAGGAAGGAGGGAATGGATGAAGGAAGGTAGGAAGGGGGAGGGAGGGAGGAAAGAAGGAAGAAAGTTAGGAAAGGGGAGGGAGGGAGGGGGGAGGAAGGAAGGAAAGAAGGAAGGAAGGAAGGAGGGAGGGAAGGATGGAGGGAGGGAAGAAAGGAAGGAAGGAGGCAGGGAGGGAGGGAGGGAGGGAAGGAAGGAAGGAAGGAAGGAAGGAAGGAAGGAAGGAAGGAAGGAAGGGAGGAAGGAAGGGAGGAAGGAAAATTCATCCTTAATAGGGGAGTTTAATATTTTCCCCAGAATATCAGTTCTAATTCATGATATTAACATCTTTTCATTAGTTTTAAAAATCAACCAAACCTGGTCCAATTATTTACTGTCCCAAACATTTTGTCCAAGCTTATTCACAAAATGACATCTGGGTTCTAATGGTGAGTGTCCCAAGAAGGAAGTTCAGGAGAAAGCTGTATTGCCTTTTATGACCTAGTGTCAAGCATCATACACAGCTACTTCTGCTTCATCTATTCATTGAGACAATGACAAAAGCCCATCTAGTTTCAAGAGAAAAGGATAGAGATTTCATGTCTTGATTAGGAAGTGCCAAAGTTTGGTTTTAAGGGAGGGAGACAGAGACTTCATGTCTTGAGGGGGAAGAGCCAACATTTAGGAAAAACGTGGATAATATTCTTGTGGTCATTTTTGGAAGATACAACAAACCATTATATTATTTTGATCACTGTAAGTGTACAATAATACTTTTAATCAAGGATTCAAATGAATGATGCCAATATCTGACTCTGTTGACTATATGTGAAATGGTGAAGTTTTCATAATGGCCCCAGGGCTGATGGTTTGGATCCTCTGAGAAAGGAAGTCATAGCTACCTGGCTTATTCAGATTTTCCCAAACCAAATATGAAATATCTATATTTCATTGCAGACAGTTCACTTCTAATCAGAGACAACTTATGTACTAGAAACCTGGAACCATTTTGTAAGCAAAATCATTGGAATAAAACTGGCTAGTAAAGCTGGCTTATAACTGATCTTTCATGGTTAGAATTTGGAACAAGGACACCTGGTAGGGATCTCCACGATGCTAAAACAAGTTCACTGTGGATTCGGGAACATTAAGAATTGCGGGAAGATTTACTTTTGTTTTTACTTCTGCCTCCCCTGTTAATAGAATGACATACACTACACTTCCTGCTTTTCTCCTGCCCTCTTCTCATACTTAGACTTGAGAGGCAGAGAACACAGGGTGAGAACGAACCTCCTCCTTGCCCCACAAAGGAAAGAAAGCATAGGCAGCTGCCAGGAAAGAGTAATAAAGCCTATCATTAAGTCTGCCATGATGTAGCTTGGCAGATGGGCTCCTCAGAAGACAGACACGTGAAACTGAAGCACAGAGACTCAGAAACTGCAGGGAAAAAAGAGACAGACATCGGAGACTCAATGCTGAATGTGATAAGGAAAGAGGGATTGGATTGTCCTTGCCACAATCTTGGTTATGTTATTGGTTCAAGACAGATAGTAGAAAACTGAGATAGGTTAAAAAAAGCTATGTTTATCCCTAACCCTCTGGAAAAAAAATGTGTCATCTAACTGAAAGCTGTAATCTTTCTATTAGAGGAAGGTCAGTGTTATCAGAAGGGTAGACTGAAAAGGGTTCTCTTTGTGACTTAAATCTAGTTCAGGTATCTTTACAACTTTGCACAATTCATACTTTATCCATATTTCTTTACCACAAACTTGTCCAACCTGCGGCCCAAGGGCTACATGCAGCCCTGTGCAGCTTTGAATGCAGCTCAACACAAATTCCTAAACTTCCTTAAAACATTATGAAAATTTTTTTAGCTCATCAGTTATTGTTAGTGTTAGTGTATTTTATGTGTGGCCCAAGACAATTCTTCTTCTTCCAATGTGGCCCAGGGAAGCCAAAAGATTAGATACTCCTGCCTGTCCTGCAGACCATCAATTTTCCTTCATTTTCTGTATCCCAAGGGAAACTGGAAAAGGCCATCTACATGATGACTTGGGGACCTCCAACCTTGTCGTATTCTCCATAGAAGCTGTGAGGTGTCAAGCAGGGAAAACTAGTGTGAATGTTACGGTTCTAATTTGGATACTGGTTCCTGCTCCCTCTCAACTTCTCCTTGGCCATATGCAGACTTCAGGGTTTCTTCTCAATACAGCCAGCTGTGTTTCTTAAAAGAAATGAGTCCTCTGTGCACATTAGGAATCCACTTCTCAATTCACTCTCTTTCCATGTGGTTTGGGTGGGGGCAAGATCGCTGATGGATGTGTAAATCAGTAATTAGTTGCAGGTTCAGCATTTAACCCAAGTACTTCAAATCAAAGCTAATAGTTTTACTTTCTAGAGTAAATGTTTAATTTGATGCTGTGAAGATGTAAACCTGGAGCTGCCAGAGAACTAAGGAAAACAGATGAGAGAGAGAGAGAAAGAGGCTGAATTCTGATGACACCATTTGAGCCTTTGAATCCAACTAGATTGAAATCTGCTCCTTAATTACATGATGTAATCCCCTTTCACTGATGAATTGTTGTATTCTATTATTTGTTATTTGCAAAGCAAATTACAGCCATGTCTACTTTGATGGGATCAGATTTGTTGGCTTCTGTGCACAACTCCAGCTCTAACATGCTGTTCATGATCCTACTATAAGTACATTGGGTCTGATCCCGATTCTACAATTGAGAGTATGATGATAGCAGCAACAGGGTTAGGTTTTTTTCTACACTCAACTCAGGTCTTAGCTTTGTCAACTGGACAATTCAAAGTTGGGAACAAGCTTTCTTCCTAACTGCTTTTCAATCTTAGGCAATAGTGAGGGTAACAGTGACCACAGGAAAAAAAGAACTGATGCCAAAAGATGATGGAGACAACTTTTCTAATTGTTTATTGACTGTCATAGCTAACTTTGGAAATCCGATGCCATACTGAGAAAAGTACAGAGTTTAAAATTCTGTTCTAATCCTGATTCCAGATTCTCAAGCTATGTGATCTAGGGCAAGTCACTTAACGTAAGTTTCATTAATGTAAGGGTAAAAAAGGTATTATAAATTATTAATTGCTAAACATTAATGGTAGTATTATTACTAATACTAGTAATATTCAGTTCATTCTGTTTCCCTTTTTGTTGTCATTACTCAGGTGTAGAAAATGCTTTATATTTTTATCAGTCTTAGGAGGAAAATGTTAGTATACTGAAATCCAACACTAAAATCATGAAGATAAACACCTATATTTCTAACTATTTGTTCTAGTACAAATAACGTTTTATTCCCCTCTCTATTACCTATCACTATCTTCAAAATACTGTAATGCTTCAAACATTGATTAAATTATTTTTATGAATTTTTTAATGGAATTTCCTGAGAATCAAATGAAACTACAAGGTCACATAACCTTGAAGGAGGACATTTTTTAAAAATTTAAGTAGAATCATGCATCTGGGCTGCACAATGGCTGTGGTACCATTTGCTGAGGAAACAATAAGTTAAAAGATTATTATATGACATCATAAAATCCAGAAAAAGAACAGGAGTTTTATCAGAATAACTTAGAGACAGCACGACTCCATGTCTGCTAAATTAATGTCCAAAGAGCAAATCATATTCTGTTTATGCAATTGTAAGCTAATGAGAGGACCAGATAGGAATTATTTTTTGTAACACTCTGTCTTTTTATCTTTACTTGACTTGAGAGTAATTTTAAAAGAGACAAAGATAATTAATTGCTCTGAGTGGGTGCACTGTATATGATTGAAGCAAGGAAAATATAACTGTAAACAGCCAGGATCTGAAGGAGAAGGAATAAGTATTTGTATTAGTCTTCCCAGTGACTTTGGGAGTGTGCATGGTAACCTCTGCTGGTGCACTGTGGACATAGTGTAAATCATAAGCAACATGAGTTACTTTACTCTCTAGATCTGAGATACAACTGCCTGTACTGAGGTTATCACCAAATAATGCTCTCAAAACCTCACACTTACCGATGAGAAAGCCAACCCAATGACCAATATCCTTTTGATGATAGTTTACTTTTTTATTAGAAGTAAGCTCAATCATTCAAGAAAGTAGTTTTTAAATAAATGGAATTGTATTTAATGGTCATGGGTCTGTACTCATCTGATAGTATCAACCCTATCAACAAATTGTACCTGCAGCTGCCTAGGTTTGTAGGTGGTGCAAAGCTAATCCTTGGACCAAGACTTCTGATTCATCACTCTTCCTCTAAATCTCCTGTAGGGAGGGATAGAGATTAGGAACAATAATCAAAGAGTGAGTCTTTTCTCATCCCTTTCTGTAACTCCACATATCTAATTTATCCAACGAATCCTCCAAAAAATATCTCACACCCTTCTATTACCCTGAACTTTGATATTAACTCACGAGTACGTGGCTCTGTCCTTTCTCGGTGACTCCATTCTTGCCAAATTTTATTTTAACACATTTTGTTTAAAATCTGAATTCCTTTCTATGACCTCTAAGGCCCTTATGTGGTCTGAATCTTGCTTTCCTTCTTTATTCATCCTATTCTTATTTTCTAACTAGCTTATACCCTTCCTCTTGTCTCTTCACATGATTGATTACCTTCTCTACCTTCAGGACCCCCAAAATGCTTTCTTTTCAGAGGCACTTTCCCTGATCTTGTCTCCACAGCAAGCCAATGTGCTCTGTCAGTCTGCCTCACTCGGGTGGTGGCAGGGGGGTGGGGTCAGGATGGGCAAATTTTCCTACACGGATTTGGCAAATTCCTTGGACTCTATAGCATGCTACCACGCTCCGTTCAGAAAATCAAGCCAACTTGCTGGTGACTGATTGTATCTCAATCTCCTTGCTCTCTCTCTCCCCATGTATACACCTATTTGAGAGCATCTCTTCCTGCTGTGAGAGACCAAGACAGTCACTGGGTCCTATAAGAGAGAAAGATTAGAAACTACTAAAGAGTGATATGTAATAATAATAATAAGTAATTAACAAATAGTAACAAGTTGAGAAGAAATACGGTGTGTGCATAGTGAAGTCAGAAAATGTGATATATATCAGGTTTTCCTATAAATAGACTCTCTAGAATGTATTGATTGGAAATAGACAAGAAGCTAAAATAAAATTCAGAGTCCAAATACTTATTTCAAGAAGAAAAATACTATTTCCTGGATGTTTGGGATATTTACATGCAAAATATAAAAACAGTAAAAAAAATTGACTACAAATTTCCAATATACATATCTAGAAAAGAAAAATCTAAGTTCAATTCCAATCAAAACAATGATAAGCCATCCAGTATTGGTTAAAAGGTATTAATGCACATTTGCTTAATACATTTGCCAAAACTTAAAAGAGTAATAAACTCCAACTACAATATATTATGCAATTCATCCCTTCCTGAAGAGAATTATTTGAACAAATGGGGAGGGGACTTGCTATAAGCAGGTTTTCAGAGTGGGTCTTGAAGTTTCTTGGCAATGCAATCATTTATATTTATGAAGTTCTAACTTCTATATACTACATTTTCTTTAAAGGAACACAATACCACTAAGAAAATTCCATTTTTGTTTATTAGGCAAGTATTCAAATGAGGGGAGTGAGTAAAAGAGATTTTCTGAAGGCTTTGAAATATTGGGACTTCTATTATTCAAAGGGTGTTACTCTTCAAGAAAAAAGTGACCATGTGACACGTTTTCTTCATTAAAAATGAGCTCATCCTCAAACATAATTATTTAGTGAAGAATATTAGAATCTGCCATCTGATATCCAGGGTGGGATACTGCCCTGATTCACAAAGGTTTATCCATACTGAAATGCTGACTGTGTGGAAGATGTCAGTGCATCAAATGCTACCCTCCTTTTTCAGTCTTATGTAGGCATACCCTAGATTCAGCTCCAGGAAGCAAATAACAAGGGAACAAGCAATGACTTAGGGAGTGAAGATACTAGCTTGTTCTTACAAAGTTAAGTTCAGGCTTTCTTCGACCTGGACATAATTGAGGTTAGAAAGAACAGAAAAATTATGTAGCATAACAGCACTGGTGAAAATGCCACTTAACTTTGCCGCCCAAATATGTAAATAATCTTTATGAACTCACTAGATAAATAATTCTATTAAATGAAGGATCAGTGCCTAGAACACATCAGGTGTTTAATATATGATTTTCTTATTTGCTTGATCAAATTTCTACAGCATGTGCTATATTCTGCTCCATTTTACTGATATAGACAAAGAATGACTGGTTCCATGTAATTGTTTTTAATATAAAATAACTTAACAAAGTAAAGGAGGAATAAAACGAATGCTTTGCTTTATTAATTCTCAAAGGGTGCTATTTGTATCCTCAGTGATACACACTATTTTTATGTAGAATATTGGGATTTTATTTTAATAATAGATTAGAAAAATATATAACAGCAATCTATACATATTACTGCAACTTAATTTTAAAATAAATCCAGATAAACCCCCAAAATGAGTCAGTTTAAAGAATAATATTATCTTCAGTAGAGATAGTATGCAGAACCAGTAATAACTGTGGTGGTGGTATGTAAATGATTGAAGTTGGAAACAATGCTTTAGTGGAAGCAAGTAAGGAAAGACCAGGACCTTTATAATAATCATAGTTTTAGATGGCGTTTAGCCAAAAAGTTCCAGCTTGTGACCAATAGAAACACAAGCAGAAGCAAGTTTGGGTAGAAACTTAATAAACTGCTAAAATATTCTTTGGATGAAATCTTACCTAGCAACCTGCAGAGAATTTCTTTCCATGAGGACGATTTCACCATGACATTCTCATTACACACAAAAAAAGTAATGTCAAGTACTTTATTTCCTATGTCAAATCACTCACACTCTTTCTTTCCTTCCTTCCTTCCTCCTTCTTTCCTTCCTTCCTTCCTTCCTTCCTTCCTTCCTTCCATCCATCTTATTTCTGGAGACAGAGTCTCACTCTGTCACCCAGGCTGGAGGACAGGGGTGTGATCATGACTCACTGCAAACTCAACCTTCAGGGGTCAAGCAGAGACTTCACCCTTCCAAGTAGCTGAGGCTACAGGCAGGCACCATTATGCCTGGGTATTTTTTTTTTTGAGACATAGGGTCTTGCTATGTTGCCCAGGCTGGTCTCAAATTCCTGGCCTTAAGAGAAAGAATGCAAATAAAATTACATATGAAAGAGGCGACATCATACCTGATACCAAAGAAATGCACTGGCTTATAAGAGATTATTATGAACAATTATACACCAGCCAACTGGATAACCTAGAAGTAATGGATAAATTCCTGGATACATACAACCTACAAAGACTGAGTCATGAAGAAAGAGAAAATTTGAGCAGACCAATAAGAAATAAAGAAGTCTGAATCAGTAATCAAAACACTTCCCACAAAGAAGATCCCAGGACCAGTTGGTTTCATGGGTAAATTCTATCAAACATTTAAATAATTAATGGTAAAGCTCAAAATTGTCAAAAAAAAAAAAAAATGACAAAGAAGCAATGATTTCAAACTATAGGCTAGCATTACTCTCACAAAGCCATAAGCACACTACAATAAAAGGAAATTTCAGGTTTACATCAGAGATGAATATTGATGCAAAGATCTTCAACTAAATACTAACAAATCCAAACCAATAGCAAATTGAAAGAATTCTACAACATGATCAAGTGATATTTATCCCTGAGAGGCAAGGATGGTTTAATGTATGCAAATTAATAAACATGATACACCACATTAATTGAATGGAATAAAAACATGATTATCTCAACAGGTACAGAAAAAGCATTTGAAAAAAATTAACATTCTTTCATGATAAAAACACCTAGTAAGCTAGGAATACAAAGAAATTACCTTAGCATAATAAAAGTCATATATGACATGCTATTGCTAACAGTGAAAAGCTGAACACTTTTTCCCTACAATCAGGAACATGTTACTAGAAGCCCTCACCACCACGATTAGGCAAAACAATGATATAAAAAGCATTCAAATCAGAAAAGAATATGTTAATGTCTCTGCTGGTGACATGATCTTACATGAAGATACCCTAAAGACTCCACTAAAAAGCTGTTAGAACAAATTCAATAAAGTTGCAGGTTACAAAATCATCTTATAAAGACCAATTGTATTTCTACACACTAACAACAAACTACCCCAAAAATAAAATCAAGAAAACAATTCCACTTATAATAGTTACACACACACACACAAAATGGCACTTTGTAATAAATTATCCAAGCAGGTAAAATATCTGTACACTGAAAACTATAAAACATTGATTTAAAAAATTACAGATGACACAAATACATGAAAAGATAGCCCTTGATTATGAGTTGGAATTATTAGCTAGGTGTGGTGGCGCACATCTGTAATCCCAGCTACTTGGGAGGCTGAGGCAGGAGAATCGCTTGAACAGGGGAGGCAGAGGTTGCAGTGAGCTGACACAGTGCTCAGTGGGAATGTAATTTGGCACAGCAATTATGGAAAACATTACGGAGGGTCCTCAAAAATTAGAAATAAAACTACCACATACTCTTGCAATCCTGCTACTGGGTATATATCTAAGGGAAATGAAGTCAGTATTTTGACGAGATAGCTGCAGTCCCATGTTTATTGCAACAGCATTCACCATAGACAAGATATGGAAACAACTTAAGTTTCTATTGACAAGTTAATAAACAAAGAAAATGAAGAATTAAAGAAGAAGGAAATCCTGCCATTTGTGACAACAGGAATAAGGACATTATACTTGAGGACATTATACTCAGTGAAAAAAGCTGGATACAGAAGATTAAATACTGTATCATCTCATAAATGAGATTTAAAAAAATTGAAATTTTAAAAAGCCAAACTCACAAAAGCAGAAAATAAAACGGAGGTTGCCAGGGACTGGGGGTTAGGGGAAGTGGGAGATGTTGGTCACAGGGTACAGAGTTATAATTAAAAGATGAATAAGTTATGGGAGTCTAAGTAAAGCTAATCTAATGGTGACTATAGTTAAAAATACTGATTGTGTGCTTGAAATTTGCTGATACTAAATCTTAAGTGTTTTTACCACACACAGGCACACAAATGACAACTATGTGAGGTGACGGAGATATTAATTATTTTCATTGTGGTAATCATTTCACCGTGTATAAATATATCAAATCACTACATTGTATGCCATATATATATACAATTTATATTTACCAATTATACCTTAATAAAGCAAGAAAGGTAAAATAAATAACCATTTAAAAAATCCCTTTAGCTACAGCCTCTTATAATTCCAAAATAGGAGTGCCACAATAAATTTGAAGTTTGCCTCAACATCTACTAACTTAATAGACCATTTAAGTATGTGATATATTTGCTTCCTTTATATTTGTCATTTTGAAATGAATTATGGCAAGTTTAATAGATTTGTGCATCTCAAAGAAGCAGGTGGCTCCAGAGTTTGGATTTCTGATGAAGAGTGTCTCAAGAATGCCACTGGGCATGCAAAGCAGATTAAACACCTTGTCACAGCTAAATTGCTCTTCTATGCCAAAGTCTTGTGGGCTTCCCCAAAGCCTCGCTGCACAGAAAAGGAAAAGTGGGAGGGTCTGGATGACATCGTCTGATAAAGGCTGCCAGTCAAGGGGACGCTGGTGGACTCTTTCTTCCAAGCGTTAACAAGAATGTTTTCAAACTTCCTCTGTACTTGTAGACAATTAAGGAAACTCACAGAATAACTGAGATAGAAAATATTTTAAAAGCACAGAGTGTGATAGCATGGGAGAGGTAATTAGGAATTGTATATGAAAGAAATGAGAAAGTATAACTTTCTAAATGTTGAGGATAAAGATTTTTAAACAAAAGGAGGAGCAAATGTATATAGACTACTCTTCAGAGGGTGAAGGCTGGAAGGCACGGCTTCTTTACTTTTTGTGCTTTTGAAGTCCTATATTCATTCACTGGCAGGAGATACAGGGCCCTGGATATTCACTGGCATGTGTATTTGGTGAATTTAGTAGTCCTTAAGGATGAATTATGTTAGGTGGAAGCGATGCCTCTGTTTAACTCAAAGTCTCTTTGTTTCAGCAAACTACACCTTTTAACACATTAACATTAAATATTATAATGACTGCCTATTTGATAAAAATGCAGATTTCAGATATGTTACAGATTTTTAATGATACCAGATAAAATCAGAATAGGATTTCAGTTTGGTTCAGAGATGATTTTAAAATAAACTTCACAGTCACAAACTGCTCTATGAATATTTGAAGCAATAAAGAAATGCCTTGTTCTTCTTCTGCGCAGAAACACTGGGCCAAGCTAGGTAAATAACAAATCAACTATCTAGTAACCTGCTGGTGGGTTACTGGGGACAGCCTGATCAATCCATAAATCCTTATTGAACATCTGTGAACTCTGAAAATTGCCACAAATTCCTCAGAGACAGAAATACTAATTGGTTCCTAGTAGTTATGTAGAGAAAACCATTGAACGATTTCCTGAGACTGGACATGGTTTCAGTAAGAAAACATGCTTAGATATATCAACAGTGCCTTTTGTGTAGGGATAGTGGAAATTATAGTTTTGTTGTCATGAACTTGTACTTCTTGTTCTTGCTATGTCAATGATTTTCAACAATGGCTACGCATTAACCTGGGAAGCTTCTACCACACTGATACTCAGTTCCTACAAGCTCTCCCTTCACCAAAGATTACGATTTGATTGTCCCAGATACACCCAAACGTCAATATTTGTGTAAACCGCCCCCCCCCAATATAACTGTAATGAACAACAAGAATGATGAACCACTGTTAAAGATCATACAGAGTTCAGAAAATCTCCCGTCTTCTGGGAACAACTGAGGTCACTTATAAGGTGTTTCCAGGAAGCTGCCCTTATTCTTTTAGACTCCTAGGAGACCACTGAAAAAATAACCATTTCAATGAACTTGGTAAATGATACCTAGTTTCTGTCACTATATTTGTTATTTTAAAATCCTTATGAAAATAGAAACTAGTTAGTGGACACTACATTTCCACATGTCATCCCCACACTTTAAATGAAAAAAAGTCTCATTAGTGGTTCAACTTGTGTGTATTTATTAACCTGGCTTGCAAAACAAGTGAGTTATAATTCTAAGTGATGATTATTTCAAAATAGTAGTGACACCTACGTGCCTTTAAGGCAGCCTATTTTTTAATACACTTATTTAGCATTTACTCAATCTACTTTATTCTTCTTGGAATGCCACATCTCCGAAATAGCTTCCAGATTGTGTTAGGAAATTTGGAAATGATTTTAAAATAAATAGACTTTCTTATGTGAAAATTACATATTAAAATAGAAAAGGGAAAAGTCAATTCCAAAAAAAAAGATGTTTTAATAAGTTAGTGAAAGTGTAAAACAGTTTCCAAATCTCTTATTTAGTGAAGCAATAACATTTACTATGATATAAACTCTCTCCCCTTTCCTGATCCCTCAACCCTGTTGGAATGCCTTGCAGAAAGCAAGATGGAGGCTTGGTGTGGTGGCTCACGCCTGTAATCCCAGCACTTTGGGAGACCGAGGTGGGCAGATAACCTGAGGCCAGGAGATCGAGATCAGCCTGGCCAACATGATGAAACCCTGTCTCTACCAAAAATACAAAAAAAAAAAAAAAAAGAGGCAGGTTTGGTAACAAGTGCCTGTAGTCCCAGCTACTCAGGAGTCTGAGGCAGGAGAATCACTTGAACCCTGGAGGTGGAGGTTTCAGTGAGTGGAGATCACACCACTACACTCCAGCCTGGGCAACAGAGCGAAACTCTGCCTCAGAAAGAAAAAAAAAGTAATGTGGAGAGTGAGAAGCACAATTTCTGTCCTCAAAGACACCTACAGTTGGCAATGATTTTATACAAACTCCTCAGGGATATTTTCTACCTTTGGAGTTGCTCATGGTTCCTACTTTATGTCAAACATCCTAACCACCTTGCGTACATTCACCCCTGTGCTTGGTGCTCAGTATTGAGAGATAAATAAGACATACCTGCTACCATTAGGTAGTTTATGATCTAACCCTTAAACTAGTTCTAGCAAATGTCCATTAAATATGCACACACACACACACACACACCCCTGACTCACCTTTCAGCATTGATGTGTGATCTATGTATATTTAAAGATACTTGGATTTATGTGTAAATATATAATTAGATTATTTGCATTTTTCAAGTTAAGAGTATATGTCAAAGATTTGAGCTGGAAATTAACTGAACAAAAAGGAAAGCACTTGAAAAACAAGTGGTATGGCTCCTCCATATATAACTGTCTATCACCAAAAATATGTGCACTCATTGCCTCTTGATCCATAAGATGTACCCACAAGAGGAAAAACCACAGGGCTGGGCCTGTCATTTGGATGATTCATTGCATCACAGCAAATATTTTTTTACAGGTAATTATTCTTTATTTTAGAGGCAAGGAAGCTAAACCTCAGAGAAGTTGGGTAATTTATTAAGATCACACAGTTAAGAAGCCTAAACTATAAGCTAGGTCATTTCTGCAGATGTTGTGTGGGTGGTACCTCCATGGAGACTCACATAAAGGATGTGGCACCTGCTGTGAGTCTTATAGCAAGTGTAGTGATCTTATGCTCCTTTACTCCACGCCCCAATTACTGTAAAGTTTACATAAATAAAAATCAATATTTATATTAATGATACATTAGCAGGAAAATAAGCATTGTTCTCTAAATCTCCATAGGTTGTGTGTTTTATCTAAACTATTAATTTTGCTTAGGGACTATTACACGTGCTAATAAGGAGAGGCAGTTATTACCAAAGTTGATTGACTGATAGCAGAGGAGCTAATAAACATTTTTTCATGTTGAGTTACTCATATTAAGTGGCCATTTATTCTAACTCTCTGAATATCCACCACGTCAAAATGCATTAGTATGATGAATCTTTTATGAGTAATTTTTTTTTCTTCTTACATCAACATTTTTGATATCTTTGGATACCAATGAGAAATGGGCTCTGGTCTTATAATTTCCTTGGGGTCCTTAATATAACAGTAGCATAGACCACATTGGAATGGATATATAAATTTGAGCTTCATTTGCAGGGTTGTGTTTAACAGAACAAGACTGGCAACTGGTTCCAGAATTTGCCAATCACATAAGTAGATAAAGGGATTGCTGCTACATAAACAAAATCACTAATCATACATGGAGTAGATAACATCATATATGGACCAGATAACATCACAAAAGTATTCAGCTTTCGAATGTCATCATTCAGTGCAGATCTTCAAAATCTGCAAACATGTTACTTCATCAGTCAACACCAGACCCAGTGAAAAGCTGCTGTCTCCTCCCTCCTAGTTCCCACTGAACAAAAAAGTTCTGGTAGGAACACTCGAGAGAGAATAATGCTGATATTTAGAACTACCAATAATGAAGTCAGACAAAGCAAAGGCAACAACCAGCGATGACGCTTTCAGAATTTCAATGTCTGCTGTTAAGAAGAGTCCCACAGTCCTTAGGCTGGAAACAGGGGAGCTACTGACTTCACCACATTTATCTGTGACAAGAAATTGACAAGCAGAAGTAAAATTTCTGTCATTATGCTAGTCCTGAACAAGAGATTCTGTTTAAAGCATTAAGTTACTTAAAATTGTAAGTTTCAGTGAACTGTACAATATTTAGGCTACTCTTAAATGCTCTTTAGCTGGACATATTCTAATTTTCTGAAAATCAAAAAAAATACAATAGGGTACAAATAGAAATCCCTTATTACTCACATTATTGCAGACATCAAAAGGATCCATTGCATGATCAACCTGGATTTAAAAATTCGTATAAGGTCATTTTTTGTCGTGTTAACAATGATCTCTCATTTTTCAATGGTATTTTTTTTTAAATCAACCATAATAGGAAACATTGTATCTTTAGCAACCACAGAATCTGCCAAATTTCTGGCCCATTGAAGGTAATTACTAAGTAGATATTGGCTAAACGAATAAATAAATAATGAAAGAATAAATTCTAAATCATTTTGGCTAAATGGATAGAAGTTCTTTGGCCATCTGATTTTATCTATGTTGATGGCCAATGAAGGCATACAAAACCTATAAAAAAAATAGTTTATTTCTAGTTTATAGCAACAAATTTTTATTTATATCTCTAACAGAAAAATAATACCACAAGTTTTCCATGTGGAAGATTACTGGCTCCTCCTGTGTTAGGTTGTTCTTGCATTGCTATAAAGAAGTTGCTGAGACTGGGTAGTTTATAAAGAAAATAGGTTTAATTGTCTCATGGTTCTGCAGGCTATACAGGAAGCATAGCTCTGGCATCAGCTTCTGGGGAGGCCTCCAAAAGATTACAGTCATGGCAGAAGACCAAGGGGGAGTAGGCCCATCACATGACAAAAGCAGGAACAAGGCGGGGGTGAGGCGCCACACGCTTTTCAATGACCAGATCTCCTGTGAACTCAAAGCAAGAGCTCACTTATCACCAAGAGGATGACACAAGCCATTCATGAGGGATCCACTCCTATGATCCAAACTTCTCCCACCAGGCTCCACCTCAAAAACTGGGGATTACATTTCAACATGAGGTTTCGGCAGGGCAAGTATCCAAACTATATCATCCCCTGTGATGGTTAATATTAGGTGTCAACTTGATTGTTGACTTTTTGTCAACACAAAAAGTAGTGTTTCTGGATGTGTTTGTGAGGGTGTAACAAAGGAGACTGACATGTGAGTTGGTGAACTGGGAGAGGATGACCCCGCCTCAGTGTGGCTGGGCACCATACAATCGGCTGGTAGCGTGGCTAGGGCAAAGCAGGCAGAAAATGCTGGGCTGTTTTGCTTGTTGAGCCTTGTGCCTCTCCTTCTTCTTGTGCTGGACATGTTTTTCTGCTCCTCCTGCTGTTGGACCTCAGACTCCAGGCGGTTCTTCTGCCTTTGGACTCGGGGACTTGCACCAGTGACTTCCCAGGGGCTCTCAGACCTCTGGTCACAAATAGAAGGCTGTATACTGTTAGCTTCCCTGGTTTTGAGGCTTTCTGACTTGAACTGAGCCACTCCCAGCTTCTCCCTTTCTTCAACTGGCAGACGGCCTAACATGGGATTCTGCCTTGTGATTGCCTGAGCCAATTTTCCCGAATAAACTCCTTTTTATATACACGTATATTCTATTGGTTCTGTGCCTCTGGAGAACTTGACTAATATGATACATCCCCCTTTTATTCTGAATTCAAGATTATACCAAATGCATCATGTGTCCATGTTATATGGAAGTACATATATAATATGTGTATATATAATATGGATAGACATATCATATGTATGCCTATACATGTGTGTACAGTCGCCCCTCCCTATCTGCAGGTTCTGATTTACAGATTCAACCAAGCTCAGATCTGAAATATTTGGGGGAAAACACACACAAAAAATGGCAACACAGCAATAAAAAATAATATGAATGAAAACACAGTATAATTATTTACATAGAATTTACATTGTATTGAGCATTATAAGTAATTGGAGATGATTTAAAATATATGGATAGACATGCATAGGTTATACACAAATGCTACACCATTTTATATCAGGAACTTGAACATCTGGGAATTTGGTATCTGTGGCAGGAAGGGAGTCCAGGGATCAATTCTCCATGGATAGTGAGGGATAACTGTGTGTGTGTGTGTGTGTATGTGTGTGTGTGTGTGTGCGCGCGCGCATACATAAAGTGTGTATAGATATTACATATATAAAGTGTGTATATATAATATATGTGTGTGTGCGTGTGTATATATATGTGTGTGTTTGTGTATAATGTAAATGACTCTTTTCTCATTTTCAATTGTTTTTTGGGGAGATAGTGGTTTCTCTGTTTCACTTAAATCAGTACGTCTATTTAGTCCAATGGTTGGGATCAATCTTTCATAAAATCAAACAATGGAGTGAATTATCCTAAACTACTTATGATTTTGGCATATAACATAAATAGAAAGGAAAGAAGTGAGGGAGACACAGAGGGAAGGAGGGAAAATCCGTCACTTCTTTTTTTTTTTCCTTAACCACCAGGCAGCCCAGAAGCACGAATAGACACAGAGAAGGTTCCATCCATAAAGCGCTTTATAAGTCTTGCTTGCCAAATTCTCACACGCTGACATGACTTAACAGGTCTTACAGAGCCCCAACTTCTCTCCAGGGCTTCATCTTATAGAGCTTGGCCTAGGTGCATCAGCTCCCCAGGACTTTCTGTTCCTCAAGCCGGTTAGGGCCATGGGAATGACTCTTCTCTATCAGTTTAACTTCTAAAGTTTACCTAAAGGTTTAGAACATACTTATTAAAGTCCCTGCCCACTCTTTCCCATCACGCTAACAGGGCTGGTTTCATTTCTGCTGTTGCCATGCCAAGATTCTTATTTTTTTATAGAAGAGCCCCACAGTTTCATTTCTCCCTGGGCTCCCCAAACTTCGTAGCTGCTAGTCTTACCCACTCTAAGTCATCATCTTTTTTTTTTTTGTCTTTAGATCATTTATGATTACAAAAGTGTTACTGTTCATTTATTTTTTTGTCCCTTTCCACTAAAATGCGTACTGCATAAGAGCAGAGATGAGAAAAGTATTTGCCGAATGGAATGTTAACAATTAGTTAAAATAAGTTTGCTTTAGTGTGAATGTAATGTCCCTATGCCCACCACCTAAGGCCTGGAAACAAAGACAAAGACTGTGCAAAGTTCTTGCTGCTGCTAAGCATTGAAGGATTCTCTGTGGCTTTCCTTAAATCAAGTGTTAGTGACAACAGATTTCATATTGCAGCCAACAAATTTAATGTATGATGAAAATGCAGTTCAAAATCTCCTAAGCTCTCTCAAGATCAAAGCGAGCAATGCATATGATCAGTATTCCCAGGATACATGTGTCATTGAAAATATAGATAATGAATTATTCAAGAAAAATTAGCCTCAAGCTTTCTAAAGTCATACAAATGCAGAGATATTATAGTGTGCAGGTGGGCTGGGACTGGACCAGTAAGTAGGAATCATCAAAAGTAAGTTGTTTCAGTTCCAAATACTAAAAGAGGGGAAACAATTGTTTAATCAGTAAAGAACCAATTACTTGATTTATCAGCATGGGAGGAATGCTAATTCTGAAAGTGAAAATGGAACTCTATTCCATACTGTAAAGCATATAGCTATGTATAATGTGGTTATTAAATATTCTTAGGCTACATAGTAATTATGTAATCTTATAGTATGCTTATTAAATACACTTATTAGAGTTCAAATTAATGTCTACATACCTTACTCCTAAATTACGAAGTTGAAGTAACATTACACTTATTTTTCAAAGGACTACTTATTTTCCCCTTTCATTTCAAACTTATGAATCTGTCTTCAATTTCAGAGCAGAACAAGTGCCCGTGGCTAAATTGTATCCTGACTAATTTAACTATGACTGTTCCATGCATATATGTATACAAGTACTACATTAACTTTAGAGGTCTTTTATTTTCTGCTCAGTTCATTGGCATAACCTGTAAGAAATAAAACGAAAGAGTAATAACACCTGGATACTTGGGCTTACTTGTCTTTCTGCTCACAGCAACGAGCATGAGGCGCCCAATCCAGAAAGGAAAGAATTCACAGCAAAGTTGGGAAGCAGGTGGCACACTAAGCGCACCCAAGTGGCTGAGCTTGGGTAAAGCCTAGGATGCTGGAGTCTACGTGTCAGTGGATTTTTGTGTGATGTCAAACACTGGGAAACACTCTACTGACAGGGAGTTTCCATTCGTATTGGTATGTTTCAAAATTGCAGCTGAGCACCTGCTATATTATAGGCCCCTAATAAATATTTAAATATATAGATAAAGGTATGGAAAGGACCTCAAGCAAACAAAATACCAGAAACTTGGTACTCAACAGACAAAATTTGGATATTTTCAATGATTACTCTTTTTCTTGCCATCTAGCCTACTGGTTCTGTTTCTCTGGTGGAACAATAGTGTACACACACAGTTGAAAAGTGAGCAGATGGGAAAGACACACCAAGCAGACACTAATAAGCAATCCAGCATACAGCTATGTCAATTTGAGACAAAGTAAACGTCGAGACAAGAAATATCATCAGAAATAAAGAGTAAGTTTTATAATGATAAAAGGATAAATTCATCAGGAAGCTAAAACAACTCTAAACACGTATGTATTTAAAAGCATATGTTCAAATATAAGGAATAAAAATTGATAGAACTGGCAGGAGAAAAAGACATAACATGGCTTTTTTTTTTTTTTTTTTTTTTGATAGAGTCTTGCTCTGTTACACAGGCTGCAATGCAGTGGCTGCAGTGAGTGGCATGATTTCGGCTCACTGCAACCTCTGGCTCCTGGGTTCAAGTGATTCTCTTGCCTCAGCCTCCTGAGTAGCTGGGATTACAGGCATGCGCCACCATGCCTGGCTAATTTTTGTATTTTTAGTAGAGATAGAGGTTTTACCACATTGGTCAGGCTGTTCTTGAACTCCTAACCTCAAGCAATCCACCCATCTCAGCCTCCCAAAGTGCTGGGATTACAGGCATGGGCCACTGTACCTGGCCCACAGCATTTAAATATTAATAAAGACATAGAAGATGTGTACAAAACTACTACCCAAACTACCTTATTTGATATTTTAGGACACTATGGCCAACAACTTCAAAATACAAATTTTAATTATGTTTGCAAAGGACATTTTCACCAACATAGACAAGTGATCCTCCACTTACAAAATGACGCCTCAGTAAACATACAGAGCATGATTGTCAACACAACAGAATTCGACTAAAATCAATGACATAATAATATGAAATTACCAAATGATAAATTAAGTGACAGACTTCCAAAAATCTCATTAAATCAATAAAAATCATAATAAAAATAATGTCTTTTGATCTGAAAATAATGAAAATATAACATATCAAAATTTACAAACAATTCTGTTTGGATGCAGAAACAACAGAGAATGCTGTTTCATTCTAACAATTAGAAAAAGTTAAATAATTTTAAAAATCACAACCTTTTAATAATCCATTAAAAAACTAAGGTCTGCCGGGCATGGTGGCTCACGCCTGTTGTCCCAATACTTTGGGAGGCCAAAGCAGGTGGATCACCTGAGGTCAGGAGTTCAAGACCAGCCTGGCCAACATGATGAAATGCCATCTCTATTCAAAATACAAAAATTAGCCAGGTGTGGTGGTGGGCACCTGTAATCCCAGCTCCTTGGGAGGCTGAGGCAGGAGAATTGCTTGAACCCAGGAGGTAGAGGTTACAGTGAGTCAAGATTGCATCATTGCATTCTAGCTGGGGTGACAAGAGCGAGATTCCATCTCAAACACACACACACAAACTAAGGTTACAAGTCAAACAGGTGAATCAAATTCCGAATAGTAACAAGTCTATCTGAAGAAACAGGACACACACATTGTTTCATGTTTGGTAGAACACAGGAGCAGAAGGCAGTCCCTGTGAAAGCAGGTAGCAAGAAAACAGAGAAAGTTTTAACAACAGCAGAAGATGTTCCCTATTTCTAGATGATGTAATTACCACAAAATACTTAGGAATAAACCTAACAAAAGACATCTAAAAATGCTTTACTGAAAACCACAAAACATTGCTGAGAGAAATTTTAAAATATCTACACCAGGTTAATGGACAAGAAGACAGTATTTTTAAGACAGACATTCTCCTATAGTTATTCCATGGATTCAATGCAATCCTAAGCAAAATTCTAGAAGGCTTTACTTTTAAAGAAATTAATAAGATGATATTAAAATATGTACAGGACCCAATATAAGCAATGTTATTTTAAAAATACAGAGAGGAACAAAATGAAGAACTTTATATGACTTTAGATTTATTTTAAAGCTACAGTAACCAAGACAATTTAGTTACAGTGACAATATAGATTAATGGAAAATAATAGAGAGACCAGAAACAGACCTATGCTTACATATTGATTGATTTTTGGCAAATGTGCCAAAGCAACTCAACAGAGAAAGAAAAATTTTCTGACAAATTGTGCTGGATTATGTGAATATAAATATAGAAAATAATGAACATAGATCTTTATCTCTCACCATGTAAGGGTTTACTCAAAATGGATGAGAGACCTACCTAAATGTAAAATCTAAAACTATAAAACCTCTTTACTAAAACATAGAAAAAAGTCTTTTAACCTTAAAGTTTGCAAAGTTTTTGAACAAAACCTAAAAGAAAAAAAATGAGAAAGTGAATTCCATCAAAATTTAAGATTTTTTCCTTTTACAGACAGCACTTAGGAAACAAAATGACTAGCCACAAATTGAGACAAAATATTTACAATACATCTCTCAGATAAAGAATTAAATCCAGAATATATAAAACACTCTTACAACTAAAAAGTAAGACAAATAACCAAAAAAAGTGGGGGGTGGGCAAAATCTTTGAAAATGCACTTTACCAGAGATCTCCGTCCAAGATGGCCAAATAGGAAGAACTCTGATCCGCAGCTCCCGGCATGTTCAACGCAGAAGATGGGTGGTTTCTGCACTTCCAACTGAGGTACCTGGTTCATCTCACTGGGACTGGTTGGACAGTGGGTGCAGCCCATGGAGGGCAAGTCGAAGCAGGGTAGGGAGTCACCTCATCTGGGAAGTCCAAGGGGTGGAGGGATTTCCCTTTCCTAGCCAAGGGAAGCCATGACAGATTGTACCTGGAAAAACAGGGCACTGCTGCCCAAATACTGTGCTTTTCCCACAGTCTTAGCAACTGGCAGACCAGGAGATTCTCTCTCATGCCTGGCTCAGTGGGTCCCACACCCACAGAGCCTTGCTCACTGCTAGTGCAGCAGTCTGAGATTGACCTGCGAGGCTGCAGCTGGGCAGGGGGAGGGGCATCTGCCATTGCTGAGGTTTGAGTAGGTAAACAAAGCAGCCAAGAAGCTCAAACTGGGTGGAGTCAACCACAGCTCAGCAAGGCCTACTGCCTCTATAGACTCCACCTCTGTGGGCAGGGCACAGCTGAACAAAAGGCAGCAGAAACTTCTGTAGAGTTAAATGTCCCTGTCTGACAGCTCTGAAGAGAGCAGTGGTTCCCCTAGCATGGGGTTTGACCTCTGAGAACAGACAGACTGCCTCCTGAAGTGGGTCCCTGAACCCATGTAGCCTAACTGGGAGACACTTCCCAGAAGGGCCTGACAGACACCTCATAGAGGTGGGTGCCCCTCTGGGACAAAGCTTCCAGAGGAAGGATCAGGTTAGCAATATTTGCTGTTCTGAAATATTTGTTGTTCTGCAGCCTCCACTGGTGATACCCAGGCAAACAACGTCTGGAGGGGACCTCCAGCACACTCCAAAAGACCTTCAGGCGAGGCACTGGACTGTTAGAAGGAAAATTAACAAACAGAAAGGAACAGCACCAACATAAACAAAAAGGACATCCATGCCAAAACCCCATGCAGGTCACCATCATCAAAGACCAAAGGTAGAAAAAACCCACAAAGATGGGGAGAAACCAGAGCAGAAAAGCTGAAAATTCTAAAAACCAGAGTGCCTCTTCTCCTCCAAAGGACAGCAGCTCCTCACCAGCAACAGAACAAAGCTGGATTGCTTCTCGGCCTTTTGGCTAAGATCAAGTGCAGAACAAAGCTGGATGGAGAACGACTGTGACAAGTTGACAGAAGTAGACTTCAGAAGGTCGGTAATAACAAACTTCTCTGAGCTAAAGGAGGATGTTCTAACCCATCTCAGGGAGGGTAAGAACCTTGAAAGAAGGTTAGATGAATGGATAACTAGAATAAACAGAGTAGAGAAGACCTTAAATGACCTGATGGAGCTGAAAACCACGGCACGAGAACTTCGTGACACATGCACAAGCTTCAATAGGCAATTTGATCAAGTGGAAGAAAGGATATCAGTGACTAAAGAGCAAATCAATGAAATAAAGCTAGAAGACAAGTTTAGAGGAAAAAGAGTAAAAAGAAATGAACAAAGCCTTCAAGAAATATTGCACTATGTGAAAAGACAAATTCTACATCTGATTGGTATACCTGAAAGTGATCGGGAGAATGTAACCAACTTGTAAAACACTCTTCAGGATATTATCCAGGAGAACTGCCCCAACCTAGCCCCAGGCCAACATTCAAATTCAGGAAATACAGAGAACACCACAAAGATACTCCTCAAGAAGAGCAACCCCAAGACACATAATTGTCAGATTCACCAAGGTTGAAATGAAGGAAAAAGTGTTAATGGCAGCCAGAGAGAAAGGTCGGGTACCCACAAAGGGAGGCCCATCAGAGTAACAGCGGATCTTTTGGCAGAAACCCTACAAGCCAGAAGAGAGTGGGGGCCAATATTCAACATTCTCAACATTCTTAAAGAAAGGAATTTTCAACCCAGAATTTCATATCCAGCCAAACTCAGCTTCATAAGTGAAGGAGAAATAAAATCCTTTACAGACAAGCAAATGCTGAGAGATTCTGACACCACCAGGCCTGTCTTTCAAGAGCTCCTGAAGGAAGCACTAAACATGGAAAGGAACAACTGGTATCAGCCACTGCAAAAACATGCCAAATGGTAAAGACCATCGATGCTATGAAGAAACTGCATCAATTAATGGGCAAAATATCCAGCTAACATCACAATGACAGGATCAAATTCACACATAACAATATTAACCCTAAATGTAAATTAAAAGACACAAAATGGCAAATTGGATAAAGAGTCAAGGCCCATCAGTGTGCTGTATTCAGGAGACCCATCTTACATGCAGAGACACACATAGGTTCAAAATAAAGGGATGGAGGAAGACCTACCAAGAAAATGGAAAGCAAAAACAAGCAGGGGTTGCAATCCTAGTTTCTTATAAAACAGACTTTAAACCAGCAAAGATCAAAAGAGACGAAGAAGGCCATTACATAATGGCAAAGGGATCAATGCAATAAGAAGAGCTAACTATCCTAAATATATATGCACCCAATACAGGAGCACCCAGATTCATAAAGCAAGCCCTTAGAGACCTACAAAGAGACTTAGACTCCCACACAATAATAATGGGAGACTTTAACACCCCACTGACAATATTAGACAGATCAATGAGACAGAAGGTTAACAAGAATATCCAGGACTTGAACTCAGCTCTGCACCAAGTGGACCTAATAGAGATCTACAGAACTCTCCACCCCAAATCAACAGAATATATATTCTTCTCAGCACCACATCACACTTATTCTAAAATTGACCACATAATTGGAAGTGAAGCATTCCTCAGCAAATGTAAATAAACAGAAATCACAACAAACTGTCTCTCAGACCACAGTGCAATCAAATTAGAACTCAGGATGAAGAAACTCACTCAAAATCGCACAACTACGTGGAAACTGAACAACCTACTCCTGAATGACTACTGGGTAAATAACGAAACGTAGGCAGAAATAAAGATGTTCTGTGAAACCAATGAGAGCCAAGACACAACATACCAGAATCTCTGGGACACAGTTAGAGCAGTGTGTAGAAAGAAATTTGTAGCACTAAATGCCCACAAGAGAAAGCAGCAAAGATCTAAAATCAACACCCTAACATCACAATTAAAAGAACTAAAGAAGAAAGAGCAAACACATTCAAACACATAGCAGAAGATAATAAATAACTAAGATCAGAGCAGAACTGAAGGAGGTAGAGACACAAAAAACTCTTCAAAAAATTAATAAATCCAGGAGTTGTTTTTTTGAAAAGATCAACAAAATTGACAAATTGCTAGTAAGATTAATAAAGAAGAAAAGAGAGAAGAATCAAACAGACACAATGAAAAATGATAAAGGGGATATCCCCACCAATCCCACAGCAATACAAACTACCATCAGAGAATACTATAAACACCTCTATGCAAATAAACCAGAAAATCTAGAAGAAATGGATAAATTCCTGGACACATACACTCTCCCAAGACTAAACCAGGAAGAAGTTGAATCCCTGAATAGACCAATAACAGGCTCTGAAATTGAGGCAATAATTAATAGCTTACCAACCAAAAAATGTCCTGGACCAGATGGATTCACAGCCAAATTCTACCAGAGGTACAGAGGAACTGGTACCATTCCTTATGAAACCATTCCAATCAATAGAAAAAGAAGGAATCCTGTCGAACTCATTTTATGAGGCCAGCTTCATTCTGATACCCAAGCCTGGCAGAGACACTACAAAAAAAGAGAATTTTAGACCAATATCCCTGATGAACATTGATGCGAAAATCCTCAATAAAATACTGGCAAACTGAATCCAGCAGCACATCAAAAAGCTTATCCACCACAATCAAGATGGCTTCATCCCTGGGAAGCAAAACTGGTTCAACATACACAAATCAATGAACATAATCCATCACATAAACAGATCCAATGACAAAAAACACATGATTATCTCAATAGATGCAGAAAAGGCCTTTGACAAAATTCAACAGTCCTTCACGCTAAATCTCTCCACAAACTAGCTATTAATGGAATGTATCTCAAAATAATAAGAGCTATTTATGACAAACCCACAGCCAAGATCATACAGAAAGGGAAAAACCTGGAAGCATTCCCTTTGAAAACTTGTACAAGAGAAAGATGTCTTCTCTCACCACTCCTATTCAACATAGTGTTGGAAGTTCTGGCCAGGGCAATCAGGCAAGAGAAAGAAATAAAGTGTATTCAGTTAGGAAAAGAGGAAGTCAAATTGTCCCTGTTTGCAGATGACATGATTGTATATTTAGAAAACCCCATTGTCTCAGCCCAAAACCTCCTTAAGCTGATAAACGACTTCAGCAGAGTCTCAGTATACAAAATGAAGGTGCAAAAATCACGAGCATTCCTATACACCAATAACAGACAAACAGAAAATCAAATCATGAGTGAACTCCCAGTCACAATTGCTTCAAAGATAATAAAATACCTAGAAATCCAACTTACAAGGGATGTGAAGGACCTCTTCAAGCAGAACTACAAACCACTGCTCAATGAAATAAAAGAGGACACAAACAAATGGAAGAACATTCCATCCTTATGGATAGGAAGAATCAATATTGTGAAAATGGCCATATTGCCCAAGGTAATTTGTAGATTCAATGCCATCCCCATGAAGCTACCAATGACTTTCTTCACAGAATTGGAAAAAAGTACTTTAAAGTTCATATGGAACCAAAAAAGAGCCCGCATAGCCAAGACAATCCTAAGCAAAAAGAACAAAGTTTGAGGCATCACGTTACCTGACTTCAAACTATATTACAAGTGTACGATAACAAAAACAGCATGGTACTGGTACCAAAACAGATATATAGACCAGTGGAACAGAACAGGCACCTCAGAAATAACACCACACATCTACAACCATCTGATGTTTGACAAACCTGATGACAAAAACAAGAAATGGGGAAAGGATTCCCTATTTAATAGATGGTGTTGGGAAAACTGGCTAGCCATATGTAGAAAGCTGAAACTGGATCCCTTCCTTATACCTTATGCAAAACTTGATTCAAGATGTATTAAAGACTTAAATGTGAGACCTAAAACCATAAAAACTCTAGAAGAAAACCTAGGCAATACCATTCAGGACATAGTCATGGGCAAGGACTTCATGTCTAAAACACCAAAAGTAATGGCAACAAAAGCCAAAATTGATAAATGGGATCTAGCTAAAGTAAGGTGCTTCTGCATGGCAAAAGAAACTACCATCAGAGTGAACAGGCAACCTACAGAATGGGAGAAAATTTTTGCAATCTACCCATCTGACAAACGGCTAATATCCAGAATCTACAAAGAACTTAAACAAATTTACAAGAAAAAGACAACCCCATCAAAAACTGGGCAAAAGATACGAACAGACACTTCTCAAAAAAGACATTTATGCATCCAACAGACACATGATCACTGATCATCAGAGAAATCATCACTAGTCATCAGAGAAATGCAAATCAAACCACAATGAGATACTATCTCATGCCAGTTAGAATGGCGATCATTAAAAAGTCAGGAAACAAAAGATGCTGGAGAGGATGTGGAGAAATTGAAATGCTTTTACACTGTTGGTGGGAGTGTAAATTATTTCAAACATTGTGGAAGTCAGTGTGGCAATTCCTCAAGGATCTAGAACTAGAAATACCATTTGACCCAGCTATATCATTACTGGGTATGTACCCAAAGGATTATAAATCATGCTACTATAAAGGCACATGCACATGTATGTTTATTGCGGCACTATTCACAATAGCAAAGACTGGAACCAACCCAAATGTCCATCAATGATAGTCTGGATTAAGAAAATATGGCACAAATACACCATGAAATACCATGCAGCCATAAAAAAGGATGAGTTTATGTCCTTTGCAGGGACATGGACGAAGCTGGAAACCATCATTCTCAGCAAACTATCACAAGGACAGAAAACCAAACAACGCATGTTCTCACTCATAGGTGGGAATTGAACAGTGAGAACTCCTGGACACAGGGCGAGTGACATCACACACCACAGCCTGTTGGGAGGTGGCAGACTGGGGTAGGGATAGCATTAGGAGAAATACCTAATGTAAATGACGAGTTGATGGGTGCAGCAAACCAACACGGCACATGTGTACGTATGTAACAAAGCTGCACATTGTTCACATGCACCCTAGAACTTAAAGCATAATTATAATAAAAGAAATACACTTTACTAAAATGAGACAGAGACAAAAACAGAGAAATAGAAAGATAAAGGAAGAGATAATAATAATCAATAAGTACTTGAAAAGATTCAACATTGTCAGTCACCAGGAAAACACCAATTAAACCTAAGATGAGATACTAATACACATCCATTAGGCAATCTAAAATGAAAACAGCTAATTATACAAAGTGTTGGCAAGGTTATGGCACAATTGGAACCTTCCTGCATTTCTGGTGGGAATATGAAATGGCCCAACCACTTTGGAAAAGAGATTAGCATTTTCTTTTCTTAGAAAAAATATATACATACATTTATTATAGAGAGAAGCTATTCTACCACTAAGTACTTACTGAAGAGTAATAATGTTTATTACCCAAACAAATACTTCTAAACAAATATTCATATTGGCTTTATTCATAACTAACAATTGGAAAATAATACAAATACCCATCAACAGATGAATATATAATCCAATTGTGATAAATGCATATGAAAGACATGCATCAATAATAATCAATGATTATGCAGTTAACAATGTGGGGCCAGGCGCAGTGGCTTATGCTTGTAATCCCAGCAGTTTGGGAGGCCAAGGTGGGCAGATCACTTGAGCCAGGAGTTCGAGACGAGTCTGAACAACATGGTAAATCTCCATCTCTACTAAAAAATACCAAAACATTAGCTGAGTGTGGTGGTGTGCACCCGTAATCACAGCTACTTGGGAGGCTGAGGGATGAGAATTACTTGAACCCAGGAGGTGGAGGTTGCAATGAGCAGAGATCATGCCTCTGCACTCCAGCCTGGGTGACAGAACCAAAGTCTGTCTCAAAACAACAACAATAATAAAAACAATCTGGGCCGGGTGCGGTGGCTCAAGCCTGTAATCCCAGCACTTTGGGAGGCCGAGACGGGCGGATCACAAGGTCAGCAGATCGAGACCATCCTGGTTAACACGGTGAAACCCCGTCTCTACTAAAAAAAAAAAAAATACAAAAAACTAGCCGGGCGAGGTGGCAGGCGCCTGTAGTCCCAGCTACTCGGGAGGCTGAGCCAGGAGAATGGCGTAAACCCGGGAGGCGGAGCTTGCAGTGAGCTGAGATCTGGCCACTGCACTTCAGCCTGGGCGACAGAGCTAGACTCCGACTCAAAAAAAAAAAAAAAAAAAACCAATCTGGATGAATTTCGATATTATGCAGAATGAGAGAAGCCTAATTGAAAACAAATAAAAAGGCAATTACATACTCTCTGACTCCAGTTATATAAAATTCTAGAAATCTAAACGAACCTATAGTTGCAGAAAGCATATTAATGTTTCTAGGGATGGGGTAGAGGGAAGGATGGATTACAAACGAGAAAAAGAAAACTTTCGAGAGTGATATAAATATCTGTTAGCTTGATTGTGATTATGATTTCATGAATGTATATATTGGTCAAAATTAATCAAATGGTACATTCTAAATACCTGCAATTAATTTTATGTCATGTTTTTCCAATGATGTATTTTTAAAATAAATGAATAATTCAACACACTTTTTTTTTTAAAAAAAAGGCAGCAAACAAGGTATAGAAGGAAACTTTTAAAATCTGAAAATAGATATCTATGAAAACCCACAGCTAATATCCAATTTAATTGTAAATATTGATGGTCTGCCCTGAGTGTCAGTAGTAAGACAAATATATATATATTCAAACAATTTCTATCAATACTAGACTGAAGCTGTTAGCTAGTGCAATAAGATAAGGAAAAGAAAAACTATAAAGATGGGAAGGAAGAATTAAAACCCTCTTTATTTGTAGAGGATGGGATTCTGTACATAGAAAGACCGAAAAGAAATACAAATTACTAAGATTAATAAACGAATATAGCAAAGTCACTGGATACAAAGTCACAATGCAATATTCAGTCTTTCTATAAACCAGAACTAACATTTAGAAAAAGATATTTAAACTAATAATAAATAATAATACCATTTACAATAGCACTAAACATGATCAAATTCTCAGGAATAAATTTAACATACAGTCAGATTCCATTTATATGATGTTCGAGAATAGGTAAAACTAGGCTATGGAGATAAATAGAATAGTGTTGACCTCTGGGGTGATTGGGGGGATTATTAATTTGAAAGTGGCATGAGGAAATTGCCAACCAGATCAAGGAAAAAAATATTACCTCAGAAAGAAATTACATTACCTCCAATTTTTAGTGACAAATATAGGCAAAAACTCCTCAAGTCATATGCTCAAGTGCTATACATTTTATTGTATGTAAATTATGCTTCAGTTTAAGAAAAAAGAGTGGTGTGAAAGAAATTAAATATTTTCTGGTGTTTCTTACCTTTCTGGAAATATATAAGCAGAATGAATAAATTGATGGTTCAGTTGTCACTCAGTTGTTCATTTGTTCATTAATCCTACAAATGTTTATATTTCCATTTTTCCTACATATGAAAATCAGGTAAGAGAAAGAGAATCAATGGCTTACTGTAGGAGGCAGTGGCATTTTACCGCCTGTGATTAGACCAGTCTGTGTCCCTAGACCAGGACCAGGAATAGGGTCAGGCAAGTGAGACACCTAGAACACAACATTTAGGGCAGCACTTACTGTCAGTTTCCTGCAAGTGCAGAATCTGCATGTGAGTGCCTCTTTAAATGTTGCTCCCTAAGTGTCTCACTTGACTCATCTTAGTTCCTTATATGGCCAATGCAGACACAGTTTTACAGAATAGCTTTGTAAAAATCCTTGGGACTTCTTATGTTAGTACTAGGCAAGAACTCACAGCATCAATTTTAATAATGTTTACATAGAATTCATATTGTAGGTTCATTTCTACATGCAGACTCATGATTTGGGTTTGATTTGTTGAAAGTTATTTTAAATCCCAAAACATCAGATTTTATCTGATTGTGCATGGGAGATTTAATGAAAGCGGTGATTTTCATCTCAAGCATATAGATTTCTTTAAACAACAAAAGAACATATTTACCAAGCTCTTACCATATGTCATATTCAGCATCATATCATTTAACGCGTGCAAAAACCTTGTTACTATTAATTTTTCCCTCACTACGAATGTCTAGAATCATAAGGCTATTAGTGGCAGGGCCAAGTACTAAATCGAGAATCTAAGCATACTTAATAATTACAATATAATTTTGCAGAATTTATGTTGTAAGAGGTTTGTATTTGTGAGGTAATATTAGCTTGTTCATATTATTGGATTCTGAGCAAGAGATCTGAAAAATAGTGACTTGAATACAAAAGTATGTATTCCCTTTTGGTGGGAGTAGTCAAAGAATAATATGGCAGTTCGATGCATTTATCAATGAACCAAGCGCCTTCTATTCTTTTGCTCTACTATACTGGCATTTCTGGAGTCTTGGCATCCTGCATCAAGGTATCGCTTCATGATCCAAGATGGCGCCTCAATCCCCAGCTGTCAGTTCTGCACTGCAGGCAGCAGGATGAAAGAAGAGAAAAGAGAAGTACACTCTGTTTCCATTTTATTTTTATTTATTTGTTTTATTTTATTTTATTTTTATTTATTTATTTATTTTTTTGAGACGGAGTCTCACTCTGTTGCCCAGGCTGGAGTGCAGTGGCGAGATCTCGGCTCACTGCAAGCTCTGCCTCCCGGGTTCACGCCATTCTCCTGCCTCAGCCTCCCGTGTAGCTGGGACTACAGGCGCCCGCCACCTTGCCCAGTTAATTTTTTTTTTTTTTTTTGGTATTGTTAGTAGAGACGGGGTTTCACTGTGTTAGCCAGGATGGTCTCGATTTCCTGACCTCGTGATCTGCCTGTCTCAGCCTCCCAAAGTGCTGGGATTACAGGTGTGAGCCACCGCGTCTGGCCTTATTTATTTATTTTTTGAATCGGAGTCTCCCTCTGTCACTCAGGCTGAAGTGCAGTGGCCGGATCTTAGTGCACTGCAACCTCCGCCTCCCGAGTTCAAGCGATTCTCCTGTCTGAGCCTCCTAAGTAGCTGGGATTACAGGTGCACACTGCCACTCCTGGCTAATTTTTGTATTTTTAGTAGAGATGGGGTTTCACCATATTGGTCAGGCTGGTCTCGAACTCCTGACCTCGTGATCCACCCGCCTTAGGAAAGAACCTTCCCACAAGCACCATAGTGCATACACTTTTGCTTCTGTCTTTAAAAAAACAAAACAAAACAAAACAAAAAAGACTTAGCTGCATGATCACATCAGCAGCAAGAGGAGCTAGCAAATCCAGTGTTTCAGGTAGATAAATTTTCATTAAGAAATAAGGGAAGAATCAACATTGAGAGAGCTGGAGAACTTCCAGTTATGTTAGTCCCTGATGTACATGGACTCGGGTGCACGCATTTGTTTTACAAAAACATTCATAATGCTTTGGAATAGCCTGAGGTGCTTTGGGCACAGTTTTTGTCAATAATCCCTGTGAAACTCTACACTTTTGCTTTTAAACCGTATGCTTTTAAATAGACATTGAAAGTACAATGTTCTTGAATTGCTTTTGCTCTCTTATTCTTTGGGACCACTTGAAGTTTTAGTTTCTTAATCTGAAATTTATTGTAGACTTTTTATGAATCTCTGACAAATGTATCCTTATGTTGAAGACTTTTCCCATTGATGTGCCTGTATTTTGTGTGTAAAAATCATTTAGAATTTTAAAATGTGCTTTGATGAATCCTGAGTGAAGATAGATTGATATATGTGGCTATACTGTCTATTGAACATGAATATGCAAAGATCGATTTTGATAAGGTCATAGACAAATCTGAAGAAATTTTAAAAGCCTAAATTGTATTATTATTCTCAGGTATGAGATACTAATATGAGGTATAATGTTTCCTCCTTTTAAAAAACATATTCTAATGTAACTAAAATGTATGAATCTTTAACCTTTTTTTGTTGTTGTTCATTTAACATATTTTTATCAGCATTATTGCACAAGTTCAATTACACAAATATTTCACCGTCTGCATTTCCTTTTTGTCATTATCATTACTTGTTTTACTTAAGGTTACTACTCACAATAACTTTCTCATAGAAAGGAGAGGGAATGTTAAAAATTACCTGTTCTGGTTGTCAAATATATTAAGTATACTACTAATGCATGCAAAAGTGTCCTTATCTTCATTTTCTCTAATGTGAAAAAGCTGGTAGTTCTCTTCTTTCCTTAAAAGAAGCAGAATGGTTGTGAGAGAAAGGCTCTCAGTTTTAATTCTCACTTTTTCCAGTGAGTATGTAATCTCTGAGAATCCAGTTAATCTTGCTGATCCTTTGTTCTTTCATAAAACTGATATAACACCACTTACTAAACATAATGTTGTAAAACGTAACTAATTAATGTTATCAGAGTAGGATGAAATCCTTACAGGAATTGCAAAAAGAACAAGGATTACCTTTATTTTCATCAAGGATTACCTTTATTTTCATCTATCCTAACCTCCTGTGTGTCTTCCTGCAAAGCTAACTCTGATGCATTTTTTGAGAGTCAAAATTTGGCAGGAAATTGAATAATCTGTATATGGCATCAAAAAATATTAGTTCTCCAACGTGCTGCATCAGATGTTCCTCTATAGTCATAGGTCACTTAATAATAAGAATGCCTTCTGAGAAATGTGCCTTTAAGTGATTCATTCATTGTGAGAACATCATAGAATGCACTTAGACAAACTTAGAGTTGCCTACTGAAGCAAGGTATTTCCCTGATCCCCTCGTGGGACTCATGACAGGTGTGCCTTACTTACCCAGCCTGCATCTTTTAACCCCTTTCAGGGGAAGCAGGCACATTCGCAGGTGCAGGAGCCAGGGTGAGTGCTTTTGGCTACTGGCAGGAGCAAACTCTGGGCAGGCCCTGTGGCAACATCTATGGGGAGTACCCGTGACCCCTGAAGTCCCAGAGGGAGTATCACAGTGACTTTTTGGCTCTGCCATCCACAGATGGCTTAAGTGTTAACAGCTCAGTGAGCCTTCTGCCAGTGAGGGCAAAGGGCAAGTGTGACCGCCTTTTGTTTCTGCACTCATGGCATCTGAGCTCTTGTCCGGCATCCATGAGAAATGAGCTTGCATGAACAAATTGAAGGACGGTAAATGTGGGGGATTTTATTGCCAATGAAAGTGGCTGTCACTGGGAAGGGGAGCAGAAAAGGGAATGGGTTGGAAAGGTAGTCTTCCCCTGAAGTCCGGATGTCACTGGCAGGTTCTTCTCCAAAGTTACACTGTCAAGTTGTCCCTCTAAAGTCAAGCTGGTTCTCTCCAATGTTCAGCCATAGTCTTTGATGTCCAGCTGCTTCTTCTCTCTGACTGCCAAGTATGGGGTTTTTATAGGCACAGAATGGGGAGTGGGGCAGGCTATGGGTGATTTTGGAAAAGGCAACATTCAAGTGGGAAAACAGGAATATACCTTCTTACTTTGGGCTGTGGTCTCTGGCTTTTTGGTTTGAGAGTGGAGGCCTCGCCAGGGACCCACCTTTTTCTGCCTAGAATTTCTCTGCTTCCTGACTCTATCACTGTATCATTACTCCACAACTATGCTATATAATATAGCCTATTGTTTCTAGACTATAAACTTGCACAGCATGTTTCCGTACTGAGTGCTGTAGGCAATTATAACACAATGGTGAGTATTTGTGTATCTAAACATAGAAAAGGTGATGCATTGTGCTACAACTTTAAAATGGCTATGCCATCACTAGACAATAGGAATTTTTTCAGTTCCATTATAATCTTACGAGATCACCATCATGTACGTGGTACATTCATTGTTGACCAAAACATCTTTATGCATCACATGACTGTATTTGGTTCTGCCCATCACAAAGGTAAAACAGCATTACTCACCTGACCACAAAGGAGTTAAAAACAATACAACAAAAACAGCAACAAGAAAGAAAAGAAACTTGGAGACTATGACATATGTAGAACAGTAGAAGAAACTAGAGCTAAATAGATTTAGAGAGAGAATGGGTTCAGGTGTTGCTTTGTTTTGTGTTGTTTTTCTTTGTTTTGGTATTGGGCAAGTGGGAAACAGTAGGGTCCTGGAATGACTACAGTTTCTTCTTACTCCCCTGTTACTGCCAGTTGTTTGGTAATGTTTGAGAAGATACTTCTTAAAGCCTTATCTATAGGCTGTTCCACTAGCTTTTCGAATTTTGTCAGTGTCTAATTCTCTGTTTCAAAATATCTTTTTGCTAAAAGTAGCTACAGTTCATCCTGTTATCTGCAGCTAAATATTGCACTCAGCAAATGCAGGCTTCAGTAGTTATTGCTCTTATTATTACTACTATTAATTTACAGAGGCAGATTTTAGCCCTAAATAAGAAATTTCAAACAATAAAATGGAATGGGCTACCTATGGAGATTGTGAGTTAACTCCCTTCAGAAGTCTCTAAGCCATGTAGGCATGATGAGAAATAAGAGAGATTCCCCATAAGGTATTTTGGGTTTTGCTACGACCCTTAAATGGTTTGCATTGCTAAGATTTAGTGATTTTATTTTTTTAAAAATGCTGCTAGTGAAACTCACAGGAGCTGTACGGATTGTGAATCATTTTATTCAAAGAGGCAGAAAGAGTGAAAATGAATTCTTTCTTCCCCTTGCACTTCCAACTCATTATTAACACTTGCTGATGAGGGATCTCCACCTGCAGTTAGCAACTAGCCCATCGCCAGCTGCAGATGCCAGAATAATTACTTTACAACACTGACATACAGTTCTTGTCTCCATCAGGACTTTGGGTAGTTCTACTATTTGAAAACGTTTTTCTTTAATTGGCTTAAACATCCCATCACAAACACAATCTGTTTCTAATTACATTAACAAATTATATAGAATGAGATATAATGAAATGGCTTTTACTTATTTTTTATAAAATTTAACAGATGCAGGTATTTACGTAGCAAACATAGCACAGTCTTCTATGTGGTGTATTATACTACACTCAAATTTGTAGGAACACAGTAAAGAAAAAACAATCTGAAATTAACAAAAATTCAATTAACCGGGATATTCCCCATTAACTGGAATCCCTTCTCAAATCGCCATGTTGTACTAAGAAGTAAATCATTACAAAAATGGATTTTATACACACACACACAGAAACACACACACAAATTGACTCTTGAACAACTCAGGGGTTGGGGCACCAATCTCCCACACAGTTGAAAATCCAAGTATAACTTAACTGCCCCAAAATTTAGCTACTGATAGCCTACAGTTGACCAGAAATCTTAATGACAACGTAAACAACAGATTCACACATATTTTGTATGTTATATGCATTGTATGCTGTATTTTTGTAATAAAATAAGCTAGAGAAAAGAAAATGGTATTAAGAAAATCATAAGGAAGAGAAAATCTATTTACTATTCACTAAGTGGAAGTGGGTCATCATAAAGGTCTTCAACCTCATCATCTTCATGCTGGAGGAGGAGGAAGAGGAGGGGTTTGTCTTACTGTCTCACTCAGGTCAACTTGTAGAGAGAGAGAGAGAGAGAGAGAGAGAGAGATGATAGATGATAGAGAGACAAGTAATCTCCACAATCTTTCAAAGTTTGGCATATGGACACTTGGACTATATTACAAAGATCCAGAAGGACTACCCAGACATACTTTGAGAACAATTATATTTAAACAAGGATGAAGCTAGGCTAACTACATGTAACATTTGTTAATAAGAGTTGACATGAGAGAAGATTTCTAACATTTTGATTTTCAGTAGAATACCTGATCTCCCGATTATTTGTGATAGTTAGTGTTACATGAAGGATAACATGGATCCTGGCCTCAAAGGCCAATATATATGGCAACAAGACAACTCAGAGCATCTTCTTTGGTACACTTCAGCTATACAAGTTCTCTTCTGCACTTTTTTTTTTTTTCCTGTCTCTCCAGCCTTCTCACTGGAGCACTCACCCATCCTACTCCTTTAATTCTCACCATAAGTAGGTCATGCCAAACCCAAATATTCAACATCCCAATTCATCTTCCAAGGAGCAAGCATACATTTCCTTCTGCCCTGGAAATGTGACTGTCCTGTTAGAGTCTCTACATCCTAGAGTGAATTCATCATTTTCTCACCACAGCACTGCTACACCTTTCCTGGGGCTGTTAGTAGCACTACTGTTCAATAATGAACACTGGTCAAATGCTTAGAACTCAGCTGGTACACAGTGAGCATATTTTTAAAATGTTAACTATTACTAATGTCATTATTGAGTCTTCAGACTTCCAATTTTGGAGTCTTCAGGTCACTTGGCTCCTCCCTCTTCCCTATGACCATCAGTTAGTTGACAAGTGTTTTGGATCCTACTTGCATATATGATTTATAAGCATCTCTTACTCTCCAATCTTTCTGGACCTCTGAATTTGAACCGTCATTATCTTTTACTATTGAAAACAATCATAATTCTAATAATAGCAGTTATTTATATATACCATATACTAGACACTTTTTAAAGAACTTGTCCTATTTTATTTTTAGTCAGGATCATGTTCAGCTACATGTAACAAACTCAACTATAGTAGTTTGAACCAAATAGGAGTTTAATCTTCATTCACATGTCAAAAAAATTGGAAGTACAAATCAAATCAATATAGGTAGTCAATTAGGTCATCAAGGATCCAGGTTCTTCCTTTACCACCATCTTGAACTTTTCTACTCAGCCAGAAGGGATCCAGACATCACATTGGACTTTGAAGCACAGGGAAAAACGAAAGGGAAAAGAAAAACGCATGTTCCAACTGACTCTGTTCCTGAATCTCTGTCATATATCAGCAAACCAATAGCTTTCCCAGAAGTTCCATCCATTAGTCATTCACTTACAATTCTCTGTCTGTAACATCTTTCAATGGCTACTCCTACATGCAAAGAAGCATAAATATGAGGTATTCTAACTGAGAAAATTGCTGCCTTTCCCACACTCCCAAATATCGTTCTGTTAGAAAGGCAAAACTGGAGAATTGAGATTTGTTAGACAACAAATTGCATCTCACATACTATCATCTCATTTAATTCTGACAGCAATGCTATTGGGTGGGCATTCATATCCCCATGTACAGAGGTGCAAAAGAAAATCTAGAAAATTATATAACTTGCCATAGAATATAAATGTATCCAGGTGGGCACTATTTTATCCCCATTTTACAGACAAGGAAATTAAGTCTTAAAAATTTTAAGTAACTTGTTCCAAAATCAGAATTCAAGCCTTTTCTATCCAACTGCATAGTCATACAATAATACTAGACGTGTCACCTGGACAATGACTATGATCTTCCTGACCCCGCTCTGTCTGTTTTTCCATATCCTGCAGCTAGACAAATCATTTTGCCTTTTTGTTTTTGAGACAGAGTTTCACTCTTGTTGCCCAGGATAGAGTGCAGTGGCACAGTCTCGGCTCACTGCAACCTCTGCCCTTCCAGGTTCAAGCAATTCTGCTGCCTCAGTCTCCTGAGTAGCTGGGATTACAGGCGCCCTCCACCACGCCCAGCTAATTTAGTAGAGATGGGGTTTCATCATATTGGCCAGGCTGGTCTGGAACTCCTGACATCAGTTGATCCACCTGCCTCAGCCTCCCAAAGTGTTGGGATTACAGGCGTGAGCCACCACGCCCAGCCAACAAATCATTCCAAAGTATACATTATATTGTTTCTTTACTAACAAACCTGCCATAAGCCGTACAGCAGCTGCTGCTTTTACCGGCCCTGTATCACAACTGTCTGCTCACTCTGGATTCCAGGCACGGATGTGATAGTTGGAGCCTGTGAATGCTGATAGCACTACACCATAGGCACCTGTCACATGTCTCCACTTTCCATTCTCAGGACTCTCTCTTAAGATGAAGGAATTGGTTCATCCCATGCACATGGAAAAATAGGGATTACACCCCTAGGAACAATTCTTAAACAACAGAGAAAGTAAATTAGTGGATAAATGCTTCAGCCTCTCTTCCTTGGAAGGGACAATTCTAAGGTAAATTTTACTGGTTCCTGCAGTAGCCAGGGTGCATCATGGACCGAGGGCCCCAGATGCTGTGCTCTAAAATCCATCTCTATGTTCATGATGAAGTCCTTTCTTCCACAGGCTGCTCCTATTTAATTACTGAGTAGTGCATGGCGATTCCTGGAAGTCATGGGATTCCTTTGATAAATTACTTTAAGTCTAGGATTTCCCAAATGCCTTATGGGAACTTCTTTGGGCTGTGGGACAGCCTAGGATGCTGCACGCTCTTCATTTTATCCCAAAGACATTTCCTCTAATAAAATTATTTCATGTTTAACATAATCTTGATGTCTCCTTCTTGGATGACCTAGAATAACATTGCTCCTCACTTCACTCCCAATGGGTTAAGCTAGGGATGCCCACAGCAGTAACCAGCTCAATAATTTACCTGTCAATAGCTACTCCTTTTTTGTTTCAGTTGCCCTTTCCCTCACCCCTGTTCCCCCAGATCACCTCTCAAATAAATTACTTGCAGCCCCCCAGGTTCTTCTTTTACAGAAACCTAACCTAAAACAAACTTGTTTCTACAGAATATCATTACTGTGTAAACCTCTTGGGCACATATTCAGAGCCTGCCACAATTTGCCCTTAAGCTACTAGTAGTATTCTTTTTTTCTATTTGTCTCCCATCCTAGCATCCAGCCAACTTCTCTTATTCTCGGTTTCCTTGGCCTCCCCTAGGCATTTATGCTTACAACATTTCTAAATACAACAATGCTTTTTTCCATCATCATCTGGCACCATGGTACAGTATCATTGTTTATGAATATTTACTACCTCTCCATAAAGGAGGATTATAACTCCCGACCCATTCAACTGTGGCAAGACTATGTTACGTGCAATGGATAATAAAATGTGCTAGAAATTATAGGCATTACTTCTAGGTAGTGACTTTAGCAGCCAGCACCTGCTTCCCTGTGATTTCTTTTCCTTCTTCCATGAAGACTAGTAATGTGTAAAGAATTTCCATTATTTTGGAACCCAGGGTGAAACAAGCAGTCACATCTGAATCACAATGTACATGAAGTACAAGTCAGAAATAAAGATTTATAGTCATAATCCACTGAGATGGGGGGGTGGTCATTTGTTACTGCAGCAAACTGAACCTATCCTGACAGATACATCATACTCTATTTGAGCAAGATAGAACTTTATAGACTGACTGATTCATCTCTTTCCCCCCAAAATATCTGAAACATCTTTTCCCGTTATTCCCAAATCATCTTTAATTTTCTATGTTCCTTGAAGTTTTTCTCCTCATTTGCAACCAATTTGCTATTTTTCTAATAATATACTCTTGACATGACATTTCATTCTGCTTCAAACATTCATTCTGAAAAATCAAGTGTCAAATGGCTCTTACGAAAAGATTTTGTCTGCCTTATTACGTTTTGATAGAAAACAACTTTATCCCAATTGTATTCAGAGCATAGAGAGACTTGCCAAATTTGCCAAAATTGAAGCAAAATTGTTTTGGGAAGTTACATCAGCATTTGAAAATTTTTCTTCTATTCTTCATTGTTTAGAAGAAAGAGAAATTGTTTATTATTTAAAGGAATTATTAGGGGGTCAGGCTCATTCCATAAATGTGGTGGCACATGAAGCAGGCTAGTGTATACTCACAGAAACTGTTTCTGAAATACACCTTCACACCTCAATATTAAATGTCAACTAAGTTGTGACATTGCTGTGGAGAAATAGGAACATTTTTACACTGTTGGTGGGATTGTAAACTAGTTCAACCATTATGGAAAACAGTATGGTGATTCCTCAAAGATCTAGAACTAGATGTACCATATGACCCAGCCATCCCATTACTGGGTATATACCCAGAGGATTATAAATCATGCTGCTATAAAGACACATGCACATGTATGTTTATTGCGGCACTATTCACAATAGCAAAGACTTGGAATCAACCCAAATGTCCATCAGTGACAGACTGGATTAAGAAAATGTGGCACATATACACCATGGAATACTATGCAGCCATAAAAAAGGATGAGTTTGTGTCCTTTGTAGGGACATGGATGCAGCTGGAAACCATCATTCTTAGCAAACTATCACAAGAACAGAAAACCAAACACCGCATGTTCTCACTCATAGGTGGGAACTGAACAATGAGATGACTTGGACTCAGGAAGGGGAACATCACACACCGGGGCCTATCATGGGGAGGGGGGAGGGGGGAGGGATTGCTTTGGGAGTTATACCTGATGTAAATGACAAGTTGATGGGTACAGCACACCAACATGGCACAAGTATACATATGTAACAAACCTGCACGTTATGCACATGTACCCTAGAACTTAAAGTATAATAATAATAATAAATAAATAAATAAAATTTTTTAAAAAAAGAACAGTAAACGTAGAACTGAATAAGAAAGCAAATTGCAGTATTTTTAATATTGCTTCCAACTGATGCACATACTTCATTACAATCTAACTCTAAGCATTCACTGTTTCTGGAGTATCATTTTAGATTTCTATTTTATTATTTTGTTTCTAATTTAAGAGTAAAGTGCTAGGAAAAGCAAAATGTGTTTTTTAAAACATATTCAATTGCCAAAAAAGAAACATAAGGATGTTAAAATATAAATGTACATGATGGCTCACGTGCCAAGTATGTGGGCATTTTAATCCACCCTTTCCTTAAGATAAGCAGCTATAATGGAACTGAACTCCATAGGGTCAGAGCCGATCAGCACTCATTGTATTAAATATTCTCATATATTTTGATTCATGCAGTTTCTTATGAATCACAAGCTGCCTCTTTTCCCTGATGATGCCTGGCCTCCAGCTACCAGAGTTTTGTCAAAATTTCCATAAAGGCGTTATAACTTAAAGTAAATATTTTGCTCATAGATTATGAAAAGAAAGTAACTGTCAGTAAGAAATATTATAATCAAACAACTTCTACGCTTAGGGCAATTTTGAGTTTATTATTGAAAAATACAGACTTATGGATAATCAATCAATACTAATCAGTCAGTCAATACTAACCAAGTTCTCAATATATGCAAAATAACAGACTAGGCATTGTTAAGAGATACAAAAATATCTTGGAATTTTGATTGTCTAATGAATGGGGTGTATATGACAAATCAATATGAAAAATACATGAGAACATATGACATATATGGAATGTATGTATGTACGCATACATGTATGTATGGGACTGCACAAATGCACAATATGTCTGTATGTCCATATTATGTATGTGTAACCACCTTACATGTTGAATATTCACTGTTTGAATTAATAATCAATTATTTAATTACTTGTATTGTTCACTGTCTCCCTGGCACCTAACAGAGTGTTTGGTACACAGTAGGCATTAAGTAAAATTTTGTTTAAAAATAAGCTGATGAATTAGACCCTAAAAAATAGAAACAAATTTTACATCTCTCTTAGCAGACTGTACTTCCAAGATTTACAAAATTTGGTCACCATGTTATTAGCTAGACTACGCCTTGAATGGCTGTCGGCTATTTCTACAAGTTAATTCCAACCTCCAGGGAAAAAGATTTGCACCACTAAGCACATTTGGAAGAATGCATTCTAAGGGTGACTCCAAATACTCCAAACTGTTTCAAGCTTTGGCCATTAGTGCTGGAATAAGAATTTAGCCCTCCGAGTTATTATTTGAAAGGGGATATACTTTTATTTGATTAAGTAAATTCTAGAATACATATCATCTGCTCATCCAATACGTTCTGGTTATTTATCAAATGTTATTTTCTAATAATCTGGCCTGCCCAGCAATGTAATGAGCTCCTTCACGACTTAATATAAAGAGCCATATATGAAATCCATGGAAGAAATACCTGAAAGTATTATAGGAGACAGAAAAGGTCCATTGATAATTTCGAAGGTATTCTGATCAGAAACAAACACTTGCCCTGGATTCTGGAAATAAAAATTTGAAAATTTATTCAGAGTAAGAATCATCAAAGTCTCTTCGCATAAATGCTAAAGAAAAGTTTTATGTAGGTAAAGGATTTCTACTTCTCTTGCACATGGGTTACCTTATTGCAGATCAACTCTCCAGTTAAGAACTAGACATTTTGTACAGATATATATATTTTTAGATGTGTTCAAGGTATTATAGACCTGGCAAGGCAATTCGACATGAGGATTCGGCATCACGGACAGAAGGAAAGCAAAGAGATAGAAGATCTGTGCCATTTTCCCTCAAGGCATTTTCCAACAGTAAGAGCATGGGGCTGAGACCCTAGGAAGCAGAGCAGAAAACCGTGGCTAATGAGCTGGAAAGCTGAGCAGATTTTCTACAGTTTCACAGAGCTGGAGAAACAAAAATTAGGGTTCAGGAGCAACCAAGAAGACAGCAGTATCATGAAGATCTGGACTTCAAATTAGTACCCCAAAAGGGATATATCTTAGGAGTGAAAGTGAGCAAGACTAAGACAAGTTATAACAAGACTGAAATCCCATTTCAAACAAATTCAATCCCAAACTAGATTAGGCACTCTATCCCCACTTTAACTGCCTATCAGAAGCAGAATAAATCCTTTCTGGAAGAAAATAATATCAAACAGTACTTTAGATAACCTCAACTTTTCACTTGCAAAATCCGACATCTATCAGTAGTCATCAGGCTTCCCATGAGCAGGACCATATCAGGAACAATGAGAAAAAAGTAGACAATGGAAACAAATCCTTAGAGGATCAAGACATTGACTTTAAAATAACTTCAATTAATAGGTTTAATAAAATATAAAACAAAATGGAGAACTTCACTTGAAAAATAGAATTTACAAAGAATTAAATGGAATTTTAGAACAGAAAAACATAATTGATACTAAGAATAAAATAGGAAGGTATAAAAATCTTTCAGTGGCCAGGCACGGTGACTCATGCCTGTAATCCCCAGCACTTTGGGAGGCTGAGGTGGGTGGATCACTTGAGATCAGGAGTTCAAGGCCAACCTGGCCAACATGGCAAGACCCTGTCTCTACTAAAAAATATAAAAATTAGCTGGGCATGGTGGCGGGTGCCTGTAATCCCAGCTACTTGGGAGGCGGAGGCAAGAGAATCGCTTGAACCCGGGAGGTGGAGGTTGTAGTGAGCCAAGATCGGACCATTGCATTCCAGCCTGGGCAACAAGAGCAAAACTCTGTCTCAAAAAAACAAAACAAAACAAAACAAAAAAATCTTTCAGCACAGCAAAATAAAATAATAATAAAATGTTTACTCTGAATGAATAGAAGAATTGAAAATAGAGAAATGAGTATAAATAGCACGTGAGATGCTGAAGATTTGACAATTGACATCTTAAAAGGAGTCAAGAGGAAGAATGGTAACGACCACTCTTTGAAACTTTCCCCAAACTTATGAAACATACCAAGTTAAAGGTTCAAGAAGCTTTATAAACTTCACAAAGGATTTTTTAAATGAAAAAAATAAGCAAAGCTGGGCATATAATAACTCAAATTGCTGAAAACTATAGATTGGAATGAACTAACTTGTTCTGTAAAGAGCCAGATAGAAAATACTCTTTTTAATTGTGGTTTTCGCCATTAAACGTGATGACAAAAACTGCAATTACTTTTGCACCAAACTAATAGTTTAGATTTTGAGGGTCATATTATCTCTGTCACAACTAATCTGCTGTAAGCAGCCATGGATAACATGTAATCAAATGGCCATAGTTGTGTTCCAATAAAAGCTTACAAATACACGCATTGGGCCAGATTTAATCCATGGGCCATAATTTGCCACAGACAAAGAGAATATTTTAAAAGCAGCCAAAGAAAAGAAAACATCACTTTCAATAAAGCAACAATAAAACTGATAGTTGACTTCTCAACAGAAGTGATAAAAGCTAGAAAAAAATAAAATGCATTTTAATTTGCTGAAGAAAAACAACTGTCACATTTCAAATTCAATTTGATGGATTACAAAATATCTCTTAAAAATGAAGGCAAAATAAAGATGTTTCTGGCCAAGCAAAAACTATTTGTCAACAGAAGAATTTCACTAAAATAAATACTGAAGAGAATACTTCAGGCAGAAGTTAAATGATGCCAGAGAGAAGCAAAAAAATAAAGAAATGAAAATTACTAAACAAATAAATGTGTGCATAAATTTAAATAATTCCCTATTGTACTAAATAATAATAAGCCTTATGGTGACTAAAGTGTATATAGAATTAAAATACAAGACAATAAATGAAAGGAATCAGATAAATTAAAAATAATTAAAGAGTCCAAAAGTTAGAGTTTTCTGGGAAGTGGTAAAGCTATTACCATATTTTGTAATCTATTAAGTTAAAATTATATGTTGTGATCTCTGGGATAACAACTAAAATGGAAAGAATTTTTAACTAACAAACAGAGAGAAGAACATTTTTATCACAGTTTGATTAGATAAAAGGCAAAATAGAAGAAAACGAGAACATAAAACCAAAACATATATAAAAATAGTAAAATGATAGACTTAAACCCACTTAATTATATTACATCAAATGTAAATAGATGAAATATTCTACAGGGGGCAAAAAAGACAAAGATGGTCAGTATAGACAAAAAGTTAAAACACTGTGTAACTTAGAGGAGACATATTTTAAATAAAAGGATACAAAAGGCAAAAAGTTAGAAGAATGGGAAAATATTTGTCATACAAATACTCATCTAAGTATTTGTCAAGTAGATATAGTAAATTAAACAAATTAGACGATAAAGCAAAAAGTATGACTTGAGATAACAAAGAGCATTTTGTATTGATGATAGAGCCAATGAAATGAAAATTAAAATACTATTTGTATGAATTGAAAAATATAGCTTAAAACATGTAGGAAAAAGTAACAAAAATGAAAGAGAAAATAGACTGATCCATAATCAGAGTAGGAAACTTTTACATATATTTAAAATAATTGTTAGAACAAATTTAAAAAGTAAAGATATTATACATATGAATAAGTATCAGCCAATTGGCATATATAGGAAACTGTACTCTATGATGAAACAGTATATATTTTTTCATGTACCTAAAATATTATAAAAATTTACATTGTGCTAAACTAGAAAACTAGTGTCAACACATTTGAGGGAAAAAATAGAACCATTTAAGACTTGCTTTCTGACCACAATGGAATTAAGCCAGAAATCCAAAAGACATATAGATATCCCAACTGCTTGGAAAATAAATGTTGAATTTCAAAATAACCCAGGATCAAAGAAGATACCTTGTTGTAAATTAGAAGGTGAAAAGTATTAAGTTTAAATAATTTAAAAATAATTTAATAGTAATTATTGAATAATAATAAAAATAAAGCATGTTAAGAATTGTGGGATACTTTTAAAGCTGTGCTTACAATGATATTTGTAACTTTAAATACAAATATTAAAATAATAGGCTAAAATCATTTACAGAATACACACTTCAAGAAAATAAAATTAACTAAACTCTAGTAAAATGAAATAACAGAAATAATAAGATAAAAGAAAAAATAATAAAATTGAACATAAATTTGAAATATAGAAAATCTAAGCAGTCAAAAGTTTGTTCTTTGAGGAAACAATATAAAAAATAGACCAATCAAGAACAAAAAGAGATAAAACATACATCACCAATAAAAGAATAAAAAACTGAGATGATATAGATATTATAAGGGAAAATTATGAAGAAGTTTATGCAAATAAAATCAAAGATACAAAATAAATTGAAGAAGTATAAAAAATACAACCTACAAAACTAGTAAGCAATAAATAGAAAATGGAAATTGTTCTATATCTATTTTAAAATTGAATCCTAAGAAAATTCCCAATTCAGAGAGCTTCACCAATAACTTTTATCAAAAGTAAATAAAGAAAAATACCATTCTGACACAAACTTTTCCAGAGAAGAAAAGAGAGGAGAATTCAACTTATTTTATGAAACCAGCATAAACTTGATCCCACAAACTGACAAAGCTATCACATAAAAAAGTTACAAGTCAATTCTCTATATAAAATATTATAAAATCAAATCCAAGTACATAGAGTTAACAATGCATCATGACCAAGTAAGATTTATTCCATAATTTCAATGTCGATATAACATTAAAAAGTCAAACAAGCCTTCTGCGACGATGAAACAGATATAATTTATCCTATTCCTCCTAGAAAGTACAACGAAAAAGCTTGGATATTATATATAAAACAAACCTTGACAAAAAAAAAGAAAAAAAACTCTCAAATCCTGGGAACTCAAGTCCCAAGGAATGGCGTGGTATCAATTTCCCTAGATTACCTTTTTGTTTCATATGTCTTGGATTGCTGGTGAAGAAGCCAGCAACCTAATAAGACCAATAATCACAGTCAAAAAAGTCACATCAAAATTCTATTTTCTCAAGCCATAGAATGAGTAAAGGGGCAACTTAAGAAGACAGAAAACTTTTAAACAATGGCTACTCTATTCTAGACAAAGATCACACAAAACATTTGACTTTCATCTCCACCCACCCTATATCAAAGCCAACGGATATCCTAGACTTCAACTCTTTCCAAGCAGTAACAAGACAACACAACCTATCCACCAGGCTGGTAGCAGAGAGCAATAATAAGTCAGGAACAGGCAAATTTACTTCCATCGAACAGTAACTCAGACCCCCTCATGCTGTCAGTAAAGACTACATGGGAAACTTGGATTTCCACTCTCATACAAAAGTTATGAAGGGTCCATTACCATTGGCATAATGTAAGAGGAGAGGTAGTGGAGAGTCGGGACTTTGACAACTGCCTATTTGTAATGAAACTACCCTGACTGTGGTGTCAGCAAAAGTCATGAGGGAAGAAGTAATAAGACATTCCTGTTTCTGCTGGCCAGAAAGGCATGGAGATTCAGGATTCTCACCAACACCAGGCAGTAATAAGGAAACTGTACCCTTTGGTTTTCAATTAATACAGAGGTGGGAATCATGGATTCCACCCCTATCCACAGATACAAGGTGGTGTTCCCTCATTTACCTGATGAATTGATGTGAGAAAAAGATGGCAAAAATAGAAGGGTTAAATATGATCCATAGTCTCATAACACAATATCCAATGTGTCTGGGTTCATTCCAAAATGACTCATCAACAAAGAACCAGGAAGATCCCCATAATAATGAAAAATAAATAAATTGATAATAATATTGAGATACTGGAGATGCGAGAAGTATCTGACAAGCCATCACAAAAATGCTTCAACAAAAATGACAAACACACTTGAAACAAATGAAAAAATACATTTAAGTCTCAGAAATAAAATCATAGTAAAGAAATAAAAATATTTTAACAAAATGAAAATTCTAGAAGTAAAAGTATGTAATCAAAATTTAAAAAACTCTAATGGGTAGGCTCAACAGCAGAATGGAGTGGGACAGATTTATAAAACAAGTACTTCCAGACCTAAAAAAGACACAGACAGCCAGACAGTAATAGTGCAGGACTTCAACAACCCTCTGACAGCATTAGATAGATCATCAATCAAGGGAGAAAACTCACAAAGAAATTCTAGACTTAAACTCAAAACTTCACCGCTTGGACCTAATAGATATCTATAGAATACTCCACCCATCAACCACAGAACATACATTCTTCTCATTTGCACATAGGACATACTGTAAGATGGACCATATGCTCTGACATGAAGCAAGTCTCAATAATTTCAAAACAATTGAAATCGTATCAGCCATTCTCTTGGACTACAGTGTAATAAAAATAGAAATCAATACCAAGAAGATCTCTCAAAAACCACACAGTTACATGGAAACTAAACAAGTTGCTCCTGAATGACTTTTGGGTAAACAACAAAATTAAAAAGAAAGCAAAATATTCCTTGAAACAAATGAAAATAGAGATACAGTATACCAACATCTCTGGAATGCAGCGAAAGCCATGTTAAGAGGAAATTTTGTAGCACTAAACACCCACCTCAAAAGAAAAAACATCAGATTAACAGTCTAACATCACAACAAGAGAAACTAGAAAAACAAGAACAAACTAACCCCAAAGCTAGTAGAAGAAAAGAAATAACTAAAATCAGAATGAAACTGAACAAAATTGAGGCCCAAAAATTTATACCAAAAAATCAACAAAACCAAAAGTTGGTTTTTTGAAAGGATAAACAAGATCAATAGACCACTAGCTAGATTAACAAAGAAAAAAAAAGAGGCCAAATAAGCATAATCAGAAATCAGAAAGGTAGCATTACAATCAATCCCACAGAAGTACAAAAGATCCTTTATGCACACAAAACTAGAAAATCTAGAGAAAATTGATAAATTCCTGGAAACACAATCTGCCAAAAATGAATAAGGAAGAAATTAAAATCCTGAGCAAGTCAATATCAAGTTCTAAAATTGAATCAGTAATAAATAAGCTTCCAACCAAAAAAAGACCCAGATCACATGAATTCACAGTCAAATTCTACCAGATGTAGAAAGAAGAGCTGGTATCAATTCTACTGAAACTATTTCAAAAAATTGAGGAAGAAGGACACCTTTCTAACTCAGACTACAAACTGGCATCACCATGATAGCAAAACCTGGCAAAGACACAACAGAAAAAGAAAACCAGAAGCCAATATCCCTGATGAACATAGACACAAAAATCCTCAACAAAATACTAGGAAACTGAATTCAACAGAATATCAAAAAGTTAATTAATCATGATCAAGTAGGCTTGATTCCTGGGATGCAAGGTTAGTTCTACATACACAAATCAATAATTATGATTCACTACATAAAATTAAAAGCAAAAACCATACAATCATCAAGAAACACAGAGAAAGCTTTCAATAAAATCCAACATCCTTTTATGATAAAAACCCTCAAGAAACTAGGAATGAAAGGAATATAATAATAACAGCCATTTGTGACAAACACACCCACAGTCTACATCACACTGAAAAGGCAGGAAAAAAGGCATTCCCCTTGAGAACTGGAACAAGACAATGATGTCCACTCTCACTCCTCCTATTCAACATAGTAATGAAAGTGCTAGCCAGAGCAATCAGGCAAGAGAAAGAAATAAGAGACATCCAAAAAGAAAAAGAAGTCAAATTATCTCTCTTCACAGGCAATATGACCCTATACTTAGAAAATCCTCAAGATTTCACCAAAAGTCTCTTGGACATGAAAATCAGTTTCAGTAAAGTTTCATCATACAAAGTCAACTTAAAAATCAGCAGCATTTCTATATACCAATAATGTTCAAGTTGAGAGGCAAATCAAGAATGCAATCTCATTTTCAATAGCCACCAAAAATAAATAAAATACCTAGGAATACATCTAACCAAGGAGATGAAAAATCTCTACAAGCAGAACTACAAAACACTGTGAAGAACAATCAGAGATGACACACACAAATGGAAAAATATCCCATGCTCATGAATTAGAAGAATAAATATCATTACAATGGCCATACTGCCCAAAGCAATGTATAAATTCAATGCTATTCTTGTCAAACTATCAATGTCATTTCTCACAGAACTAGAAAAAAACTATTCTAAAAGTTATATGGAATCAAAAAAGAGCCCAAATAGCCAAAACAACCCTCAGCAAACAAACAAACAAAACAAAACAAAACAACAACAACATCAAAAAACCACAAAGCTAGAAACATTACCCTACTTCAAACTATACTACAAGGCTACAGTAACCCAAATGGCATAGTACTGGTACAAAAACAGACACATAGACCAATGGAACAGAAAAAAGAATGAAGAAATAAAGCCACACACCTACAGCCATCTGATCTTCAACAAAGTTGACAAAAATAGGCAATGCAGAAAGACTTCCCTGTTCAACTCATGGTGCCGAGATAGCTTGCTAGGCATATGCAGAAGAATGAAAATGTCCCCTACCTTTCACCATATACAAAAATTAACTCAAGATAAATTAAAATTTTAAATGCAAGATTTCAAACTATAAGAATCCTAGAAGAAAACCTAGGAAACACCATTCTGGACAGTAGTCTTGAGAAAGAATTTATGACTAAGTACTCCAAAGTAATTGCAACAAAAATGAAAAATGGCAGGTGAGACCTAATTAAACTAAAGAGCATTTGCACAGCAAAAGAAACTGTCAAAAGAGTAAACAGACAACCTACCAAATGGAAGAAAGTATTTGCAAACAATGCATCCAAAAGAGATCTAATATTGGGGATCTATAAGGAACTTAAACAATTAAACTAGCAACAAAATCCAAATAATTCCATTAAAAAGTTGGAGAAAGACATGAATAGACACTTCTGAAAAGAAATACAAGTGACCAACAAACATGAAAAAATGCTCAACATCTCTAATTATCAAAGAAATCCAAGTCAAAACCACAATGAGCTATCATCCTATAACAGTAAGTAAGGTTCTTTTTAAAAAGTCAAAAAACAACAGTTGCTGGCAAGACTGTGGAGAAAGGGAATGCTTATAGAGTGTTGGTTCTGCATAAACAAATCAATAAATATGATTTGTAAATCATATGTAAATTAATTCAGCCACTGTGGGAAGCAATTTGGAGATTTCTCAAAAAACTTAAAACATTACTACTATTTAACCTGTCAGTTCAATTATTGGATATAAATCCAAAGGGAAACAAATCATTCTAACAAGAAGACACATGCACTCTTATTTTCATTGCAGCACTATTCACAATCGCCAAGACATGGAATCAACCCAGGTACCCATCAATGGTGGACTGGATAAAGAAAATGTACATATACACCATGGTATACTATGCAGCCATAAAAACAAACAAAATTACGTCCTTTGCAGTAACATGGATGCAGCTGGAGGCGCGAATTAACATAGGAAAAGAAAACCAAATACTGTGTATTCTCACTTATAAGTGGGAGCTAAACATTGAGTACTCATGAACATAAAGATGGCAACAATAGAAACTGGGGACTACTAGAGGGGGAAGGGAGGAAGAGGGCTGAAGACCTAACTCTTGGGTACTATGCTTAACACCTGGTTATTAAGATCACTCATAACCCAAACCTCAGCATCACACAATATACCCAGATAACAAATCTGCACATGAATCCCCTGAATCTAATGTAAATGTTGAAAGAAAAAGAATTTAGATAAAGAAGAACAAGATAAACACAAAACAAGCAGAGAGAAGGCAATAATAAAGACAAAAGCAAAATCTGTGACACTGAAAACAAGAAAACAATTTAAAAAATCAATGAAACAAACAGCTAATTCTTCAAAGAGATCAATAAAATTGATCAGCCTCTAGCAGGGCTTACAAAAGAGGAGATAGAGAGAAGACATAAATTACCAATATCAGGAATAAAACAGGGGATATTACCACAGACATTGCAAATATCAAAAGGATAATAAATAAATACCCCAAACAACTCTACATATAAAAATTGGACCACTTAGATGCAATGAAACAATATCTAGAAAAACACAAACCAGTATAGTTCAGTATAAAATAGATCATTTGAGTATTCCTATAACTATTAAGAAAATTGCATTTATAATTAAAAACTCCCAAAAAAGAAAATGTGCAAGCCCAATTGTTTCAAGGGAGAATTCTTCCAAATGTTTAAAAAAAAATTCTAAAATTCTACACAATCTCTTGCAGAAAAAATAAAAAGGAGGAAATATTTTTCAATTAATTTTATGAAGCTAGTGTTACCCTGATACCAAAATTAGACAGTAAAAACAAACAAACAAACAAAAAACCTCTAGACTAATATAAGTCATAAATATCAACATAAAACTCAACAAAACAAAAGCAAATAGAATTTAGCAATATATAAAAAGAATCAAACTGTTTAAGTAGGGTTTAGTGCAGGGATGCAAGGTTGGTTTAATATTCAAAAATGAATATAATTCACTGCATTAACCAGCTGAAGAAGAAAGATCATGAGCATATCAATCAATGCAGGAAAGAAAAAAAAATGACAAAATTTGGCATCCCTTCTTGATTTAGGCTTTCGAAAAAAATAGGAATAGATAGGAACACCCCCAACTTAATAAAGACTACACCTACAGCTAAAAGTTACAGTCCTAATGTCATGGTGAAAGTTCTATCCAGTGCAACAAGTCAGGAAAAGAAAACAAAAACCTATGGAGGTTAAAAAAAAAAGGGATTAAAGTCTTCCAATTTGCAGATGACCTAACTGACGATGTAGAAAATCCTAAGGAATCTATAGAATCTCCTAAAATAATGAATGAGTCAAGCAAGGTCATGGGATACAAGATCAACAGACAATACTACATCATATTTCTATATACTAACAATGCACGTGCAGAAAGTTAAATAGAGCACAATACCATTTTAATTGCTCCAAAGAAAACGAAATTCTTAGTTGTATACTGAACAAATCACATACAGAATCTAGATACTAAAAGTTCTAAAATGCTACTGAAAGAAATCAAAGAGCTAAATAAATGGAAGACATTAAGTTTATGGATTGTAAGATTCATATAGTAAAGATGTCACATCCCCCAAATTGACATACAGGTTTGACACAATTCTTGTCAAAATCCCAGGAAATTTTCTTGTAGCTATAAACAATATTATTCTATAGTTTATAAGCAAAGACAAAAGAATTAAAGCAGATAAAATACTTTTGAAAAAGGAGAGTAATGTCAGAGAAACCTGTCTACCTAATTTTAAGACATACCAACTAGCTAAAATAATCAAGGCAGTGAGATAAATACATAGATCCGTGGAACAGAAAAGGAACAAAAATTCAAATAAATTAAAAATAGACTCATATAATATGTCAAACTGATTTTTGACAAAGATTCAAATCAATTCAACTGAGCTCTTTCAAAAACGAATGGGGAAAATTTAGACAGCTATAGGTTTTTTTAAAAAATGAACCTAGACCTTATACTCACATGTGATACAAACAACCCAAAATGAATCATGAACTTAAGTGTAGAACATAAACTCTAAAAATTAGGGGAAAAATGAGAAAATATTTGGTATCTAAGGCTGAGCAAGGAGTTTGTGGACACAACACCAAAAGCATGATCCATAAGAGAAAAAAATTATAAATTTACAAGACACACCATAGACAAAATTAATATCTAGAATATAAAGCATGGTGTATTAGTCAGGGTTCTCTAGAGGGACAGAACTAATAGGATAGTTGTATATATGAAGGGACTTTATTAAGGAGTACTGACTCACATGATCACAAGATGAAGTCCCACAATAGGCCATCTGCAAGCTGAGAAGCAAGGAAGCCAGTTCGAGTCCCAAAACCTCAAAAGTACGGAAGCCAACAGTGCAGCCTTCAGTCTGTGGCTGAAGACCTGAGAGACCCTGGCAAACCACTGGTGTGAGTCCAAGAGTCCAAAAGCTGAAGAACTTGGAGTTTAATGTTCAAGGGCAGGAAGCATCCAGTACAGGAGAAAGACAAAGGCCAGAAGACTCAGCAAGTCAAGCCCTTCCACGTTCTTCTCCATGCTTTTATTCTAGCCATGCTGGCAGCTGATTAGATGGCGCAGATTGAGGATGGGTCTGCCTCTCCCAGTCCACTGACTCAAATGTTAATCTCCTTTGGTAACACCCTCACAGATACACCTAGGAACAATACTTTCAATTCAATCAGATTGACACTTCAACCCCATCAAGTTGACACTCAATATTAACCATCACACATGGACAAAAAATTTAGAATTGTTCAATCATTGGTAATCGGGAAAAGTTAAAATTTAAAAATGGCATACTATTTTACACCCATCAGAGTAATTTTTGCCAAAAATCTTAAAGAGCCAAGTGTATGCTAGGCTACAAAGATACAGGAACTCTTGGGTATCCTACTGACGGTACAATAACACAGTTTGAAACTATGGAGACGGAGGGTTCATCTGTTATCTGGTAACATTAAGCTTATGCATATCTTATGGTTCAGAAATTTTATTTCTGGACATATTTGCCTAGAGGAACTTCCAACCATGGAAATACGAACAGTGGTGTTCTCTGTAATTATGTTTTATAATAATTTTTAAAAAGGAAACAAACTAATGAAAGATGGATAAATTAACCATGAACTATTCACATGATGATACATGTAGCATTTCAAATAAATTAGAAATATCTTTGTCGATATGGATTAATATAGACAACCACTTAATGAAAGACAAAATCCTACAGAAGAATGATACTATTAAAAATATTAAGTTTTTATGTATGTTTAAAAAAGTTTTTATGTATTAAAAAACATTTTTTTTTTTTTTTTTTTTTTTTAGTTTCCATAGGTCATTGGGGAACAGGCAGTGTTTGGTTACATGGGTAAGTTCTTTAGGGATGATTTGTGAGATTTTGGTGTACCCCCACCTGAGCAGTATACACTGAACCCAATTTGTAGTCTTTTATCCTTCACACCCTTCCCAACTTTTCCTCGAGTCCCCAAAGTCCACTGTGTCATTCTTATGCCTTTGCATCCTCATAGGTTAGCTCCCACTTATGAGTGAGAACATACAACGTTTGTTTTTCCATTCCTGAGTTATTTCACTTAGAATAATAGTCTCCAATCTCATCCAGGTCACTGCAAATGCCATTAATTCATTCCTTTTTATGGCTGATTATTATTCCATCATATACATATACCACAGTTTCTTTATCCACTTGTTGATTGATATATATCAAAATAATGATGTTTTTGCCAGAGGAAAAAAGAAATTAAGAAATGAAATTTGAAGTCATTACAGCAAATTATTAACAGTTGTTCATCCTAGCTAGTATCTACATAGACGTTTATAACAGCATTTTCTTCAACTTTCCATTGCTAGCAGATTGTAGCACAATGAATGAAATCAGCAGTCTTTCTCATTTATCTTCCATCAGTTGCCACTCACCCTTTAGCGGCAGGATTTTCCTTACATCTCTCTCAACACATTACACTGCACCTACCATTCAATGTCACTTACCATCAACCTGTTTAAAGAATCATTGCATTCTCACGTTTATGCGTTAATGGGGAAATCTAAACTTGGCAATACATTTAGGCATCTATTGTAATTTAAACTTAATTTAAAAAAATTTACTGGTAATGTATCAGCATATTCTCATTCATGGAAGCACAAAGAGTAAAAGTAAAATAGAAGTTCTGCTTGAAGCCCAAAACTCTTAACTCCTAGGTTCCATTTGCCCCTCCAAAGAAAATAGTTGTTATCAATTTAAAGCAGGGTTTCTCAATCTCATCACTATTGACAAAGTGAGTGAAATGATTTTTTGTTGCAGGGTTGTCCTGAAGGCTGTGTAGTCTCATCCTTGTTGAGGGCATTGTATCCCCTAGGTGCCAGGAGCATTTCCCTTGGCTCCGTCTGTGAAAACCAAAAATATCTCCGAGCATTTCCAAATGTCCCCTCAGGGGCAAAATCAGTCCTGGTTGGAAATTGTTATCCACAATGTATCATTTGAGATGTTTTACCATACACAAATGTAGAACACTTTATATACATACTAAAACATATAGGGATTTGTGTATATATTTTTAAATGTAAATGTTATCATACCATACATATTTTGAATCTTGATTTCTTTCACTTAATAGTAGGTTTTACAAATCTTCACTATTTTGGTTAACTATGTATTATTCCTTACTATGGATACACTACTTTTTTTAACCACTCTGTTGTCATAGAATATTTGAGTTGAGTTAGGGACTTTCAACCTGCTAGAAAAGATGCTCCACGTTATTGCTCCCAGTTGTGCCTAACATCAATGCTTTTCCAGTCTGTGTAAGATTTTCTTTTCCTTTCTACTTCTACCAGACAGAATAAAAATATGCAACACCATTATTTCAATATGCCCTCAGTTATCTCTTGCATGTTTCCTAAATTATTCTCCACCCTATCCTCTCCTTTCCGATGAAGGAGCCACAATGTCTAGGTATAAATAGGTTTTGGGTTTTAGTCAGGCACTACCTATCAGAGTCTGTTTTCTTTCCTTGGGCGTTTTAAGGCTAAGCGTTATTGCATCCATAAATCACCCATTCAGGGACTCATTTCCCCTGAAAGGGCCTAAGAGCCTCTCGGGTGTCCTGTATTTGAGAAAACATTGATCTGAGCTGGAAGCTATGTGGCAGAGTGAAAAAATTCTAGATCAGAAATGAAATGAGCCAGGATAAGAAATGAAGAGAGCCAGGTTCAGCCCGCATTTGCTGTAGACAAGTTTTTCTCTACTGTGAGCCTCAGTTTCCTCATCAGGAGGGATTTACATAAGATAGTTTCTTAGCATTTCACCAGGGTGAAGCTCCAAGGCTTCATAACTCCTTTTACATTTGAAGATCATAGTTTAATGCAGATTTCATTCAACGATCTGTTCATTCAAATATTGAGTGTTCCTCTGACTCTCTGTATAGACAGAATTGAGAGCTATAGCAGTTTCCTGTGTAATTCAGTCAGACAGTCTAATGATGAAAAACAAAAACCCATTTTATGGTGGCTTATCTGAACTAGTAAGATTTTGTCACAACTCTCAACTTAGCCTTTACCAATTAAGTACCACCTTTTATTATTCAAAATGTTCATTATTTCTTATATCATAATATAGGCTATTTCTCTATATGTAAATGTGTGTGTGTGTATATATATATTTCTCTATATGTAAATGTCTTGAACGTTGGATTTAATTAATCATTCATTTTTTCTTTTTTGTAAATCAGCTTGTGAACTGTGCAAATACAGCTTATGTCAGTTGCAAAACATGGCTTTTTCTCCAAAACAAAAACTTATGCTAATAACCAATTGCTAATTCTTTATCTGCATCTGATCAGGGCTAATGGTCTTAGATGGTTTGCAGGCCATATGAATAGCCCTATTCTATTAATAAGAGTACCCTTTTATGGTACATTCAGAAGAAAGTACCCCAAGGGCATTTCTTCGGCAAAAGTGATCATAATTTTGGTTCTAAAAACCCCAAATTCCGAACACAACTGATTGGACCATGAGACCTAAAATCAGTCAACTCATACACTGGGGAGTTACAAACGAGAAAGTCTGGATGGAGGGAATCTTCTCCATCAGGAATGCTAATGGTCAATTCAATTCACGGTTGTTTGGTTTAGAGATAGAGAAAGTCTATTTGTAGTGGGCGCAGAAGAAAATGCATAGAGACAAGAAAGTATGTAAATATCAAGGTAATTGAATCTGAGAAGAAATTAAAACAACAGGTAAGCTGACATAATAAAGCAGAAAAGAGAATTTCAAAATGAAAGGTAAAAATCTGTGGAACAGAAACAATGATAAACTGAGTTGTTCTCTTGTGGGAGGATCCAGGGACTCTTGCTCATGGAAAAGCAATGAAGTAGGCTGCACGTGGTGGCTCACGCCTGTAATCCTAGCAGTTTGGGGGGTCGAGGCTGCTCGATCACTTGAGGTCAGGAGTTCAAGACCAGCCTGGCCAATATGGTGAAACCCCGTCTCCACTAAAAATACAAAAGTTAGCCAGACATGGTGGCAGGCACCTGTAATCTCAGCTACTCAGGTAGGCTGAGGCAGAAGAATTGCTTGAACCCATGACACAGAGGTTGCAGTGAGCCAGTGAGCTGAGATTGCAGTAAGCCTGAGTAACAGAGCAAGACTCTGTGTCAAAAACAACAACAACAACAAACAATGAGGTAGATGGAAGGGCAGAGTGAATTCTGTTTCTAAATCTCAGTTGCTGGCACTGCAAATACTGGGATCTCAGCTGTATATTCTTTTTTTTTTTTTTTTTTTTTGAGACAGAGTCTCGCTCTGTCGCCCAGGCTGGAGTGCAGTGGTGCCATCTCTACTCACCGCAAGCTCCACCTCCCAGGTTCACACCATTCTCCTGCCTCAGCCTCCTGAGTAGCTGGGACTACAGGTGCCCGCCCCCATGCCTTGCTGATTTTTTTTGTATTTTTAGTAGAGACAGGGTTTCACCATGTTAGCCAGGATGGTCTCAATTTCCTGACCTCGTGATCCACCTGCCTTGGCCTCCCAAAGTGCTGGGATTACAGGCATGAGCCACCGCGTCAGGCCCAGGGATCTCAGCTGCATACTCTTGAACTGAGTTAACTAAACCACAGTACTGCAAGTTTAACCACGTGCATAATGGAAAAGAGAAAAGAAAAGGCCTCATATCCTAATACCAAGTCTCAGATGTGTTCTCTTCCCATTCTATTCCATACCTTTGATCTAAAGAAAAGTACCTAAAACATGAATATACATCTCTAAGTTTATAGCTCATGGTGGGAAACAAATAACCTCAGACAGAGTGGGAAGCAAGTGAAGGAGAAGTCACCCCACACTGTAACAAAGCAAATGCAATTTTTGGATAGAGCTGCCCACACAATGCATAAGCAAGGTGACAATAAATAGCACAGCAAGTAGACTGAGAACTTTCTCCAATAAAGAGAAATTGAGATAATTGATAAGCCCAATCAGAAATTTAAAATAACTCAAGGATCAGAAGAAAATCCTCCCAAAATATTTTATGTTACAGATTTTTATCTAAATGAGACCTCTGAGATAAGATGATTTTTAAAAACTAAAAGGAGAAATTACAGAGCTGAAATAGCAAGTTTAATAATAAAACTATATCAGAAAATTGGGGGAGAGGTGATTGGAAGATGTAGAAAATTGCTAGTTTTCTAATTTTTTTTAGAAGGAAGCTAAAAGAAAAAATTACAATGTCATTTAAGACAATAATGACACCAAGTTCTTCATGTTTTTTTATAATACTACTTTTTAAATTTAGAGGGATTATTTAAAAAACTAATACATTATGTGGTAAAAACATCTTGATATTCAATTCTATTTATTTGAGTTTCTTTGATTTCTATTAAATTTATGTAAAACTGAATGAACAGTTCTTTTCATTAACATGTATGTAATTAATTTTTACAGTTTTTCTGGTCTTGTAATAATATATCTGTCTTCACATGCATACCGAGACATCTGGAATGGCATTCATCTAATGGTTATAAAAGTTATTTCTGGGGAGTATAATTTGTTTTAGGTGACTTTTTACTAGTCTTTTCTATGCTTTTATACATTTCTTTAATTACTTAAACAGAGAATGCATCAGTTTTGCAAGAATAAGAAAAAATACATAAACAGGCAGAGTATGTCTCAACTCCTGAGATGAGACATACAAATTTCTTTCTACAGTTGTAATCAGAGACAATTTCAATGAGCATTAGACAAATAATGCAAAAAGTCTTTAGTGCTTCCCAAAAAATAAATGTCAAGATATTTTATCTCACACCATCATAAAACATTTAGAAATGGAATTCCAATGACTATCTGTTCAAACGTTCAGCTTAGCTTTTTTTATTTGTTTAAATCAGGAGTGGAGAGTTAGGTGTCCTTTTGAGAAGTTAAAGAACACTATGGATCTTCTACAAAGAAAAAAGAACCTGTATTCACACAGTGTATTTCATACTACTTAAGAGGGTTCATGAGCTCTGTAAAGGTGGCCCACTGGCACCAGATAACAAACTCCTGTGTGTACTGGATTTCTCTGCAAGTAGTGACATTTCAGTTCCCAGAGTAGTCTTTGCACCCCCTACCTGTTGTTTAAGTTTTTATCCTCATGTATATTTGCGTGCCTCTGAGGACACATAATATAATCAGAAGTATGCAAGCTATATGTCAAGAATGAGACATTAGGACCAATAACTGAAAAGAAGATGTATTACTGATAAGAAAAAAAATTGTCTTACACTAGAGCATAAATCAGCCAAATGATTCTCCAAAGCCACGTGAAGCTTTATAAATGATGCACAGAAACATACTAAGGTGATCAAAGATAGTCATTGAGCATTCTTTGTCTCTGAGAATCACAATATCTTAAGACAGGAAAAAATGAGAACAAATGAGTCTGCCTCCATTGCTGTCTGCCACCAAACCTAATTTTTCCATTCCAGTTTCAAATTCCCAAGGTGATAGCAATTCCATCACTTGCCTCAGGAGATGAGTCTGTCATCTAGCACCGCCAGTAAGATGTTGCTGAGAATAAGCCTAAATGTTTTCATTATTTTCATCCCATTACTCCTAGTTATCCCCTACTGGGCCATTCTAAATACTGTAATTTCACTCTCATCTGTTTTTATTTCTTTCAAATATTCACAGACTATCATTATTTTCCCCTGTATTTGTCCCTAAGCTCTTTTAATCTTTCCTCATAAGTAATCCCTGTCCATCATTTCTGTTTCCCTGTGGACATAGCAGAGAGTAGAGGGTGCCTTTCATTTTTTTTTCCATTGTGTAGGGAAATCACGGGCCATTTATAAAAGTTTCTTAGGAGATAAATCACCTAGATTTGGGTGAGCTGGAAGATTTTGACAATGCATTACTTGTTCTGCCAATAATGGTTGAATTTGGGGACTGTTCTCATACAATTGATCTGAATGGATCATTTGACACAGTTTATGATGCTGACAGCATCTCAGAAAACCTCTCATTGGCTGGCTTTGTTGATGCTCACCACAGCAGTTCCATGAAGTAAGTTGCAGTGAAGACATGAGCTTCAAAGTAAATGACAGCAAGAAATTCATGAGACGTATCGCTAATGAGAATGGAGAGTTTATTGAGCAGTGATAAGTTCAGTTTCAATTATTCAACTGTTTATCAGGCTTCCCTGACCAACGGTTATCCATAAAACATATTCTTTGCACTTGGGAAGCATCCATGATTCCTCCTCTCATTTGGAAAGCTCTGAGAAATGCTATGGATGGTGATAAACTAACACTTTTTATGCTCTCTGAGCTAGAAGAGGTCATTACTGTTCAACTTACCAATTCAAATTAGATACTGGGGCTTAGCTGCATGTGTATCAAGATGGTGCAGAACACCCCTGTGACAATGAGTTGGAAAGCATCCATCTGCAACTGAACACTTCCTTCCCCTTCATATTTTTCACAGTTGGGTCACAGAACTGGAAAAGCTATTGGCACTGTGACTTAGTTCATAACCCACAATTAACAGAGGTCTTTAGATAAAGCCATACTTCAAAACTCAAACTCAACAAAAATAGAATATTCTGAAAACCGTGGTTATTCAAAAGAAAATGAAAAGGAATTCTAAGAAAATGATAAAGACTATTCTTCATCCACAACTATTCCTCAATATTCCTATGTGTTCCAGGACACTGAACTATAGATTTTTCTCCTGGGCTGTTTAGATTTTTTGTTTTGGCTTGTTTTTGCTTTTATTGGTCCACTTTGCTCTCTTATTTTCTTCTTCTTGTTCCTGTAATTGTAACTGTTCCCTAGTAACTTTTTTTCTGAAGTGGATGTTTGATTTCGTATCATTTTTTCATTGCGGATTCACACTCCCTTTCATCATTAGCTTCATATGTGTGACTCCAAATCTCTATTCTATCCCTGAGTTAGAGACATATATGTTCAGCTGCTTGCTGAAAGTCACCTGAAATTCTCAGAAGTAATGCCAAATTACGGTAGTTCGAACTGAATTAAATCTCCCACTCTATTTTCTCTATTTTTGCTTAATGTCTTCATTTTTCATTTACCACTTTACCAAACCTAGTATGATCTTTGCATCTTTCTTCCCTCCTTTTCTACTTTTCTTCCTTCCCTAATAAGCCAATTTGCTACCCAGTACTACTGACTTTCAAAAGAAATTCCTTCAATACATTACCCAAGGTCTACTCAGATTTTCAGTATCAAATGTGTTTGACAAATCTAGACTAAAAAATATATGAAATTGCAGGAAATATTAGAGCTTTTAATATCATAATATAGATTATAGAATAGAATGTGCAGTATTTACCAAATTTATTGAAAATGAAACACCTTTTGAAGAGCAGCATGTGTTTTCTGGAACACACAATACTATGCTAGATTTATCTACCTAAAGTAGCTAACGTTTCAAATACAATTTCAGGGACCTTTCTTTTCAGAATTATTATTCTTAAATATATTGTTTTATAAAATATGATATCAACAGATGTATCTGATATTTTCTTTGCATACTTTGATACAGCCAAATGATCAGTTAGCATTCATCATTCATTTTCCTAAGTGTATATCTTTACCTAGAACAGACCTTTCAACAAAGACCTTTCCTTCTTTCCCTTCATCGCATGTCTTAACTTTCTGTTAAAATGTATTCATCCTTCAAGACCTATATTAAGTGCCACCTTCTACAAGATAATTTTTCAAAGGAAATTTTTGAAAAAATTAACAACTACTCTGTTCATTTGTTTTACGGGTTTATTGGGCATATACAACTGCAGGTGAATTTGTGTGCTTTCTCCCTACTGTTAATTCCGATCTCTCTGAGGGCCTGAAAAGTATATTACTCATTTTTGCATACATAATGTAATTTCAAAATATGCAGAAGAATCACTTAATAAAACTGAAAACAATTTCACAATTCAAAAATTCTTAGTAAATTTGAAGTAAAAAAAAAAAGTCTTCAACCTGATAAAGGGTTTCTATCAAACAACAGCAATAACAAATAACATCCTAAATAGAGAATTGTTTAAAACACTTTCTTTAAAATCTGAATTAGAATAAGATTTTATACCATTCAATTCAACATTGCACTGGATATCCTAGCTGGCAAAATAAGATAGAAAAGGACACTTAAGGCATAACAATTGAAAAAGAGGAAATAAAATGTTCACTATTTGCAGATGACATAATAATCTTCATGGAAAATTCAAATGAAACTCCAGATAAATCATGAAGAGGCATTCTTCAAACAAACATATATGCTAGTAAACATATAAGTAGGTGTTCATATAAATACTATCAGGTGAATACACACTGAAACTATGGTAAGAGAGCATTATTTTTTTAAAAACCTACTGATGAAAATTAGGGAATAAATGTTGGAAGAAACAAAAAGCATCAATATTTTTTAAACCTTGCTGACAAAAGCATAAATTGAAACCTTCACTTTGGAAAACAGTTTAGAACAATTTTGTAAATGAAAACATTTACATATCCTAAAAGCAAGGAATTTTCCTCTAGGTATATACACAAGAGAGATTTGTAAATGCACGTGGTAAATAAGCACACGAATGTAAAAAAAAAAAAAAAAAAAAAACTGTAATGTTTGTAACAGCAATCTAAATGCCTGATGAAAGAATGAATAAAATGTAATGTGTTTGGAATATTATGTGACATCAATAATTTTTTAAAAACCATAGGGACATGCATTATCATGGAGAGATATTAACATTGCAATATGGAATTCAAAGTCCTGGTTGGGTGTGCTGGCTCATGCCTATAATCCTAGCACTTTGGGAAGCCAAGGCAAGAAGATCACTTGAGCCAGGAGTTCAAGAACAGCTTGGGCAACATAGTGAGACCATGTCTCGACCAAAAAAAAAACAAAAACAAATTAAATGACCTGGTCATGGTGGGGTGGCATGCACCTATACTTGGGAGACTGAGGTGGGAGGATCACTTGAGCCCAGGAGTTCGAGGCTGCAATGAGCCATGATCATCCCACTGCACTCCAGAGCCTGGCTGATACAGAAAGACTGTCTCAAAAAAAAAAAAAAAAAAAAAAGGTCCCAGAAGATTACAAACACCCTCTTTTTACAAACATTCAAAAATTTAAATAACATGCTTTTGGGAATACATATATATGAGATAAAATGTAATAAGAAAAAGTAAAGAAAAGATTAAAGCTAGTTATCTTCAGATGGGGAAGTAGGAGGATGATATCGGGAGGGCCACAGAGGGTGTCAAAAACCAAGGATTATAATTCATTAAATTCTGCTTACCTGTGTTTAAAATAAATGAACAAAAGACAGGAGTTGTAATGAACTGGATGGGAGAGTGAGGGAAGGGACTCTCAAGTTTCTGGCTGGAGCAATTCAGTGAATAATTATGTCATTTACTGAGATAGAAGATTTTGTTCTGAAGAGTATGAAACAACCAAGTGGACAAGTGAGAAACTCAGGGTGAAACTCGGGCTCACCTGGGTAAAGATGGCACGGAGGAGAAGCTACCACTGCTCCAATTCTCATCTCTCTCTGTCTGCCCACAAGGCTAGACCACGTGTCCTGGCCAGTCTTGCAGCTAAATAATAATAGTGTAACTAAGCTCTAGCCAATAATATGTGAGTGAAAATCTTACGACTTCTCCACTTTCATTTTTCTTCTTGAGGCCTCAGAGGTGGTGTAACCTTAGGGTAGAAGGAGCCAATATCTTATAATCACTCTAACAAGCAAAGCCACTCACAAATTATGCCTGTCTGGAATAGATATACAATCAAGAAATAAACTTTGTGTGTGTGTGAACCATTTTATATTTTTAGATCTACACGGTAAAGTCATCCCATCTATCCCATCTAATATAGGAATTAGCACTTTCAAGTGAAGTACTGCTTTAACAAACTGATAAAATGCATAGCAATGTAGAACTCATTGGATTTGCAACAGGTAGCACAGGAATAGATTTCACAGTTCAGAAAGATGGAGAAATGTCCGGTAAAACTATCACCTAAAATCACTTCAAAGGAAGACTGAATACATACTGAGCATACTGTTCTGGAAGCAGCAGATTGAATGAGCTAGAATATTAGTGCTTGTTGATTGTTTCTTGCTGCTTACAGCAAGAAATCACAAGCAACCATTTGCAGGCAGAAATTAAAGAACTTTATGGGGTTGAAGAAACAGATTTCTTCTAGACTACAAAGAATAGGAGACAATTTAAAGAAAGTCCATTAAGACTTCTCAGTTAAAAGAAACATAGGAACTAAGCCTTGTGGGAAATATAGATTAAGGTTGTCACATTTTTACCCAACCTTTTTGTTTCAGATAGCCTCATGATAAATGCCATTAATCTGAGAGAAAGAAACTGAGGATAAGGAAGAAAACAAATAGGGAGACATATCTAGGGAAAAACTTACGGCATAGTTCCTGCCACCCAGAGCTTCCTAGAAGCAGATAGATCCAAAGCCCACTAAGTTTTTCAGAGAATTGTACTGTCAGTGAAACTATAGGCCTAGCCTAAAGATGCCTTTAACAGCTCAAGTCATAAAATATCCCAAGGGCTCAAAACCTGCACTTGCAGCTAGCAAACTGGAAAAGTGCAGAATGACCACCTATAAGCACTTTAGAAGTGGCCAAGGGAGAAAGAGACAAGGAGGAACATCCTAGAGGGAGTGCCTCCCAGAGAGACGAATGAAGTCTTTATTTTTTTTTCTTTCCCCTTGGAGACACAGAGTAACAGAGTAAACTGTGTTTTGATTGCAATCTAACATGAGGTCAAGTGTGGAATTTTCTACTTCTGGCATCCAGATTTGGGGTTTTTGGATTAGGCATGCTCAACCTGTACCACATGTTCTCACTTACATGTAGAATCTCAAACAATGTAACTCAAAGAGACAGAGACTAAAATGGCAGTTACAGAGCCTGGGAGGTGAGGGAAATGGGGAGATAATGGACAAAGAGTATAAAATCTTAGAAGGAATATGTTTTAGTTTTTATTTTTGGTGATCTTTGGCACAGAATAGTGAGCACAGTTAACGAAAATGTGTTGTACATTTCAAAATCGCTGAGAGAGTACATTTCAAATGTGCTCACCACAAAAAAGATAAGTATTTGAGGTGGTGGGTATGTTAATTAACCTAATTTAATTACTCCACATTATTTTCATAAACCATGATAACACCTCGTACCCAATAAATATATACAATTACAAATTGTCGATTTATAATAAAATAAAAAATAAAAGTAATGAAGTTGGTACATTAATTAATATACCATCTAAAAGTCTAACACAATATTGGTTCTCATTAGACATTTTTTCCTCCATTTATTTATTTATTTATTTATTTATTTATTGAGACAGTGTCTTCCTCTGTCACCAGGCTGGAGTGCAGTTGTGTAATCTCGGCTCACTGCAACTTCCACCTCTTGGGTTCGAGCAATTCTCCTGCCTCAGCCTCCTGAGTAGCTGGGACTACAGGCGCATGCCACCATGTCCAGCTAATTTTTTTGTACTTTTAGTAGAGACGGGGTTTGTCCATGTTGGTCAAGATGGTCTCGATCTCCTAACCTCGTGATCCACCCGCCTCAGCCTCCCAAGGTGCTGGGATTACAGGCGTGAGCCATGACGCCCAGCCTCAATTTATTTGAGTGTATCTTTTATTCAAATAAATGTTTCATGTATTCAGAATTATGAAAAGGCTACCTGCACACACTGTAGATAGCACTATCTCTGAATTGAAGGCACTCACAGAAAACTGAGGAAATAAGATGCTTAAAATAAAAGCCAACGATATAGTATGGGATTCAGCCAAATCTTGCCTTCAAATGCCACACTTGATTTTTTCCTACAGTTTCTATATATAATAGGAATTATAAACTTAAATACCACCCGTAACTTTTGCATATTAAATGCCACCATTTACTCCCTAGTCCCACATCTGTAAGAGAAGAGGACATTCTATGAAATGATAAAGAAGAAAAAAAAGCATGGAGAGAATCTGCTGTTTGCTTAGGGAAGACTTATCCAAAGACAATTGCCTTGGAAACTTTTTCTTCTTACCCAACACAATGGGACCTGGGAGCCATGCTGAGTTGTCACTAAGGAACCACCATGGGCTGAAATTCCAAAGAGAACGTGGTATTTCCAAATTCTAAGAATACAAGTCTCACAGAGGAACTAGGACGAAGGCGGAGCAGTGCGTGAGGCACAGTTGTTTAGCTGTGCCAATAATCAGCAGAGCAGAAAGACAGAAGGAGAAAATTGCCATGATTTTGCAGGGTTTTTTTGTTTTGTTTTGTTTTGTTTTTTAACAACTCCCACTTACTGAGCACTCAAGATGAACTAAGCATTGTGCTCATTGCTTTATATGCAATATTTTATGTTTAACCCAACACTGTTACTATGTATTAATTACTCTATTTTACAAAACAAGAAAACTATGTACTATTTACTCTATTTTACAAAACAAGAAATTTGAGTTTCAGAAAAGGCAAATGATATGTCTAAGTTCACACATCTAGTACAAGGTGAAGCAGAGAGTCAAGGCAATCTCTGTGACTCCAGAAGTACTGTGGCCATGTGGTCAATCATTGGAGATTCGAAACTTGTATTCTTATAAAGGTCATTAGGCAGTGAGCACAGCATTGCAGACAGAATACACAAGCTGACAAGAATTGCCCAGAGCCCATTCCTGTTAGCTATTACTTCACAACTATCCTAAACTTTGTGATTTAATTTGTTAACTTTTATTTCGCTCAGAATCTTTAGGCCAGGAATTCAAGAAGGTCTCAGCTGAGCTGTTTGAATCTGAATTACGTGGCATCCGCTGGGGTGGCTGGGGCTGAAGAATTCACTGTCAAGGACTCTTCACTCACACTCTGACACGTTGGTGCACCTTAACTTCTGTCTCTCCCTTTCTCACTACATTGCATCTCCACACTAGCTCGGGACTGTCAGAGCTGGGAGCCTCAGGGTAGACATGATTCACATCAGATTGCTGGCTTCCAAGGGGGAGAAACATGAAGCTGCCAAGACAGCTAAGGCTATGCTCAAAACAACACAGCATTACTTCCATCAGATCTGTTAGTCAAAGCAATACAGAAGCTGCCTGGATTCAAGGAAGTGGAGAAATAGACCAGGTCTCTTGTTAGGAGAGTGGTCAGGTCACACTGCAGAAGATAATGAAAAGTGGGTGACCATGAGGCCCACTTTGGAAAAGACAACCTACCCCACAGACTGACAGCCCAGGAGTCAGTGCAGCAGGACCAACAGGAAACCAGGACAGTACAGGAAGGTTATCAGACTGAAAGCAAAAGTTTCCCTACCTATAAACACTTCTCATCAGGCAGTACCAAGACAATGTCCAAATAAGCAAACACAAAGGTGAAGCAATAAAAGAAGGAAGGTTAACATGCAGAAGTGACTTTTTTAAAAAAGTAGGAAGGCAGTACTTCAGAAAGTGGACTTGAGCTATTTGAATGCAATGACTATTTATACTGGCACTCACATGCCAGACCCAGTTTTACATGCTGGGGATACAAAGATTATAAAACACAATTCCTGACTTCTAGAAGTTCAAAGTCCAAAGGGAGTGTTATAAGACCTTTTAATCAATAGTCTCTACCGACACCTAGTCAAGACTAAAATCGTGGAAGAGAAAAGAGAAAGCAAAAAGAAAAAAAAAAAAATTCAAGACAAAGATAATTTTTGCTTCAAAACACCTGAATAAGGAAACAAGTTTGCTGATTCCTTGGTGAATTGGGATTATTTATCAAATATACATTTTGCCTGAATTAAACAAAATTTAAATACTTACATATTTGCTCATTCTGAGTGGAGCAACACATAGCATTTAGAGCACCATGCATTCTTCCCCATCCTTAGTAGATAGCAGCACCCTATGCCACGGAGACCACATATGGCTTTAATATCCTTTTCAATATTGTGCCCCAAGAAGCCACTCCCAGTCTATCAAGTTGCCATACAAGAGTAAATCAACTTGCCATCTTATTGTTGTGAGGGATTTCTCAGTTAATGCTTTTGATTCTAATCTTCTGATTTGACAACCATACACATCTAAAGAAATCCCTATGAAGTTAGGGTAAGTAGTAAAATCACCTACCCAGGGATCTTAAAAAAAATCCCATTGCCCAACTGCACCACAGACCAATTAAGTACAAATCACTAGAGAGCAATAGTATTTTTAAAAAAAACTCCCTAGGAGATGACAATATTAAGTCAAGGTTAGGAACGATTGTGCCTAAACAAGAAATGCATCTTCGAATTTCTGGGAAGAAAAGACACTGATTTTATAGCAGGCTCCCAAAGGGGAACATTTGCTGATTAAGGTTTTGTCAGATAACTGGGTTTTATATCCAATTGGTTTAAATGTCCAACTAATCTCCAAGTGTAGTAGGTTTCACAATTGCACCCATAGTTAATATGCTGATAAAACCTCAGAATTAATCACTATATTACAATCACAATTTTGATGTATTCTTGATCCTATTACGTTTTCATTTTACCTTAAGCGGACTAGGACAGCAAGGCATTTTTAAAATCTAATCATAATGAGAAAAGGAGTGTAAGGCTGTTTTGTTTCTCCTCTAGCTTACTTGAAATATTGATATTATTGGAAAAAGCCACCAAACCAAAAACACCAAAGATAATAAAAATGCCCCCATTAGAAAGGAATTTATCACATCAAAATTAATGATTTTCAGCCAGTAACAATGCCACTCTTTGGTTGTCGAGTTAACTCGATTTCAATTTAACTGAGCCACTCTATCATCTGAATCAGGACAACAGACAGAGATGAATTAAGGCGATTCGGAGGCTGCGTATACTATGTGCCCTGGGTAAGAATTAATCCCGGGGAATGTTTTCATCTTTTCATTTCTCTCTCTACCCTCCTCTCATGTTTCTTTAGAAATTGACTTTCTTAATTGCAATGATGCGTCATTCAGTTTACCTTACTCAATTGCTGTGATGTTTCTTTTCTTTATCTAAAAAGCACTCTTCCTACAAGGGAGAATGTTACCACACTTTCAAGGGATCTATTTATTATGGGGGTCTCTCTTATCTGACATTAGAATCTTTCCCCTGCCTTCACATGGAATCCATGATATTTTAACAGATACCTTAAGCGAGTCTCTGTTTCATTCTTTATGACATTAAAAAGCTTTCATCAGTATGCAAAAACAGTTTCATATCTCCTTTTTTGTGAGATGAGTAAAACTAGGGCTAAAGGATTCACAGGAAGCTCAATTTGGCATTAATTTAGACATTGATTCGGCAGTCATTTCCTGAAAGCATAGACATCAAGGCACCCTCTTGGGTCCGAGGGATGAAAAGATGCAGAAGACAGAGTCCCTATACTCAAGAGCAATTATAGTCTCACTTGATAAAACTGACAATAGTCACACTGACAAGGTCACAAGAATAGCAAGACTGAATAGTGGTTGGAGAGCGCTTCTCTCCCCGTTTTGCTGCTAGTTAGCACCAAGGGTGGAATTTGAGGCCAGTTTCTGCACCTTTGGGTACAGTTGCACTCATGCTTTATTCCTGTAACCAGATAGTGAACATCTTGAGAACAGTTTACTTTCTTGTGTAACTGTAATACATTTAGGAGCTCTCATGTGGCTCACTGTATAGATTACATTTGACAAACTCTTAGTATTAAATGGTAAAAGAGCAAAAAGTAACTTAAATGAAATGTTTTCTTAGTTCGTTCAGCTGCTATTAAAAAAATATCACAGACTGGGTGACTTATCAACAAAAAATATGTATTTTTCACAGTTCTGGAAGCTGGGGAGTTCAGTGTCAAGGTGCTAGCAGATTTGGTGTTCTAGTAGGAGCACATTTCCTGGTTCATAGATGGTCAGTCTATGAACATGGCACCTCACTGTGTCTCACGCGGCAAAAAGAAGCTAAATTGTTCTCTGGGGTCTCTTTTTACAAGGGTTTTTTTTTTTTTTTTTTTTTTAAGATGGAGTCTCACTCTGTCACCCAGGTTGTAATGCAGTGGCATAATCTCAGCTAACTGCAACCTCCGCCTCCTGGGTTCACGCGATTCTCCTGTCTCAGCCTCCCAAGTAGCTGGGACTACAGACACCCGCCACCATACCCGGCTAATTTTTATATTTTTAGTAGGGATGGGGTTTCACCATGTTGGCTAGGCTGGTCTCGAACTCCTGACCTCATGATCTGCCCACCTTGGCCTCCCAAAGTGCTGGGATTACAGGTGTGAGCCACTGTGCCAAGGGCTTTTATAAAGTCTCCACTTTCATGACCTAATCACCTCCCAAAGGCTCCACCTCCAAATGCCATCACATTAAGGATTAGGTTACAACATATGAACTTGGGGAGAACAAACACATTCAGTCTACAGAGCAAATTCCATTCTTTATTTGAGTCTTTCTAAGATCATAAAAAAGGGTCCAGCCACAACTCACAGCGATACATCTCCAAATTTCTCTTACCTCTCCAATGGTCTCACACTTCACCACTGTCCTGGTGCAAAAATATTCCTCCAGTCCAGTTCATTTCCTTCCCTCTACTCTCTCTGTCCCACCTTTCTCTCTCTCTCTCTCATCTCTTCCTCAATTTTTCCTTATATACATTGACTTAGTTTTCTATTTCATTTCTTTCTCTGACTTTCTTTGGGATTCAAGCAAGGAACCTTTCTTTCTCTCTTACGTTTTTTGTATTTTCTTTCTCTATCCACCTAGTCTCCCGATTCGATTTCATAAAAGTTCTGGGAACTGGGCATGGAAATATAGATAAGAGTAAAGAGAAAAGGTCTGGGGATGCTTACACTTTGATCTCCTCTCTGAATTCTAAAAGCTCAGGACGGTACTCTCAAAATCTGATCTTTAGACCCCCCAAATCAGAACTACTTGGAGGGATAGTTAAAAGTGAAGATTATCCAAGTCTTTTGGTTTGAAATCCTACCTTAGCCCTGTTGATTCAAACATCTCTGGGGAAGGAGCTCAGCCATGTGCATTTTAGTAAGCACCCAGCAGGGTGTTTAAACCATTTGAGAATCTCTGCTATGTAAATAAGAAGGTGTAAGGAGTTGATTGAGAGCTGCAGTTTCCACAGAAGTCTGCATGGAAGACGATGCTTTTCTGTCAAGTCTGGAAGAGTGAGTAGGATTTAGATAAGTGGAAGATATAAAGGAAGTACAAAGGTAATCCAAGGCAGGACCCCTGGGCCATGGAATTTTACCAGTGTCTGTGGCCTGTTAGGAACCAGGCTGTGTAGTAAAAGGTGAGTGACAGGTGAGCAAGCATTACGGCCTGAGCATTAGATTCTCATAGGGGCTGAAAACCTATCGTGAACTGTGCATGTGAGGGATCTAGGTGGTGCACTCCTTATGAGAAACTAAAGCCCAATTATCTGAGGTGGAATAGTTTCATCCCAAAACCATCCCTTCCAGCCCCACAGCCGTGGAAAAAATTGTCATCCACAAAACCAGTCCCTGGTCACAAAAAGGTTGGGGGCTACTGTTCCAGGGAAATACATGAAGCAGAGAGGAATATGATGGTTAAGATTTATGTAAATTACATGAGGAGTGAGAGAGTGTTTGTGTATGGGGGGTTGGAGGGGGAGAGAGAGAGAGAGAGAGAGAGAGAGAGAGAGAGAGATATGAGTTCTCCATAACTGAAAGAAATCTTTATGGCTTCCTAAGTGTCCAATGTGTTTCAGGCTCTGAATGTTTATCTTCAGCTCCTCTACTACAGCTCAGAAAATTATTCCTGCTTTCAGTGTCTTTGTCATTGCTTGCTAACAATCTTCAAATGTTTGCTTTTAGTTTCTCATATATAGTGAATGACTAAAACTCTAGTTTAATCATCTCCATCAGTGTTTCAATTTATCCAGATTTTGTGCTAAGCTTACATAAGAATGTAAACCACTAAGTTAACATTAACCATGCTCTGCTAAAGTGAAGACGTTTAGATGAATGTCCACTCTTACTGTAACCAGCTCTAACGATATGAGGTATTTCAAAAGATATTCTACCAATGGGTAGTCTTCTGAGAATAAAAGTCATGTCTTGGTGTCATGTAGACAAGATTCCAATTTGAGCTCTCGCTGTGTGACCTTAGATAAGACTCTTAATTTCTCTAAGCCCTAGTTTCCTTATCAAATTAGGATAAGAATAACTACACTGTGATGTTATATGAGAATTAGATGAGATCTTATATATAAAGCACTTGTCACAGTGTCTGACACGTGGCAGACATTCAAGTTGTATTACAGTTATCATTATTTAGCCCATTGCCTGTATGCTATCATTATTTAGTCTATTGCCTGTATGTTAATATATTAACTCATGTTAATGTAGCTAATGTAATGGATGGTAAGCATTATGTATTTGAAGGGGTTTGTGTAGTGTTTAATACAATAGTCTCTGGAATCAGGCTGTTTGACATCAAATCTCTCTGGACTTCACCAATATCAGCTGAATGGCCTTAAGCAGCTCACATAACCTCTCTCTTCCACAGTTTCCTCAACTTCTATGCAGTGAGACTGTCTTCATAGGTGGTTGTAGAAATTTAATTAAATAATTCATAGAGTGCATTTAGAATCATAATTGTTAGCTATGATTATCATTATGTTAACAAATGTCTAGAAATACATATTTTCTGTGAAATTCTGATGAGGAAGGTGTCCAAGTTTAAAACTTGCACGGTGACTCTTAGACAAATATAGAATGAATACATGACAGAGATTTATTAACTCATTAATGAAGAAATCAGTAAGATGGTAAACTGGTCCCAAGATCATGAAAAGATAACTTATAAAAAAGAAAATAAAATATTAAAAATACATAATAAGAATTTTTAATAATCAATGTTAAAAACAACTGGTTAATACTCTACAGGACAATAAAACTATAGCTCTTGGAGTTCTCTTTTCTACTATACACAAATCTATAAGTAAACACGTAATTTCACAGTGTCCAGGTCTAGTCAATCCGTAAATGGGTACCTTTTCCTAAAGTAATAAATAATGCTTGGGTGGGCCTGTTAAACAATGCACCAGTGTGACATTGAATAAACAAACCATACACATTTTTGCTTTACTTTTAAGTTTCAAACATTTTTAAACAGATATATTTATACTGGTAATTAGGCTATAAACAGGTTGAAGTAGGGATTTTATCTTCTATATTTTGAATGTTTCTTACAATATTTATTCTATACCACTTAATAAATATCTATGATAGGTTTCCATGTTAAGTTCTGGGCATAAGAAGAAAAGGAAGAAAAGATCTCTGCTCTTGAAAGAGTCACAGATAGGTGGATATATTCAATACATTCTTGTTGACTGATGGACAAGATATGCACTATATTTGTTAAAGTATTTCAGAGTCTAGAACCTGGAGTCAGGCTGCTTGAATTGGACACTATCTGACTGTATTGACTTGGTGAGTTTTTTACTACCTCTAAGGTTCAGTTGGGTCAACTGTAAAATAAAAGTTAATAATAGCA